>NC_047531.1:22954079-23307801 GCF_012275295.1 Melopsittacus undulatus | reverse complement strand
CTTTAAGTTTGGATGATCTCCATGAACAAAGGGAGAAGAATGAAGAATCTCACGGAATCCTGCACAACTGAACAAGAAAGATCAGGAAAAAGTACTAATTAACAAAAAAATTGAAGAACAAGGCAAAGAATAGTGATTATGCCAAATGCCCTCTGCGGACAGAAAAGCAAACCTCAGGCAAGAAATTATTTAGGCATTAGAGTACTGGGATGGAGAGAGTCAGGGAAACAGCAGCATTACTAGACATTACATCAGCTAAAGAGGAAGATGGTTCTTTGAAGTTGTAAACAAATTCAAGAATAAAATTGAGATACAAAAAGATTTAAAGCTAGCTTAATCTGCGAGGAAACACAGAGAGAAGAGAGATTAAGAACACAGGAATGAAATATTTAATTTGATAAAGGGAAGTAAAGAGAGGTAGTTAATGAAAATCTTCAAAATCTGGAGGGGGAAAAAACTAACCCAATAAACCCAAACAAACACACTCAAAAACCAAAACAGCAGCAACAAAAAAGAAAAGCTAGCACAAGTTAAAGGATATTTTATTGTCTAAATTATCCCTTCAGGCTTCACACAGCATATTCCTGACAGTGAAAAAAATTGAAGAAGGAAAGGTTTCAAGAAAAAAATTAAAAAGGGTCAAGAACTTCAAATGAGAGTGTTAATAAAGGACTTTAGAGGTTAAGAATTTAAAGAAAATGCACTTGAGCAGACTGCGGGGAAAAAAAGTGGTGTCATTTGGGAAGTAGTGATGAATACTGATACAGATAAATACTTTTACCCTTAAAAAACCTGTTTAGCCAAAGAAGCAATTTTATTGGGTCAATAAGTGAAAACAGCTTGTGTATCAAACCAAAAGACTATTTAACAACTTATATTATTTTCTTCCAAACTGACCACAGAAAGGTACCTTTCATTAATTATGTACCTTGGTCCAAAACCATACTCAAATATGAAATTATTACTTTACAGTTGTTATTTCTGTAGGAAAGATATCCATGGAATGATAATGTCTCAATTCTTTCAGGACAAAGGTACAGGCTTTTAAAATTTTAAGTCACTACATCAAACAATACATTTCAATAACATACCAACTTCTTTTATTGTCAAAAAATAGCACTAAGAATAGTTTCTCATCAGATTTGGTCTGCATTTGTTCTCCAATTTTCAGTACATCCAGAGGTGGCACTGGTATAGTAACACCGTTGTGATGGCCAGCAACACGAGGCATCTTAGGGTCAATAATCTATGAAAGAGAATAAATGACAGTTCCTGATTTTTTAAACATCATTTATTTTAAGGAGATATTACAAATAGTTAAGGGGAAAATAATCATAAACTGAGCAGCTACTGCATATAAACTGGCTTTGTTTTACGCACATAACTTTTTCACATACACTGAACAAGCATACTGGAGGCACAGAGGTAGATTTAACTGAAAAACCTGTCTCTACAGCATTTTTCACCCATATTAGTTCTTCTTAAAGTCATTCTGAATTTCACATACTACAACGGACTGACAAGCAGGTTTCAGAATGAGGAAGTTGAACCAGGATTTTTAAAAGCCGTAACTGTTCTTAAATTTGGGCATTTGAATTTCAGGTACCTTAAAGAAACAAGCTATGTTAAGGTACAAATATTTGTTTCTGCAAAGTACAAGCCCTACACTCAAAAAAGGAGCAAAACACCCTTAAAAAGGGAAACATGCCCCGCCCCCCAAAAGATACCTGAAGTCACTTCTAAATATCTTGCATATCCAATTTAATAACTCAATTTTTAGCAAAACATAGAGTTACAGTCACAAATTCTTTCTAAACAAAGGTTAGGGGAGGGTGGAAGATGCCACTAACATTGAAGTAATAATCATGCTAATGAAAAAACTCCTTTGTAGGCAGATTACAGCATAATCAAGTGCTCAGCTTCCACCAAAGAGGAGCTATATTACTCCACATTTGTTCCACCCACCTCCTACTCTCTAAACTTCTTTTTTTCTATCATCCAAACTGGCACCAATCTTAAAACCACGGTAAACTGATTATGGGAATTAAAACAACAGAAAGCTAATACTGTGGAGAGTTTGTAGAAATCAGGAGAACTTTCTTCTCTTGACTGAGCTTTAATTCCCTGATCAACTCATCACACACTCAAGAGAAACACCAGTGCTGACATAAAGGAGTAGGCAGAAAAGGAGACCTTCAGTCATGATCAACTAAAATCTAATACTAAAGTGCTAACACCATTCAAGAAACAACCAAATCATTAAATTTTCAGCATGACCCAAGAGTGTTTGAGTCACCCACTGAGAGGACTTAAGTGCTCCAAATCTCACCTCCACAAGTTTTAACCTGACTCTGTACATTTCCTGATGTTCCCAGCACACACACATTAAAAGTTGTAACTGTCCAGTCTATTAGAGAAATCATGCCAGTGTATGCACTGTTTCTGTAACTCCAAACACCTGAAGCCAAACACTTTATCAACATTTAACCACAAGCTTTAATGTAACTCTATTTCTCCTAAAATAACACAGGCACAACAGCTTTCGGTTTCCAGCATGACATTCACAACTGGATACAATAATTCAATTTATTCCAAAGATAACAAGCTTTCTGTTTCTTTAATGAACTACAAAATCAGAGTATTCCTATACTCATTTTGCAACAGAAAATATCTTACAGCTCCAACACCAACAAGATGTCTGTCAAATGCTTATTCAGTAGACACTTTAAAACAGTAATATATACTGCAGAAACAAACAACGTGTGCTACTTTTGGCTGGAGTTAATTTTCTTCATAGTGGCTGGTACGGGTCTCTTGTTTTGGATCTGTGCTGTAAACAGTGTTGATAACACAAGAATGTTTTCGTTGCTGCTGAGCAATGCCTACACAAAGCCAAGACCTCTTCTGCTCCTCACACCGGCCCTCCCATGAGCAGGCTGGGGGTGCACAAGGAGCTGGGAAGGGACACCACCAGGACAGCTGACCCCAACTGACCAAAAGGATATCCCACACCATATGGTGTCATGCTCAGCATATAAAGCTGGGGGACAAGAAGGAAGGATAGGACATTGGGAGTGATGGTGTTTTTCTTCCCAAGTAACCATTATGTGTGATGGAGCCCTGCTGTCCTGGAGATGGCTGAACACCTGCCATGGGAAGTGGTGAATGAATGCCTTGTTTTGCTTTGCTTGTGCACACAGCTTTTGCTTTATCTGTTAAATTGTCTTTGTCTTAACACATGAGTTTCCTCACTTCTACACTTCCAATTCTCTCCAGCATCCCACCAAGGGAGGGAGTGAACAAGCGCCTGTGTGAGGCTTAGCTGCTGACTAGGGTTAAACCACAACAGGCATCATGCATCTCAGATGATGGGTAGGGAAGTAATTATTGACTCAACATCTCATATTGCAACAATTTTATAAATTATGCACAGCTAAGAGGGCAGAATAATCTACCTTTATTCAACCTGAATGGGAATTTATCAACCGGCTTAAGTTCACACATCACTGTTTCCAGACCAGAAATAGTATCACTAGTGTACTGATGAGAAGCAGTGTACTTACCAGAGCTGGGTAAGAGGGATATCCACTGCATTTGGCCCATACTACTTTGAGAGGCTCAAGAACAGATGTTGCAGCATCAGTTGAAATCCACATACTGCTATGCCCAACTTCTAAGAACAAATAATAATTAAATATATTAAAATGTTAAAGAATGAAACCTCTGACCAATCTTCTGCACTTGATCATTAGAATCCAAATATCAACATCACTTTCCATGCACATATAAAATAGCAATAAAAAGAAGATACATTCAAAATAGCTCTTTAAATGATACTAATACTTTAATCCAAGCCTAAAGATAAAGAACTAAGTTTTCAGACACTTCTGGAAACAGCGTATCTTAAACCACCTTAATTTTCAGAAAGCCAGTGTTTGCCAAATTCTAATAATCATTTCCCTTTGAAAAAAGCTCAAAAGAAAACATAAAGTTGCAGTACTTCAAACAACCAGTGTCTTTTGAAACTATAATGACAATCCTGTCAAAGCCGTGATGGTACTGAAGATTCAAGTTGCATAGTGTGTTTCCAAAGTGTTGGATGCCATTAACAGGACTAGCACCTGGTAACTTACAATGCCTGTCTGGTATACCTTTCTACTCTTATGCAGAAGTTCCATTCTGCATTTTAATTTTTATTCATTTATTTATATTTAATTGGCCTGTCTCTTTGCCCAGCCCTTTCCTGCAGCAAAGTTAGAAAGACAAACAGGGTGGCAAGGAATCAGCTGCTGGTTTCTTCATTAGAATAGTTATGGTTGGAAAGGACCTTCTCAGGAGGCAACAGAAAACTGAGTGTATATTACTTCTTGCTTCTACCAGAATCCTCCATTTTCTTCTCCGTTATCACCACTGGACTGAAGCATGAGAGAGGTTGAAGACTTTCAGTCAACCGGAACTGCAATTGGCCTCTACACACATAGTGATATGGTCAAGAGATTGGGTGGAAGACAGCAAGTTATCCCCTCAAGATGTAACTGGGGTGGAAAAAGTAGGAAGAAGGCACAGAAGTTCACAGGCTGTAAAGATGAGGTGACACTCCTTGTATAGGGAAACGTGGTACTGAGATACAGTTCAAAGGTGGCAGTCGCAGGTTTTTTTTTTTTAGCAATAAGGCAATACTTGATAGAAGTAGCTCTCTACTTGTCAAAATATGATTTCTTCCTCAATTCTTCCCCATCTGCTCCTATTTAAAATGGGCAATGCTTATTTACAGTGAAATGGGGCATGCAGGTAAGTTCTGCCTCAACATCACAAAAAAAAAGGTACACGAAAAAAAGTGGTTTCAGACCTTTTAAGAGCAGAAATAGCAAGGAAAAGGTGCTTTAGGTGATTATAAAAAAAAGATCAGTCATTCTCCATAATACATATTCTAGGACAATTCTGAGCCACAGGCTAAATCAATTCAATTACAATTTATTTTTGATCTATAATCATGGATTGGTTTTGGCTGGAATAGAGATAATTTTCTTCACAGTAGCTAGTATGGGGCTGTGTTGTTAAATATCATCTGCTCTTCCTTATAGGTGGCTACAGAATGTACCTGAGAACAGAATTAAGAGAGATCAAGAATTCTGAAAACAACAGGTATAGGAATTCTAAGTGGAAAGTACTAAATGTAAGAATACCCAGGACAGAAAGTAGAAAAGGTAAAGTCCTGTGTAAGAGATTACCATACAGATAATAAAGATCCTAAAAGTGAGAGTAATAAAACAGTAGCTGAAAACAGATTAGCTGCAAGAAAGAAAAACAAAACTGATCATTTGGGGTCGAAAGAACAGACTAAAGCAAACAGAGTCAGACAAAACCACTAGAAACACACAGAAGAGTCCTTGAACAAGGAACACCCAGCATGGCGGGTGAAGGGTTGTAAGGTCAGAAACTAAAGACAGGCCTGCTACATGCTAGACGCTACAAGGCTGACACCTAACTTCAGCGTGGGAGCATTGCAATACACAAAGACAGTTCCACTTATGGAAGAGACGACCTACTTAAGTCCTATCATGCAATTAAAATACCAAAACAGGTGGAAAACATACCAACAGAATGTAGTTATTTCCCTAAAATGTGGTAACTTACTATCCTCTACATTGCTAGAAATTTACACTACTTTCCAATTTCAACTTTTCCTGAATCAAAGCACACTATGTCTTACCTGTCTGTCAACACATTTATGCAGAACAGTATCTGAAGACTAAACCTTACACCAAACATTCTAATAAAGAAAATTATTGAGAGAACCATGAACAGTACTTCAGGTAAGATTTTGCTTGTATTACTAAAGGAGCTTGATCACTTTAAATGCCACTTATTAATAATAAAAATAATAAAAAAAACAGGTACTATTTTTCCTTCAAAATCTTTAAAGAGTCAAAAGCAGAAATCAGTAATTTCTGGCAATGCTATCAACACCACTTTCAGAATGCTCAATGTACTTCACCAGCAAAAATCAGAATGTTGGAATCTGTCAAATAAATGGACAGAATTATTATTATACAATATTACAAAGAATACAGTTATTTATAGTTACCAGCTGCAATTCTTGCTGCTTTGGCATAGTTTCCATTTTCAATGCATGATATTAATTCACTTCGGTCTTCCAGTGTGTGCCTTCGGATAAGTGCAGGTTTACCTTTACCACACTTTGGTAGGCTGAAACTACAAAAGTATTACTATTAAAACTATTACTTGATAATTAACATGGCTCACTATAACTCAAGACTTTGAAGAAGCATTAAAAATCCATCAATACATAGTAAAATCCCAGCAGCAAGCTGTAACAAATGTTATGTAACAAAACCAACATAAAAGCCACAATCCCAGATTATTTTCATACACAGAATTGCCTGGTTAACAGCAAAAGACAAACAGTATGCAACTGCACCTCAGCTGCTGTACAGGTTATACATGCACAAGTAAGATAAGCTGTTTTGTCTCTAGTGTTGAGAGTGGATACTGGCCAAATGAAAACATATTCCCTTTGCTTGGAGCAAACAGTTCCGCTATATAGGAAACGTGACTATTTTCTCTTTCATTTTTCACTACAAATTCATGTCTTTCAATTGTAGAGTACCTATACATAAAACTGGAAATGTTATATGCACACTTGAGTTTTCTCTAAGACATCACAGAATCTGAACAGAAATCAATCTACTAGATCAGATCCTCAATGTACCACATTTATAAGAGATACAGTATTAAATTTTCTTTGTTTCTGAAAGCCTGTTTAACATGAGTGAGCTAACACCCTTAAACAATTCAATACCAATCTTGAACACATGAATAAACCCTTCCTTTTCCCCCCTGCCTAACAGATTGACCCTGTACTCCTGTTATGTCCCATTCCTCATAGCCCAGGACTAGAGATCGTTACTACCTTTCATGCACAGATCAGTGTGCTTTTGGAAGATATGGATATCATCATTGGTGATGGAGAAAAATTTCATCAGTGGTGGCAGAGGTGACCATTTTGACAGTTCTGTCTTTACCAACAGACTTCACAGAGAGAGTCAATAGTTGGTATACAGCTACTATCACCACTGCAGTAAATAGCCAGTATTCCAAACCAGAGACTGATAAACTGCAGTTCCACAGCTATTGAATCTACATTCCCTATGTACAAGACTCTGCTTTGGAAATTGATTCTCACCTCCCCTCACTGAAATAAACACACCTATTTTCAGTGATTGGGATTAGGAAGGTAAAACAAGACACTATATGCACAAACATGTATGTATCTATACAGAGCAAGAGAAGAGCAGTCAAGTATAAAGTGTTAACTGCCTAAATCTGCAATAAGGGGAGTTCAACAGAAGAATCCCAGAAAGCCTGAAAGGTGCCTCAGATTTGACACACAACTGAGAAAATGGACATGTACTCCTTTTTTCTAAGATTTATGCAATCCTCCAATGTGGGTCACAAGCAGTACAGAAAACTGGTATTTTCAATCTCAAATAGTATTTTGAATTTACAGTTTTACCTTGAGTTACACAAAAGACTGTTACTAGATGAAATACTAGATTCTGATGCACAGCGGCGACGAGGTTCAACTTTTCTTCCAGGAGTATCATCTAATGCTCTCTCTTTACTTCCATCTCCAAAACCATTTGACAGACCTACAGTGTAACACAAAAATAAACTGCATCAAACTAGAAACCACACTATTTTCATTAAAACTTTTCTGTATTCACACATTGCATCATTATTGTTCTATACTTCAAGAATTTCGATGTGAAGAAATAACATAAGCATTCACCAAACATTTCATTTCAGAACACAGTATTATAAATAGGAGGTTCCTGTAATCCAGGTTTTAAAGACAGGATGAAAATAGGTAAAATTAAAAGAGTGAAATCATAATATGTGAAATGCCAAATTGAGTACCAAATTAGTGTCTGTATGTCACGTTTCCAACTACTGAGATAGGCTGCAGAAGCTGAGTAGAAATAAAAACCAAAACCCAAGGGGAAAAAAAGTTACAAACCAGTCAGATTTACCAAGTCAAGACCAGACTGCTTTGAATACAATGCTACAACCATAATAAGTCAAGAAATACTGAAAATCCATTTCAAACACTGGAAGTAAAGAGTGGTAGGGATTCCCTCCTGATGCTATGTACTTCTTGGAAGTCCTTCAATTTTTGCAAATTCAAACTGACATTACGTCTTTTTTCCTGTGATTAACAACCAATAATGTGTACATTACTATTTTTGACTATCCTTCCCCGGCACAAGCTTAGGTACATCCAAGGCTACTGTATTTTAGTTTCATAGTTGTAATGAAAACGTAAAAATAAGGCTTTTATAATTACAAGATACAGATTTCATGGGCTGCCACCAATCCTGCTCTGGGCTTGCAAATTCACAGACAGTACAGTTCTTAAGCTATTTCCATATCTGGTTAAAGAGACATATTAAGAGGTTTAAGATCACATTCTGAAGACTTTCCAAGGAGGAGAAGAAGAAGTGTGGACATCAGAATTGAAAAAAAAGAAAGAATCCAACACAGACTTGAGAGTATTAACAGAAATGAACTGTAATAAAGGCAACGGCAGTAGCCTGCAGTCAGCTATTGCAAGCTGTGGACTGCAAAGAGGACAAAATTTTAAGAAGAATTCTCAGCACATTTGTTTCCTTATAACAAGTAAGTTTTTACTTAAGGCTATGACCAGCAGCATGCTATTAGAGTACTGGAATAAAGAGCAACCCATCCCAGATACCCTATTATCAGAGTCTTAAAGGTCATAATGATCACTGTTCATTCAGACACAGTCAAGTGAGCTTATGTAACTTCATGTGTCTTTCCGTAGGGCATTATATTATAAAACAATTATGGCAGAACTCCCTTTATTAAGTTCTAATTCTTCCAGTCTGTCTGCTAGGAAGACCTCCGCAAAGAACACTGACAACTAAGCAACATGAGCTTAGCAAGTTAATTTGTATGATCTAGGCATATTTCAGGGCTTTTCCATACAGTGATTCAAGGGATTTCCCACTAACACCTTAGGAGATCTTCCACTTGGTTTATGAACGCAGTATTAGATTTTTAAGAGAAAAGGGAGAAACTATACAACAGTCTGAAAGATTTACAGAGAAGCACTCTCTTTTACTGTCATTTAGCTGACACTGAAAACATTTATTTGTCTGATTTGTAACTCCTGTATTTGCTTTTCATTTCCTATGCAAGAAAGAAAATGATAAAGCTAGCTTTGTCTTGAGTGTTCAAACCTCCAACTACGTGGTATTGATTAATCTTGTTCTCATTCTCAGCAAGTCAGTACAAATAGCTGTAGATTGAGGAGTTCAGCCCTAGACTATGCTGAAAGACTGTCAGAACAGATTTTGCTTTCTGAGAAAGCTTAAATTCACCTACAAACTATCACAGTACACTTCATAACACATCTGAAATGAAAAGCTGAAAAAAACATTCTGCTAATATAAAAAGAAATCTCCTGGGTCTCTGCAAATAACTATTTCTTATTCTCAGATAGCCTGTCAGACCTATTTTTCAAGTGAGGTGTAGAAACTGCTCTGTTTTCAGCCTGATACAGGCCAGAGACACGTTACTCAAGTTTCCATTCGGCTCTTAGCTAATATAAATCAACTATCAGCAGAAACAACTTACATCAGAGATTAAATTTTAAAGACAGATCAAACAATTACTGCTACCAGAACGAGAGCACAGTACATGTTTCCAAAGGACTGAGGAAGTAGAAAGAAATACCTGTTCATTCTTGTAAGAGGATGTATAAAAAGCCATAGGTATGCCAAATATGACATGGGTACATGTCTCTATGTACACTGCTCTGTATGTATATCCAGAGGAAAATAAATAAATTTAAGGACTAGCTTCACACTTTGATTGCTTCTATCAGTTTGACTGTGCTGCTGCTGAAAAGGACATTCTGGCATTCTCAGACCCCTGCAATGGTTTCTTCTCGTCCTCACCATGTCAGTACTAAGAAATATGTATTCATGGGAATTAACTAGTTTTCAGCAATGCACTGGGAAATGCAACCATGTGGTTGCTTTGATTGCTGATGTTGAGGAACAAGTGATGCAACAGAAACATGCAACTATAGCAATGGAGACGCTACTCTCCAGTGGTAATCCAGTCTTACATTAGTTTAAAAATAACTTATGAGTGTAATTATTTCACTAATGTAGGATTTTAAGATTACAGTAAGCAAAGTTTTTTCAGTCTGTAAAATGGTTACTAACAGTGGTGTCCTGGTTTTGGCTGGGATAGTTAATTTTCCTTCCAGAAACTACTGCAGTGCTATGTTTTGGATTTAGTACAGAAATAATGTCAATCTCACATCAATGTTTTAGTTGTTACTAAGTAATGCTTACCCTAAATTAAGACTTCTGAATCTCTCATGCTCTGCCAGTAAGGAGGAGCGTAAGAAGCTAGGAGAAAGAGGAGACAGGACACCTGATGCAAAGTAGTCAAAGGGGCATCCCATACCACAGCACATCATGACCACTGTACAAACCGCTGAGAGCTATCTGGGAGCCACAGACAGCTGCCTGGGGACAGGCTGGGCATCAGTCAATGGGTGGCAGACCACTGTACTGTGAATTACTTGTCTTTCTTGGGTTTTATTCCTCTCTGTTATCTCCCCTTTCACACAATTATTATCATATTTTACTTAATTTCAACTATTAAACCGTTCTTACCTCAAGCCACAGGTTTTACCTTTTTCTGATTCTCCTCCATATCCCACAGGGGGAGAAAGGTGGGCCAGTGGCTGCATGGTACTTAAGTTGTCAGCTGGAGTTAAACCATGATAAATGGGGTTAAAAATCCCCAACTTTTCTGACAAATAAGGAATATTAAAATGAAAAAGGATTTAGAGCTGCTCAGACACATTTCTCTCTTGCTTGTGGAATTATGAAAAACAAAGAACATGCAGGCTGACCAGCAGGAGTAATTTTTGTCAACAGCAAGCCCTGAATAACATGAGCTTATGCAATGCACGTGACTCAAGTTTATACAGTCCATTTTTCAGAAATTATAAGCAACAGGCACTATTTTAAGAAAGAAAGATCTCAATGCTTATTTTAAGCAAAACACACTCATATCCACTCACAGATGCAACAGCTCCCAAGTAACCACACAATGAAATACAAGTGCTTTATGTCATCACCAATGTGCAAAAAAAGAAAAACCCAAATATATTACACTTATATGCTAGAACTGGCAATTTGTTTTTTGGTTTTTTAGATCATTAAAAACCTCTTCTTCCCATGAATCACGAAACACCAAATCTCCTGTAGCTACTTGAATAAATGAGATTAAAGAAGACCTCCATGTGCTTTACAGAATTTGCATTTTATTGTCTCAGAAGTTATTACTATTAAGGTCAAACAAAGAAAATCTGTATTAGAACTAACTCATCCTGGTTTTGCAGACTAGTAGCCTGGGTAAGCTTGCAACAAACCTCTATGAGCCATATCCATTTTCCAAAAGCTCATGATTTTTATATCTAATGAGCTTTCATTGCAGTTGTGAGAGAAACTTTATTAGGCCAAGTACAGAATTTCTTACACATACACAAAATCCTTGACTGAGAACAACTTCCATCAAAAAAACAACCCCAAACATCAAACTTTTTCATTGTTTCAAATAGCAGTCTGCTATCAATCTTAAATGCAGGGTTACTGCCATTTCCAATCTTCGGCTCTAGACTGCAATTTACATAGCAAGTTTCCTGCCATATCAATCATGGAATATAACACACATAACCATTTTAAAAATAAAGAAACACTAACAAACCCCTGTAAACTTAGGAAAAAAAGTACATCAAAGATGATCACCTTGATGCCTTCTCACAGGTTTCTCACTGCCCTGAAAACAGTATTTACTGGGGAAAGTTTCAACTTTTTCTCAACAGAATCAGTTTGTTCTTAAACTGCAATTAGAACTTTCACTGATTCCCTACCAAGCCAGTTAGAATCTTGTTGCCCACAGCAAATTAAAGAAAACAGGAAAAGGAAGAAAGACAGCAGAAGTTTGGGAAAAAAATGACTGAGGAACAAAACTCAGGACAGTCCAAGGAGCAGCGTGCCCCATGAAAACATAAAATGCTGCCACAGAACACAGAATTGTGCACTGCAGACTGTAACTGCATCTTGCAGTTCTGCTGAAACAAAAAATAAAGCACAACTGTGTAAAACTATTCTAAAGCAATTAAAACTTTATTATGTGTAGCTTGATGTAAAACTAAGTACATCCAAATGTCAGATGAAGTGATATATTAAAACCACAGCTGAAGAGCTGAGAAGTAATGAAAACCCTTATATAATTTCAACCACTAGAAAAGTGGGAGCATTCAAAAATGACTGCACACAGCACACCAGCACTCACATAACACTGTTTAGGTTTATTTTTCCAAGCAAGGACTAACCAAGTCTGGCTTACCCAGCACCAGTGACATTAGTCTTCATTAAAATATATATATATATATATATATGTATATATAAAAAATGAAATTTCTTAGAACTACATAAATGCATAAAAATAGTTGAAACATTTTTTTGTACGCTTCTCCAAGGAAGATTAAACTGCTTTTTGGGGAAGGGAAGAGGATGTAGATGGAACATTCTTTACTAATTTGCTCTCACAGAGCAAGCTCTGGGAATAAGAACACTGGGACTGGTAAAAATCTGCGACCAATTTGTCACATATACTACAATATGTATAACTTCATAACTTACGGAAATAGGGCAATATATTGAATGAAGAGCATAGTTTCATATATGTCAAAGACTTCCTCCAACAGTGTTCATATTTTTTTGTTTTGTTTTAAGGATGGCTGGTGTCTCCAACATGATCCAAAATAATTACTTCAAATGTAATTGTCTTTCTGCGCTCCAAAATGATCATTTAATTGAATTCCACTCCATGTTGAGGATAACAGAAAATAATTAGGATCCAAAGAGATAAATACCCAGCATGATATTAGTTAATATGAGAACCTGGAAGACAGTGAAAAAGCCATTAAGTCTCTCTGAAAGGAAACAGAGATTTCAAATCAATAAGCCATCCTTATAGCAGTGTCCAGTGACAGTAAGAACGACACAAGTGTTCCATGTATTCTAAACCTCGTACTCAGGAAGTTTCAAAAGCTGATTAAAAGTTTCACTGTGACTCAGCCCTCTTTCTTGAAAAGGAAAATACATGCAAGTCACTGAAAGTATAGAATACAACTTCCATGGGCACGATATGCATCAAGATCATGGTTTTGAAATGTATCTGAAAATCCCTCCAACAAGAGTAAGGAGGAGGATGACCCTAATTTAAGAGGACTTATATATATAGGTATGCACAGACAGGACAAAGGAATACTCTAAGGTAATAAATAATCAGAAGTAAATGTATTCTTAAATATGCAAACCTTTGAATGGGCATACTGCAGCAATAAAAAGGCACATGCAAAGTTTATAAAAAGTGAACCTTGGTGTAACCCTATAAATGTCTACTTCCAACAGTAAATTCTGGAGTGCAGTAAGAACATTAGACACAAACCTTTTCAGAATACACAGATGAATATCTGAGCACATAAAAGTTTATAGTTCTTAAAACAGTCTTCAATACGCAGACAAAACAGGAGGCAGTTAGTCACAAAGACATAAAAGTTTGGTGTGAAGAGCTCCTTTGGAAATAAAGTTTTTAAAGCCTGCTCAAAATGTGGTCATGGACAAGGATAGCAAAGAAAACAGCACGAGCCCACAACGTGGCACCTACACACTAAACAGCATCAGCTTTCAAGATACTAAAAAAAAAACCTTCATCTTTGTTTGTTCAAGTAACACATAATTAATGCAGTTTGGTGGCTCAAAAAATAGTCAGCTTGATATATTTCAACAGAATGCTTAAGAATTCACACTGTAACTATTAACTGTTCTTAAAAATCTGGGAATAAGAAGTGTCTCTGGCTAATGAGATAAGTCTGTTAAAACAGCTGAATCTGAATTGTACAACAGAAAGGAAAACCAATCAACATGAAATAGCTACAGCTTCCACAAGATAAGGAAAGTCTGCTCCAAAAAAAAGGATCACTGTATTCCGACAACTGTTCCGAGACATTTTAGAATATACAAGTGGGAGGCAACACCAGTGGAAGAGTTAGAAAATATTCCAGAAATATCTGAAGGGGAAAGAAGTACATACAAGCAGAAATATTTCTCAAAAAATCCCTACAAAAATCCCCACAACTTCTTCCAGAGCACCAGCTGTTCTGGTGGTACAGAAAAGACTGATTACAATAGCAGTATAGAAGAAATTGTCATTAAAAAGTGCAAGAACAAAACCTGAGGAATCTAAAACTAGCTTTACAAATTGAATTCTTCAGTCAGCCCTAGTTTGTATGGTTTATGACATGTAAACCACACACAGGTGATTGTAAAATACAAGACTGACATGCCTGCATCGAGATCAGTGGTGTCATTGAGGTTCCAAGGAATATAACTACTACAGAATGTCAGTAATACTTAGGACCATTTATTTCTAATTATCTTGTCAAAGACTACTGTTTTCCCAAAACATTTTTCCTAAACCATGCAGTGACACAAGCAGTGAAGATCCTTTAAAAGAATACTTTTACATTTTCCATTTGAAGATGTCTATTTTCTCACCCACCAAAACCTAATATAAATTGAAAGAAAACTTTATGAGTTATTAAAAACTTAAATCAGTAAAGACTTTTTGCTCTCAACTTACATAATGAAAAGGCATGATAATTATCTATTATTGCATCAAAACCCTAGTGCCAAGCAGTCTTTCAGAGCAGCCCAGCAGGCTCTACAAAGGCAGGCTACTCCATTTCCTAAAGAGAACTAATTTCTTTTTCTTAGTTTCCCTGTATTTGTGAGAACACACATACTGGGCATGGTATCTGAAAGAAAAGGAAACAGATAGAAAGGTGAACTTCAGAGCTCTTTCATATAAACACATCCGGCAATCCTACTCTCCGAAACAGGAAACAAATAATTTACCATTTGCCTTTTACAGCTATTTAGAAAAATTGTTTTTTTATTTGTGCCTCATTCTAGGACAGAGAATAGAAATGGAAACTGAAATTGCCAGCTGAAAGAAAGATTAAGGAGATCTACCACTGTCGAGATGACATTCAGGACAACACAGTAAAGGGCAAGTCCTTGAATTAGCAAGGACTGTAAATACAACTGCATTTTTTACCAAATTTTCCAGACCCTTCATACGATGAGAGATGTTTCATATGAGAGATTAAAACTTCAAATAATTCAGTATAAAAGATCCAGTTCTTACTACAGCCATGGAACAGCCTCCTTTTATGACAGCTTGCACTGTACTTAAGGAAGTGCACGATCTGACTCCTTTTAGTGACTGTAACATCACACTAAATATTCATACCAGCCTAGCAAAAATTAACAGTGCTTACAGTCTTAAGACTGTCTTCCTGGATTCAACAAAAAGAATTGCAAAGACAAAACAAGATGTTTCACTGCTCATGCAGTCAACCTGCCAGTGCTTGAAGTGTTGTCAAACGAAGATAATCAAGAGCTATTAAACACCAGCCTGGCTTTGCTACTTCTAGGCAGCACTGAGCACACTTAAAATAAGGCTGACTTTCATAGTCACATCTTCGTGGCTAATCAGATGAATCCGTAAGAGGGTTTGGTGAGGTTTTTTTCCCTTCAGACCTAAGATATTTATATCTTCAATAACAGCAACAAAAAAAGAATTAGTCCTTAGTATCTGCTTTTGTCTCCATTTTTTCCAATTACATGCTGTTAGAAAGTAATTTCTGAGTAAGAGCTCTATTATTATAGCTTTGAAGGCAGGAGAAAAGGGAAAAGGAAGAAAAAAGAAAAAAAAGGAGGAAAGGAAAATGAAAGCAAGGTTAGGATAGCATGACCTGAGAGTCCATGTGGCAGCATGACCAACAAACACTGTTTAGGCGGCAACAAAATAAAAGCAACTTCTTTCAAGTATTTTACCAATTCCTGGCTAATAGATGTTTCTTTATATGGGACACCTTAATGTTCATATTTCCTCTACGCAAACTGAAGAAACTATGTCTGGGTACTACAATGGAAAACACAGAAGAAAGCTATTGAATGTCCTGAAATATTGGACTGCACGTATGATACAGTAAAAGAACACATACTACCATAGTTATTTCTTATAGAGGACCTCCCTCTAAACATGTAACTACATAATCTATTCTCATCTACTCATAGCAGAATGAGCCCTACGTCACCTGTACTTTTGATTGTCAGGTTCAGTGCTTGCAGTTAGCATTGGAGTCACTGTATCATTTTTACAATCATTCACCTCTTAAATCAGATTGGTGGATGATTATGTGGGGGTGGTACTAGATGACCTTTAAAGATCCATTCCAACCCAAACTCTTTTATGACTCCATGATATTCTAAACAGGGCAAACATAAGGGTGATCTGATCAACCCTGGTTCCTTATGTACTGGATACAAGGGTCTTCATGATAGCTAAGCCTGTGAATTTGAAGGTAGGTCATCTACACTCAGTCCCAACACCACAACAAGGGTGTTCTTAATTCATAAGCATAGCATGGATCTCCTATTTCACTGCTTTTTTTAATACACTCAATAAATCCCACAGTTCTGTTTACCATATGTACCACACAGAAAAGTTAGTGATAAATGTCACAGATGAAACAAACAGGGGAATCTGACATTTTGTATTTTAGAAAGCCAAACCTGGGCCAAGAAATCAGCTAAGCATTCAAAAAAGTGAAATGCCAATGAAATGCCAGTAACAGGCTTCACAATTCCTACAGATTCCAGGATATGGTTGGCTTTCTGGGCTGCAAGTGCACACTGAAGCCGACTCATGTTCATTTTCTCATCAACCAACACCCTCAAGTCCTTGTCTGCAGGGCTGCTCTGAATCTCTTCTCTGCCCAGCCTGTAGCTGTGCCTGGGACTGCTCCCACCCAGGTGTAGGACCTTGCACTTAGCATGGTTAAACTCCATGATGTTGGCATCAGCCCACCTCACAAGCGTGTCAAGGTCCTTCTGGATGGCATTCCTTCCCTCTAGAGTATCAACAGAACCACACAGCTTGGTGTCATTAGCAAACTTGCTGAGGGCGCACTCAATCCCACTGTCCATGTCACCGACAAAGATGTTGAACGAGACCGGTCCCAACACCGATTCCTGAGGGACACCACTTGTTACTGGTCTCCGGCTGGACACTGAGCCATTGACCACGACATTTTGCGTGTGCCCATGAGTCAGTTCTTCAAGAATCATACATCAATCTCTGATGTGACCAAAATTTTCTCAGAAAAAACAACCTGTCTTCTTTTTGTAATTCCTAGATACCATATAATGCAAAAGAAAAGATGTGCTATATATGTAATAATGTAGTAGAACATTATAAAATTAGATTTTAAGGTTACATTACACTACTGCTTCATATGTTTTAAGCAAAAATTCATATATAAAGGGAGGTCAGAGTATTAAAGTGAACTGCTTTTGGTCCTCTAGAAGGTTAAAGTCATGTTGTGGCATAGTCCCTTATTTGGAAAAAAAAAAAAAAACCACCAAAACCCAAAGAACCCCACTCCCCCTCCACTGCAAAAAAAAAAAAAACAACCATTCCCCCCCCAGGAAAAAAAAAACCTCCAAAAATCAACCACCACCAAAACACGAAAACCAACCAACCAACCAAAAAAATCCCTAACCCCAAAACCAAACCCTAGTATTTCAATAACCAGTACCATACAGGATACCATACCTACAAAGTAGTGTGCCGATGTATCACATACGTGTATTTCTCTAAGCTTAACTGGCGAGCACATCAATCTCAAACGTAATTCAAGTGAGTATAATAAAAGGCAGTCTGTAAGAATAAAGAAGTACTGACAAACTAGGTATGCTTTAGTCTTCGAATTTCTTCAGATAAGAATACGTATGAGTGACATGAAAGGTGGAATCATTAAGAAGACTGAGTAAGGTGAGGGACAAATCAACCAGGCATCCTTGAGTAACAGCAAACCCCCACACTAGTTATGAATAGGTAAGGAAATAAAAAAGATGTGAGAGAGCAGCTCTTGACCACTTTGAAATTTCAATGCTTTGCCTATTAAGCAAAGTTATTTTTTCCCTATTCCATTAGAATTGACAATACTTAGCATTCATACAAGTTAAAGAAAACAGCAATAATAATTCATTGTCAGCTTCAGTGATTGCTCATGAAGCTGCTAACTCACAAGAACACACCTAAGAAGGCTGAAGCATGCCTTTTCCATCATGGTACTGCTTAGGAGGGAAAAGTGCATGTCTGCTGAATTATTCTGAATAAAACAATTTTTTTTACCAGCAGAATGAAATTAAAATTTTCTGAATATAACCAAATGGGAATAAATGTATTACTGTATACATAATTCAATTTATTTTTCTCACAATACAGATGTCTGCATGAACTGACACCAGCTTGCATAGGCAAAAGCAAAACAATTGGTTTTAAATCTTAGAAAGCGCTTGCCGTTTGTGCTGATTTCCTGCTGAATAGTAGCTCAAAATAGCTGCCAACTGCAAAACGCTTGAGCTCAAATTGCTTGAACAAGTCTGAAAATAACACGTAGAATAAAATCTCCAATGTGAAAGCAAGATGTCCGGCTGCAAATGGAAAAAGAACCATGGGAATAAGCTTGATAACCTGACACATCTGTATAAATCATATATGCCTAAACTCCCACAAATAACTAGAACACTTTCAGAAGAATGTAATTTGCCAAACCTTTCGATTCACGTACGGAGTGTCTTCTGAACAGACAAATACAAACACCCTGTATTACTTCTATATAAATTTAATTCTGTTCTCAACTGGTCTCAGGAAGAGGCTACAGAATTTTAATCAAAACAAATTTTTCAACTTATTGGATTTTATTCCTACATAATAGAGCCCCGCCCCCCCCGAAAAACAAAAGCCTAGAAATTCTAAAATGGGAAAATACTAAAATTAGAAGGAACTATCCATAAGTTTGGTTTGTTTTTCTGTTGTTTTTCTGAAGATAATAAAAAACATATTTGACCCACATATGCCAATCCCACAGACAGAAAAAGAACAAAATGACAGATTTTAAATGTATTCAGAAATCTGGTGGGTTTTGGGGGTTTTGTCAAAAAGTCAGGTTTCCTGTATAGTAAAACACTTTTTGCCCAAATAACCAATTCACACTGCTTAAGATAAAAAATTCAAGAAATTAGTACTAATTCCTGGTGTGATCTACCACAAAATGATTCACAGTGTGTGTGATAAAATGCAACATGTATACAAGTACAGAATGTGAGTCTAATGAAATCATCTAGGTAAAGACTCACAAATTGGAATTCCAAAGCTTTTTATATCATGAATGAAGAATAACTTATTTCTATCATCACGCTACGTTCACATGATACCTACTTAAGACCTAAAGTACCAGACTAAATTCACGTGCTCTTTCCAAGCTGTTAGGAAAAGGAATGGGAACTGGGGTTTTCCAATGAGGTGAAAGAAACTGAAAGTAATCAGCAAACTTACTGAGGGTACACTCAATCCCACTGTTCATGTCACTGACAAAGATGTTGAAAAAGATCAACCCCAACACTGACCATGCCCATGGCAGGGAGGTTGAAACTACATGATCTTAAGGTCCTTTCCAACCTGAACCATTCTATGATATGAAAGAAGACACCCCCCCCCCCCTCCGCCTTACCTATAATTTTCTTATGCTACGATACCAGCATTAGAATAATCTTCCTCCTCACATGATCATTACAAAACCCCAACCAAGCAAACAAAAAATAAACCAAACAAAAAACCCCAACCAAACAATATAACCCTAAGCCAACCACCCCACCACCTTCCAATTCAAACCACAAAAATCAGCACAAGCACCACAAACAGCTTTTGGACCACATTTTCACAATTTATCTTTCATTCAAAGACACAAAACCCCATATGCTCTTCCAACACTTGCAGATGGGTTATCAACACAACAGTGAAACAGTCAAAGATAATATAAAAGTCATAGCAATGTCCATGGATAATGTTAAGGAAACGTACTTAAGGAATTTCCTTATGCTGTTGTTTTTCCTCAAAGAGAATTTTATTCAAACTTCTCCAATAAACAGAACTATGGTTCACTAGTAAAAGGTGTAATTAATGTCTTCAGCTGTCCTACAGCAATGTACCAAGATAACCTTTTTTTTGTTTGGCTTTTTTTGGAGAAGTCTCATTAAGAGTATAATCTTACCATTATATAATTCAACTTTATTTAAAATGCACAGACTAAAAACCAAAGAAACACAAGAAATGTCATTATACTCTTGGAATTTAACACTTCCATAAAATACATTGGTATACAAAGCATCTTGTACACAGTCATCAATTTCATAACAAGAAAATATGCTTGGAGTAACACTACAGCAAAATGAAGTCAGGCACGGAACAAGTTATTTTCCATGTTCCTCCTTACAAGAGTTCTAGTTTTGGCAACATATATGAAGTTTCCATGTAACTTAACAGGGCATTTCCAAAAAGCAGCTGATTCACCTTTCCTACTGGTTTTAACATAAGTAGAAAGCAGTTTAAGAGAAAAATCACCTACCCATACATGTAAATAGAAGATTTCATAGTTTAAGTGTAAACTATGAAAAAGCACAACTTGGCTCACTAGATCTAATTGTATAGGGCCAACAAAAATGAATCAGTAATTTTCTGAACTGTAACTACTCAACTATGAGGGAAAGCTGTTCAGGTGCTAGAATCTGAAGATTTACAATGATGTCAAAATATTAACAGGTATGTTAAATTTTGAGAGGCATCCATTCAAGTAAGTTTTGTAACATTTACCTGTATCCAAGCGCTTTACAGGGGACTCATCATCAACCTCAGAATCTCCACATGCACTCCTTGATCTTTTCCTTGGGTGCAGAAGTGTCTCCAACCTTGGAAGGACTACAGACAAAAAGGTTTTGGTCCCTAGCTGTGGAGAAGTTGGCTGGGTTTCAGTGTTCTTTGCAGACTTTTGGGGGCTTATACTTTTCGATTTGCAGAAGAGAATGGATGTACGTCTGTTTACATCAGTTGATGACTCAGCTACAGCAGAAACAGTCGACTCATTGAGATTACTGTCAAGTAAGTGTTCTGGAGTGTGTCCATTTATTTCTTTCTGAATGGAAGTGCTATATAATTCATTATCAAATTTTACTCTTTTGTAAAGCTTACTCTGCTCTGGATTGAGTTCTACTGGTTTGAGGGTTGGTGGTTCTGAATTAGTCTCCAAGTTTGAAGGAAGAGGTAATGCATCTGATGGTTCAAGTTTAGGGGGAGATTTATCTCCTGAAAAAATTATAAATAGAGTGTGATTTTTGAAAACCTGTAGTTATAAAGTCTATTATAAAACTCACTACAAATGTGCAGCCCACCAAATAAATTGTTGTTTGGAAACAAAGCAAAACATTTTAAAAACAAACCTTGTCTAGCAACAATCTGTCCTAGTTAGTAGTTTCTACTTTTATACTGGGAATGTAACAGGGAGAGAAAAGTAGGTGTTTATAGTTGGTGTTAAGAGTTTACACCTAGATACTTTTTTTACTTCTCATGCAGTTATGTTAGTTTCATTAACTAAAAACTAAGAAACCTCTTTTTTTCACTAGAAAGCTGGGGTTGTGGATGGTTATCTGTTAAATGCAATTATACTGCCATTCAAGTACATTTTAATATACATCTTCATCTATTTCACCTTACCAATATTCACTTTACCTGCCTAAGACACATTTTTATCAGATGAGCATAAACTCCGCACCGTATCTGTAACCTGATCTATGAGAATGAGCTAAAATGCATCATAAAATCTCCAGAAAGACAAGACTTGAAGAGCTTTTCTACAGTTGTGGTTAGATGTTTTATCTATCAAAAAGAAGGGGAAGAAAGGGGAGGAAAAAAAACACCACCTCCAAAGTCTTGCAGCTTGACTAGCCACTACTTGGTAACTTGACAATGCAGATTTGCTAGAAGAAGTCAGAAAAACCACCCTCTACCATTATTTCTTCTTCCTTCCCCCCCCCCCCGCCCCCCCCTTTTTTTTAACATGATCATTGCCCGGTCAATTCCAGGATTTCTATGCTGGATAAAGAGAATGGAGATATAACTGAGTGTATAAAACTTGTTTCAGTTTTCCATCACAACCGATGGGAGGGCAAATAAACATTCTACTGTTGTAGCAGTCCCAGACACAAGTTAAAGGGCTTCCTAAACTGTAATTACCAACTCAAAAAGATGTTACAACCTTCTTTCTAGCTTCCAAAAGAACCTTCTAAAATATAGATTGAGAAAGAAGATGCTTATTCTAAAGTAACTTTATGAGACCAATGTAATATTTATGCCATCACATAAAATTTTAAAATTTAGTTCATTTTTCTATGTCACATGAAAAAAAAGGTGTAAAAACCCCAAGGGCTTAAGCCCTGTATCTGTAGTGGATTAAATATTATCTCTGTATTGCTTTGCATTTGGCTCAGCAATGCTTACTTGAAATCTATGACTAAGCGCAGAAAAGCCTCTGCCCCATTGCTTTAAGGTCTAATCAAACAAGAGCATAGTTCCTATTAAAAAGAATATTGTTAAAATGAAGTATTAACCATGCTCACGTTTTGAAGGAACCTAAGTATTAGAATTGGTAAATAATATTTCAGGAAGGCATTCAGAATGAAATTTACAGTCAGGTAAACAAATTTAAATACCACAAATTAAAAAAGCATGTAGTTTAGAATGTCCCAGGTGACTCTCTTTGTGAACAAATTCTAATGTTCTCAAAATTAATTAGGAAATAGTCACAAAAATATTTAGGCATTCAAAACTAATTTGTGATTAAACCCTAAATTTCATGGGGCTATTCTGGTACCAAATTTTTCACAGAATTGCAACTGAAAACGTAATTGTTAGAGGGAAATTCACAGCTCTTCTAAAGTCAGCTTCTGTAGAGATCTTAGGCACAGGAATCTACTTCTTTCCTCATCTTTCTTTTTGGCAATGTGTTTTCTTTACTCCTTTAAGTACTTTGCACTTTCCAATCGGGATTTGAACTAATGACTGTTCCTCTTCCTAGATCAGAACTGTAACAGCAATGCCAATCAACTCTGGATCATACTTTTCTGTTTTAAAAAAGCATACTGTGAATGTAAGAGAACAGGTACTGCTCATTTTTGGAGTGTATCTTGCACAACAGCTGCAGTGAAAGGCTCTGTCATAGAAAAACTAGAAGCAAAAACTTCAGTTATCTGCCTGAAACTCCATTCCTAAAGAACTACATTCAGTAGCATCATCACTTGAAGATTAAAAATAAAATATAAATTAAAAAAAATCATTAAATGTTTTAAGAATCCTTAATGGCCTCAAGAACAAGATAAGTGTGTTGATTCACATACACTTTTTCTACTGTTGTCATTCAAATCTCAAGCAACTTTTATGTTTGAGAAGCATTCTCTTAGTCGCACTAAGAATTAAAATCCAAGTTGCTGTTTGAATGGCAGTTAAGGACAGTCATTTTATTGACTTGGCCTTTCAGAAATTTTGAGAACATCAAGCTGTACCAGACACAGACTGTTTTCTTTATTACCATGCTTCCATTTTCCCTTGAGCTCTTTCCTCCTCCCATTCAACGCACTTGAAATTCAATGCAAAATGAAACATGTTTCTAACTCTCCTAAAGAAAAATCAATTAGCTTTTTAGAGGCAAGCTGATCATGCAACAAACTCAAAAGAACTTCCTTTTTTTTTGAGACTAATTTTCTTGGCAACATTTAACAGTTAGCAATAAAGATCTCAGTAACTGATTTAAAACCTAAAAGTACAAATATAATATTCAACTAAACTATAAAGTTAGGCCTTTCTAGTATACTGCCCACACTGAAATAAATGGGAATTAGCCAAGAGTAGGTGCAGCTTCAAGACCAGTATTTTAAGGAGGAAGAAAAGCGTAAGGGGAAGGACTGGTTAGATATGGCTGACTTGATTCTACAACATTAAGTTTGTTAAGTCCTAACAATAGCTAGATTAAAAAAAAAACAACCCAACAAAAAACACTACCCCCAAAAAACCAAACCCAAACCAAACAAAATTAACAACCCAAAACCTACCCTCCATTGTCCCCAAAGTATGAAGCAGAGAGTAAGAACAGCTACAAAAGACAGCACAATGGTCAGAGTTTGCAGCATCACTGACTTAGGCTCACATGATCCCCAACACACATTTTGCTACTTAAGTGGATTTCTTAAAGTACAAAGATACTTTCCACTTGGGCATTTCCAATTTCTTCTTGTATGAGATTGTCTGTACTTTCGTTTCTGAACACCTAGATTTTTAAAAAGCCTTGCTACTTTGAAATATAATGGAGGGAGACTTTGTTTAAAAATATTCTCATACTCTTCAAATATTTGTTGCGATTCAGTGGCTATTTGTCCATTGAAAAATTAAATACTTGTTTAATACATTTTAATAAACACTATTAAAGCACCTGACTGAAGAAGTTCAGAACAGTTTAAAACATGGTTTAAATTCTTACCTTCCTCTTCTCCATCTTGTTCTAATGCTGTACTTTCTTCTTCAAAACTTCCAATACCTGATTCTATTTGAGGAGCTTGGTTGTGTTGCTGACTAATTTTGTTGCGAATAATGCTGATTTCTTTCTTTAACAGCTTTGCTCTTTTGCTCCTTGACCCACTGGATTTCATTGCACAGGTCAAATCAAGTTTTTCTAGCAACTCTCTCAGCTGTTCTTCCAAGGACATGTGCACTCTGTTTGCAGGATTCAGTAACCTATCCACTAAAGTGAAAATACATATGATTGAAAAGATGTTAGTGTTTTCCAGAATGGTTCCCAGAACAGTAATACTAAAAGGAAATTCACTTGCCAGAACTAAAAACATCATAAAAAGCTACTTAGATTACAGTCTTAGTATCTCCACCATCACACCAGTGATGTTGAAATGAATTCCTACTACATTATTACTACTCTTGATCAGCATTTTGCTCAAGAAAGCTAAATAGCAGAGCAAAGAATTAAAACGTCAGAAGGAAGACAGAATTAATCCTTCCCACCCTAACAGACTATTTTCTTCTTGTCAAAGAGAAGGGCAAGATTATGGTCATAAAAGAAACGTGTTAATTATTCTCCTTTATTGCCAAAACCTCAGAAAACTAATGTATGTCAAAATAAGCTATTTCAATTCCTAGTATTACAAACACATTTGATTTTAGTTCAGCAGTTTCTCTAAGAATGTGCTTAAGTGTGTGGGTGTACTGGTGGTCGTTTTTCATGACTTACAAACACATACTATCGGGTGAAAGAAAGCACTCAATTTAAAAACTTTTTTCATCTTGTTAAATTAGCCTCTCGTATTATCAAAATCAGAAACTGGACAATGGTTTTTAATAACAGATCTAGTAGAATAGAAACACTTGTATCATTCAAGCCATTTTTTAGCTGGGGGGAAGCAACTACTCAGCAAACTGAACAGCAACAATCTTAAATAATCTGTATGCAATATACACACTGTGTGTAATGGAAAATGCAACTTTTAAAGATAATCCAAAAACATCTTACCATCTTCCCAAGAGAAAGGCTGGGGTGACTCAAGTTTAGGCCGTTCAGGTAAGTGCATTCCAGTTTCATTATTGTAACCGATTCCTTCAGCATCTCGCCTAGCTTGCCTGAGAACTACACCTCCTTGATCTCGTAACCGCACTGCCGCTCTATAGAATATCGTATCTTTTGCATTGTATTTCATACAGTTATCTATGATAAGATTGAAGTCTTCTTCAAACTCACTGAGGTTTTTATAGCCTTGAGCCTCCAACCGTTTTCTCATGGTAGAGAAATCCATAGGATGTTTAATATGATCCAAATAGTCTGGAACCTTTGAATAAACATTCAAAACACAAATGGGTAAAATTATCTTACTACAGACAAAGTAACATTAGCTATTAAATGATCCACATTTTTAAACATATTTTGCAACACTTCTAATAAAGAGCTTTGAAGTGTAGCTTATATATGCACATCTTGATACTGCAAGCATTCGCATACAAGCAAAAGTTCACATATTACAAGTTTCTGCATCTTAGGTGACAAGTTAGAGCTCTATTAACAGATGCTGAATCTAAACGTTATTGTAATTCTATGGTTGTGTGTGTGTGTATTATACATGTGTTTATACATATACACATACTTATAAATGCATACATACATATAATATACAGCTGCATGTAGCCTATGCACACATATATGTATACACAAATTAAACAGACATGTATACATGTCTACATGTTATTTATGCACATGTATAGAAGTATTGTATATGTACCTATACACACACCTACATTCTATCTAGCTTCCCAGTGAATGGAATTTTACCTGAAAATAAGAATGCAGTATCCACATTTCTATTATGAGTTTGCTTTATCAAATAACCTTATCACAGAAGATCAGAATAAACCATGTTATTCCATACATGTATGTCCTAGAAATTATTTTGGTATATGAGAATAAATATGACTTCCTGCTATGAAAGTCTAAATCATAATGCAAATTAATCAGACTAGAGATTAAAAGGTGTCCTGGGTTCAGCTTGTTTTTCTCCTTCCTAGCAGCTGGTGCAGTGCTGTGTTTTCAGGTTTAGTCTGAGAACGACGCTGATAACACACCGATGTTTTCAGTCGTTGCTAAGTAATGTTTACACCGATCAAGGACTTTTCAGTCTCATGCTCTGCCAGTGAGGAAGGGCACAAGAAGCTGGGAGGAGGCAGAGAGAGGACATCTCACCCAAACTAGTCAAAGGGGTATGCCATACAACAGCACATCATGCCCAGTATATAAACTGGGGGCAGTTACCTGGAAGGGCTAGATCACTGCTCAGGTCGGGCTGGGTATCAGTCAGTGGGTGGTGAAAAACTGTATTGTGCATCACTTGCATTTACTGTTTTCTGTTCCTTTTCCCCTTTTGGTTTTATATTCTCTCCCCCCTGTTATTTCCCTTATCATTATTACTGGTGGTAGCAGTACTGGGTTTGTGTTATACCTTAGTTACTGGACTGTTCTTATCTCAACCCATGGGATTTACATTCTTTTGATTCTCCTCCCCATCCCTAAGGGGAAGCAGGGGGAGGATGAAGGAGAGGACTGAGTGAGCAGCTGCGTGGTTCTGAGTTACCAGCTGGGCTTACACCACAGAAAGCAATGCTGCTTCCACCTCTGCATGCAGTGATTTGTTTCTTTTATTTAAGTGCCACGAAGTCCTACATAAACACAAGGAAATACAGCTTAAACCATACCTCCTTAAGGTTCACTGGCTGAGCAAATATCCGAGCAGAATCCTTTTCCTGCAGCTGATCCAGAACTGATCGCAGAAGTACAGTAAATGGAGTAAGCTGAAGTTCCATAGCAACCTGCTCAATCTTGACCTACAGAAGTAGTAATTATCCAATTAAGCATTATTCCTTAAGATACAATTTTAAAGTTGCTTTGCAGCAATGCTATAGTGCTTCAGATAAGAAACACCACAAATATATTTAACTACATGAGTTCAATGCTACTTTTAATACCATCAGTGCACATTTGTCTGACACCTATTTTCAGGTAATGACTCTGTAGAAAAAAATATTCTCATCCCTTCATTGTAGGCTCAACTTCAGCTTCTCAGAACTGAAATTTGTATTTTACCTATAAATCTATTTTGTTCCCATTTTTAACTGTATTTCTTTTGTTTGAAAAGATGTTACACAAGAACAGCTTCCTATTTTGTCAACAATGCCAAGAATGACTATTGTAATTGTAATAATTTTGTAATACAGTTGTAATAACAAGAATTTAAAGGTAACATGTTTAAAATTAAATTTCAGTTGCAGTGCCATGTTCAAAATGTAAAAGAGAATTTGCTGAACATCTGTAAGTTACACCAGACCAAAACAAAGAGTAATTTCAAAGATGAAGTGCTGTATAAATTCCAAGAAAAAAAAAATTAGATAAACAGAATCAACATCTTCAAATACTTGTTCATGCTTCAGAACATTCGTTATTTTTTACAATATTACAACGCCTCTCCAGTTTTATTTTTAGACCATTTAAAAGGTTATCAACATTGAAGCAGTTTAGTTACAGCAAAAGTAAACTCTTAACCATGTCTGTGTACACATAAAATAGAAATATGTAAACAAAGTATACACCTACAAACACATGCATAAAATACATGTTCATAAATAACACATAATACATACGTATTGCAAGTGGTATGTGGATGTTCAAGAATGATGCATGGAATTTCAGAAAGCACTCAAGAATTACAAACTACATTAGCTTGCAAAGAATGTGTACAGCTTGCAAACAGTAAAAATGAAATGGTGTTTTTATAAGGACAATTAAAGACTTATAAGTGCAAACATCTTGCTTTCACGGTTCTATATAAAATACTATCTTTCTGTACCACCACTTCCTCAAATCTCTTCTCCCAGCAATGTTAACTATAGAATGTTGTAGGACATAGATGCAGGTTTAGGGGTTTTTTTTTTTCCACTCTTTTAGTGACAGAAGAATGGAAGTGCTACTCAGTACAGGCACATGTATTAGAAAAACATAAAGAGATGAAATTTTCTACACTTCTTCAGAAACCATATTTTCAAGTCTAACAAAATGGCCTGTTAAACAATTTCTCTACACAAATGCACACAGCACAGGCAACAAGCAGGAGAAACTGGATGCCACTGTAATGCTAGAAAGCTATGACCTAGTTGTTACTGAAAAATGCTGGGATGAATCCCATAGCTGGAGTGTGACTACCAATGGCTACAGGCTGTTCACAAGGGACACTGCCCTGTTGTGTAGTGATGGGGTCAGCAAGGCAAGGGTCAAAGAGTAATAAGAAGGGCTTCTACAGGTTTGTCAACTAGAAAAACAAAGTCAAAGAAAGCATACTCCCCAGGAATGTGACTGGCAAACTGATAACAACGGATGAAGAGAAAGCTGAGGTACCCAACAACTTTCTTGCCTCAGTCTTCACAGGCGCTCTCTCTTTCCACACCTCTCAAGTAGATAGATCTTGAGGAAAGGACTGGGGAAGCGAAGTCCCTCCCACTGCAAGAGATCAGGTTCATGACCATTTGAAGAACCTGAATACATGTAAGTCTATAGGAGCTGATGAGATGCACCTCAGAGTCCTGAGGGAATTGGCTGATGTAGTTGCCAAGGCACTCCCAAGATATTTGGAAGTCATGATGGTCAGGTGCAGTTCTCAGAGACTGGAAAAGGGAATCACTGAACCCATTTTTAAAAAGGGTAGAAAGGAGGACCCCCTGGAACTACCGACTTGCCAGCCTCTCCTCTGTACCTGGGCAAGAAATGGAACAGATCATCCTAGAAGCCGTATTAAGGCCCTGCAGAAAAGGACTTGGGCGAACTAGTGGATGAAAACCTCGACACAGGCTGGCAGTGTGTGCCCATTCCTGAAAGGCCAACTATAGACTTGGCAGCTTTCAAAGAAGTGTGACCAGCAGGTTAAGCAAGGTGATTCTGCTCTTCTCTGCTCTCGTGAGACCCAACTTGAAGTGCTGTGGACAGTTCTAGGGCCTCCAACACAGAAAAGACATGGACCTGTTGGAGAAGGTCCAGAGGAGGACCAGAAAAATGATCAGAGGGTTAGAACACCTCTCCTACAAAGAAAACTAGGGTTGCTCAGGCTGGAGAAGAGAAGGCTTCAAGGGAACTTTACTGAACCTTTCAGTACTTAATGGGGGTTCATTAAAAAATATGGGGACAAACTTTTTAGTACAGCCTCTTGTAACAGGACAAAAGATAATGGTTGTAAACTAAACTAGGGTAGGTTTATGCTACGTGTAAGTAAGAAATTTTTTATAGTGATGGTGGTGAAATATTGGAGCAGGTTGCCCAGAGAAATAACAGATGTCACATCCCCGGAAACATTCAAGGTCAGGTTGGACAGAGCTCTGAACAATATGATCTAGTTCAAGATGTCCTCATTGACTGCAGAGGCATTGGACCAAGAAGGTCCCTTCCAACTCAAACCATTCTGTGATTCTATGATAATTTTATGTATCTTAAAACAGGTTGCATGAGTGGGCACATGCACTTTTCTTGATCCTGTGTGAGGATTAGAAGACAAACACTGCAATCTTTCTATTGCAAAAACCATGTGTGAGAATACTTAAACTATCTTTTCTTCAGAAAAGTTTCACCAAATTAAAAATTCCCTTTACCTGTTCTCTTTTTAATTTTTCACGCTTACGTATAAGTTCAATCAACAAACGTGCTCTTTCAAGATCATGGCGCAGCCTTTGCCAGTACTTCAATTTTTCTTTTAAGGCTTGCATTTCTTCATCATCTTCTCTCTAAGAAAAGAATCAAAAGGCTTTCATGACATAAGGAACACTAACATGTTTTTATAAGTTGTGCTTTATGTAATTACAGAATGTATTTCCAGGAAAAGAGAAACTGCTGTCTAATAGCTACAGTACTTGACCACAAGCTTCATACTGCAACAAAAGAAAATATCTTCCAGAGTTTCTCAACCATCTAGCTGAAAACAAAACCTATAAAAACCAGGAAGCAATCCTATGGTAAAGACTATTCACATTAGAAAAAGCAATTCAGCAAATAGCAACACAGCAATATAACAAGCTGTAAGATAAGATTCAGTATTTTTACATCAAAATCCAAACCATGTGAAGATCATCAGCTTCTTCAGAAACTCAAGCCTGTTAGAAACAAATTCTTCTTGTGCTCAACACAGTCCACCTCCCCCGCACCCAGAATTCACGCACACTTTTAAAAGAACAAAATCACTACAACGTCTGAGGACAGGAAATAAAAAGTAGTTTATAGTAACTTTATGTGGTATGCAGTAAACACAACCTTTCAGTGAACTTATGAAACAGTTCACATATTTTTAGGAAGAAGTAGTATTTGAACACTTGCAATATTTAGTTTGATTTATACATACAGAAAACAGAGCCTTTTTTTTTAATATTCTTCATAAGGAAAAGGAAGATATTGGAATACTACCTATTCAAACAGTATTGGTAATTCATCAGAAACAAGGCCATAACAAAATGGAAGTCCTCATATTAATATCAAGAACACACAAAAAAACATCTGTTTTGGAAAATTATTACATTTAAAATGAATGTTTTATAAAAGAATCTCAGAAATAGACTTAAAAATGTGTATGTTTGCCTGTAACTAGCGTAATGCAATATTCACTTGATAAGTAATCATCAGGTATTTTTTAAAACTAAAGCAAACAAAAAGTTCTCTGAGTTATAAGAAATAGAAGAACAAAGATGTCTGAGCAGATGAACAAAACCCAACATCACAAACTGTTACACTTGAAGGAGAAACCTCCTTAACAGAAGGATAATTTAGAAATACTATAGGCACTTTAAAGGAAGCTTGTGCCATTTTTTAGACAAAAGTTTCCCAAAAATAGAACCGCAAAAAGTAGCAGTTAAAAAAAGAATACTGAATAGCTTTGTAAGCGCTATGATTCTATGATCTGCATCAATTTTTATTGCTTTATACACTTTGTAAAACAAAGGCAAGTATTCGTGGAAGCTGTAAGTTAGATTATTCAAATCTCTGACTTTAGTGAAGTTGAAAATCCTTAGCTATCAACTATCTCTGTATTACAATACAGCAACCTGGAAACAGCAGTTTGTTCCTCTTTAAAAAAAAGTTTGAAAAACTGTAGCTAGAAAATTCTAGTTTCCTTTTCTGATGACAATTACTAATGACAGTTATAATTTCTCTTGAGTTTTGACTTTGACGCATAATTTAACTGTTGATGGTCAGAACAGTTCAAAGTAAATTCTGACAGAAAAAAATAATACCCATATTTTCAATTCCTTAACATTCTCAGACTGACTGAATTAGAAAGTCTACAGTGTCACTAATTGCTGTTCTCCTACACCCCTTCAGTTCTGAGTATAAGTCCCATGTGTGGAAAAGCAACCTAACCGTTAACTGACATTGCTATACAATTTTTCCATAGCTTTATTTTTCAGGACCAGAATTAAGTTGTGGTTATTGCTAGAAGACTTGCCCTTTGCTTGCAGCCACTCAGAGTCTACTCCTTTGCCCTATGTAATTGCACAGTTCATGAAACTTGGGAACTGACTCTGCTCAAAGCTAAGTCAACAAAACCATGCTAGTTTTAGGGTGAGTCAGGAAACTTAAACAAGCAAGGGAAAAAAAAAGTTACTTTGTTACAGCAAGCCTTGGGGTAGTTCACTTGAGACTTCAGGATCTGACTAAATTTGAAGGTATAACTGTATTTAAAAAAAATAATGAAAAGAAAAATCATTCCTTCAGTTGAATGAAATTAACCAATTTCATTCCATAAAATAGGCAGGCAGGTGCCAATGTGCAGATGTGACTACTAAGAGCACCTTGCTTGCTTTCTTGTTGTGTGCACATATACTCTCGTCTTAAATGTCATTCCAGCTTGGAGATTAATAGTAAACCTCCAATTTTCTGATACTTCTATCCAAATTGGTGTTGGCAGACACAGTTACAAGTGCTGAGACAAACCCTCTTCATCCTAACCTATGTATTATATATAGTTTAGTCAGATTAAAAGATCCAGGGAAACTGAAGAGAGCTTCCAGTATCTAACCAGTAAAAACTTGGATTAAAATAGTTTCTTTTAAAATTTTTAGTTTTCATAAGCTTTTTGGCAAGGAAAGTTTCTATTAACTTTCCTGGTAAAGAGTTCTTCCAAATATTTCTTTCTATAACAAAGCCAGGAAGTTTCCTATGGCAGACAACACAAGAAAAGTTTAGAAAGAAACTGTGGTATCTTCTGACTGACTCAGCTCTTTCTGAACACCAAGTATTACCTAGGAAAAAAAAGCTAAAACTGTCATATTTATTAATACTGAGGGAAGAGGAAAATACTTCTACATCTACACACAGAACATGGATCAACTGAGAACTGGTCTTCAGCTCCAGCTCCCCCCATGAGTAAGCTACCAGTCTCTGCCTACTAGTAGGAATACTGACAGGGCGCTAACAGATCACCCCTTCCCCTAGATGTGAGTACATGGGGACAGCCTCACTCTCTACATGGACTGTAACTGATATGAGCCAAACAAAAATATAACTGGAAATTCTATTTGCAATAGTGACAAAATTGGATCTTGATCAATACAATTAGTTTTATGAAGACGCTCTGCTGGCACCTGGATGCATATCAGTCAAAACCATTCAGTGGGTGCAACTTGTGTTCTTACTGAAATCTTCAGTGCTGATATGACCTTAGTCACCAGCACCTTCTACGTTGTTTCTCTCACAGTTTATTATATACTATAGTAACAGCAGCTTTAAAATCAATCTCACTACAGCAGCAACAAGCTACTATACTTAGATTGCATACCTTACTTTTAGTCAACCATTCTTTAATTACAGAAAAAAATGGGGATATAAATTTATTAGCGCATTTCCCATAGCCTTCCTGAATTTTAGGTGGAGAGAGAAGTGACAGTATAAACCATTCTTTCAGATGGTTCCTTTCTCCTGCAGATGGTGAGGTAGCATATAAGCCAAGATCTTCTTGCCTGGTTTAGAACTTTTAGTTGATAAAACATCACCTCCAAAAGTGTATCACGATGAAGATCTGAAAGACGTTCATTAGGAAGCAACCATAAATCATGAACTCTTCTCCCCCTGACAGATTTGTTTTAGTAAATTATATTTAAAGAGGGATCAAAGCTAACCTCCACTAGCTATCCTGAAACCATTTTCAGGGTTTTGGTTCCTCACCCTAATATTTCTTTTCAGTTTAAATAAAAAAGCAAATAAATAAATAAAAATATTCTCTGAATCTGTATTACATCAGTGTTTATGTTCCCCTGACTGATTGAAAACCTATTCAGGTTTCTTGATGTTTTGACCTCTCACATAAAATGAGGTCAACAGAATTTTCCCATCTAGACTGAAATGAATTACCATCTATATTTCAAAAACTTTGACACATTCTCAAAACAGCCATGGCACTGCTGTTTGTTAAAGTCTTCATTCTGGTTTGGTTTATACTTCGAATAATGAAAATGACTAATGCATCAAATGCTTTACAGTTATGACTACTTTAATAGGCATTCCAAATACTTACTGAAGATGGTATGGGCAATGTCATACAATCCTGCCATGTCACAGGATACTCACTACTCACTGAAAAGTGCTACCATCTACATATTTTTCATCAACAGAATCATTTAATACTCAGTTCTGCTTGAAGATCGCTTTTTCTTTACAAACGTCAAAGTTAATACAGGTTTTTACAAATAAAATTTCAGAACTACCCTCATTTTTAATAACCCAGTATAAATAGTTTCCAATTAATTGAGAAAATATTTTCTACGAAATAGTCCATAGCTCTGAAAAGAAATAAATAGTGTTTGCACAGGAGTGCAAAAAGGCAAACAGATTCTAAACGGTTCCTAACCCTTACTATAGAATCACAGAATCATAATCCAACTACAATAATAATATTTTCTTTTGGTAGCCACCGTTTGAATATTTAGAAATGTCACAGTCTCATTAAGCCATCTCAACAGGAAAAGTACTTCCCAACTACCAACCATTAAGTGTATTTTTTCAGACACTAACTATAGCCTAGGTCTATACTGCCACGTAACCCTTAGACTTTGGTGCTTGATTTTGTTATTTTTAAGGACTCAAGCTCATTAAAAAAAAAAACAACTCAACAGTCTACTATCTGAATAAAATAATTTCTGCTATTATTAGGTAACTGCCAGGCACAACTCTTCAGAATAGAATCTTCTCATAAAGGATTAGAAGATTAGAAATTTGAAGTAGAATACAAAATATTTTACATAAGTAACAGCACCCCAAAATAATATTAAAATGGAGTAATATAGAAGCAATGAAAGAAAGGTGAACAAGTGGCCAATTTATATTCAAACTTAATGCCATCTAAAAGGCATACAACTAAAATCCATGAAAAGGAATTTGAGTATCTCAGCTCTGAGAAAACACTGAGAGAGCTGGGACCATTTCGCCTGGAGAAGAGGAGGCTCAGGGGGCATCTCACCAATGCATATAAACATCTGAAGGAAAGGTGCAAAGAGGATGGAGTCAGGCTCTTTTCATGTTGCCTGTGACAGGACCAGAGGCAGCACAAAGTGAGAAACAACAGGATCTCTCCAAACATTAGAAAGCACCAAGTGGGATCAAGCACTGGCACAGGTTGCCCAGGGAGGCTGTGGAGTCTGCACCCTTGGAAAAACTCCAAAGCTGTCTGGATACAGTCCTAGGCAACCTAAGTAGCCCTGCTTGAGCAGCAGGTTGGACCAGATGGCCTCCAAAGGTACCTGCCAATCTCAATTATTTTGGGAATTATTAATTGGGTTTTTTTTTTGTTGTTTTGTGTTTTTCCTCATGAAAACTAAGAAAAGAAACACAAAAAAATGACAGATCAAATAATTAGTAGTGTTGAGCATGATGTTTTTATGACTACGATAATTAATGATTTATTCAGCAAATAGCAATGCAACTCAAACAAAATAATTGTTCAGCTTTAAAAGGCACGGGGGGGGGAGAAGCTCAATTTAATACAAGTAAATGATTATAAAATGCATTAAGTTCTAGAGGCTATTTAACAGAAACAGTTCCACTGGAAGATAAACACCTGGAGAATGAAAGGAACCAAAACAATAAAAGACCAGCCAAAATCTCTAATGTCTTTGAATAGCTGCTTGTTTTACAAAAATGGGAAGCAGAGGTGTATCACTTTCTGCATGACACACATCTGGAATGCCTGTTTCATTGTTTTTCAGCAATTCTGGCTGATAAATGCATACAACTTTAACCAGCCTAGACGTATTTTAGCTAAAATGAGTTTTACCTGAACAAAACACCAACAAAAATTTACACTTGTCTATAATTCCACTTAACTATGTAAAAACTAAGAGTGGAAACTGGTCTTTGTACTTCATCAATAACTTGCTCTTTATTCTGTTACTACTGAACAAGGTGGGTAATGAGGATCTGAATTTGAAGACTGTAAACTGGAACGCCTAGCCTCTACTCTGCAAAAATCCCTAGTTTTCTGAGCTATAAGCGTCAAAAGATTACATTCACTTTGCACTTTTTCATGTATTTAATACTAGATTTATTTTTATCTTAATAACTCACAGCACATTGATACGTGATTTCCAAAAAACTACAATACTAATCAATGAACACTGGTATCAGGATAGTTTAAGTGACCGTGTTTTTGTGAAACATTTAAGCAAAACCAAAAAGAAAAAACAATCACACACAAAAACAAACAACAAAAAAACCCTGCAGAAATATTCTTCTTTTCACAACTCAAATTAAAAAGGATTAGATAATGCCCCATTTCCAATATGGGACATACTATTTAAAAATAAGGTGAAGAATTTACTCAGTCCTGAATAAGAGAAAGTCTTCACTCTGCTACATTCCCTGGTTAGTTTTTTTTACTCTTTAAAATAAAGATTTTCTGATTTCTTCTTAGTAAAAAGTGTATCACATACCTGTTGTGTGTTTCTTTGTGACTGTAAACTGGACTGCAGCCTTCTCAACAGAGGAACACCATTCCTAGACAGTCTTTTAAGCAACCAGTAACTGTGCACTCGTTCAACAAATTGCTTCTTCCGCTGAATGGCCACCTGATTCATAATCTTATTTAATCTAAAATATGGAAAAACTGATATTGTATTTTACACAGCAAAGCATAAAATGTATTTGTCTATGGAAATTAAACATCAGATATAACATGAATGCATAACATCAGTGATCACCGTATTACTAATTTCTTTCAACGACGACCCTTTCAGTACAATTATATCTGAGCAGTCAATTACAATCAAATGCATCTGCTTAACACTTCAATTTCTAAGTACATTACTTTATAAAGCTAAAGTGTATTTTTTCATTATCATTATCCAAGAGCAATCCCAGATTAGGGCTGAGAACAAAGCTTTATGTAAGTTTCATAATAGTTTTCCTATTATAATCAGAAATAAAACTCTAAATCCCTACAAAAGTTTTCAGATCATTCCTTGCTATCTTCACACAAAATTAGTAGTTTATCTTAACGACAATATAACTTCAAACATTTTACAAAAAAGCATGCAACAAAAAGCTTGTATTATTCATTTACAAATATTAATTTTTTGGTAAAGTAAAAAAAAATAATTGTAAACCAGAAAAACTCTTATTATTTTACTCCACATACAAAGAAAATATCCACACAGAGATGCAAGAGAGGATCATACAAACAGTTAAGCACTGTATACAGATTAAATAACCAGTATTTTCTCCAAAGTTATTTTTTAAAAGATGCAAATATTGTTTACATATACTGTTTACAAATACTTTAGTGAAATACTAATTCATAACAACCTTGACTCTTAAACAATGACACACTGAATGACTAAGCCACACACAACACTACTATCCCAAGACTTGTACTAAAAAATATGTTTATCTGAAAAGGATCTTCAACCCTGTGCCTGCAGTGTCTTGAAATGACATAAAAGAGTAATAATAATAAAAAAAAAGTTAATGGTTGTAGAATGAAATGGTTTTGGTTTTGTACGATATTGCAGGATTTGTCACTGTTGGCAGCCTTTGCAAAATTAACACAAGATATCCTAAGACACAAACCCCCTGTTACTGTCAGGGGAATTGTTCATTCATTTTGGGGCAGGGGTGAGCTATAGAGAGAAAGGGATTTTTCTGAGCTGGACCTAAAAACCGTTAAAGAAAAGATAATGTCAACAAACAGAATCTGTTAGTTCTTCGCTCAGTGCCCATAGCAAAACTCTACAATGGACAGCATACTTATCAGAGATTCTCCAATAAAATTTAATATCAAAATAGGAAAAATTGAATTCAAGAAGGATCTAATTTGCACTGCACTACCACAAGGCATTTAAATAAAAATCACAAACATATACGCATATTAGTATTGTTCTGCTTTTTCCCTCTTAATATTAGGAATAACAGAGTTTCACAGGTAAATGGTAGAAGCCGTCAAACACCTAAACAGAATGTAATGCTAGAAGTAAACCTTAGCTATAATGCACTGTATTAATACCTGAAAAACTTGAATGACATTTTTTCAGACAGACACACAAGTGAGTTCATCCCAAGTTCAGAGTTCACCTAGGCCTGGTTGTTTTTTTGGGGCTGCATAGAAGGTACAGTGCAGTAGGTCTTCTCAGTGTTATGCTAACTAGCCACAGTGCTTTCAGCCATCACAGGGTAAGGCAGAGCAAACACAGGTTTTCTTCAAAATACAGTGCCATTGTGTCTCTTGGTTCTTTGGTGGCATTATTTTTCAATTAGCAACTAAGCCAGTTAGGCATTTTACCTTAACTTAAAGCTTAGAAAGTCTGCAGATGAATTTAGGACTGTCTTGTCTTTCACTTAAGAGCAGAGGAGGACTCCACAAAGATTTACTCAATGCAAAACAGACCTTGACATGACCATATTAAACTTCAAACACGACAGAATTACAATTAATTACAGAATGCAATCAAACTCAAATAATTAATTTCACATCTCTCTCTTGGAAACAGCAAAACCTACCGAACCGAGCCAAAAAAGCACAGCCAAATATACAACTATTTGGAAAGATCAGAGAATCATAACTTGACAGGAAGAAAGGTGCCTTGGCTTCATGCTCATCAGATGTGGCAAGACTAAACAATATCTTTAATTACAGCTTTAAGTACATTTGCCCATTCACATTACAAACAATTCTATTCATAGATAATTATATTAGTAAAGTGCAAGAATAAGCTTAGCAAAGATATTCACAGAAGGTATTTTCAAACTCTCAAAATACAAACAAGAAGAAGGTAATTTGGAGTGCAGAAATTACCTTACAAGGGGTAGGAATCTACTGCTCCCTCTAAATAAAACCAAATACTGGCTGCTAATATTTCATTTAGAAGTCAGATTTTGGTAGTGGCAATATAGCACTAATCACCCCTTAATTTCTCAAGATGGAGAGGTCAGAGGCTTTTCACAAGGCAAGTTATGTAGAGAGCCTCCACACTATGATCTTAGTGATAGAATAAGGATGTCATATCTGCTACTAGCCCCTGAGAACCCACTAACTATAGTGCAGTTCTTTAAACACCTTTTTACTTAGCCAGATACTCCCGTGTCGACTTTCACTGTTTGGAAAGCTTGATATTTTGACAGACAATACAATCATTTTGGAGAAATACAACATGATTCATCTGCTGCTGTAGAACCCTTGAGGTAGCACAGACAGGGTATTGATTTGATGCTCCCACTTTTGGTAGTGCTACCACATCAGGAAAGTGGTTCTCACTCACAAAGATTCACTCAGATGCAGGGAAGCTAACACAAGCATGAAATAAGGCACAAAGGTATGCACCAGTCTTGAGCAAACTCCTTTCTGCTTCCTTAGCTTGAACTAGATTTGTAAATGATGCAACTAAATTCTCTGAGGTCTTAGAAGAGTTTGCTGCACATTCCACTTCCTTTTTTTCAAGAGATGTAATTAAAATAAAAAATTGAACTGTAAAAAAAAAACAAAAAGGTGCGTATTTATATATTTGAGGCAGGTAATGGAGAGCTGTTCAAAAACTTTATAGTTTTGCAATCCAGGATCTGACTTGCACAAGACACAATTAACCGCTACACTACACCACCAAATCCCCCACACAGAGGCAAGGTTTACACAACCTTGACCACATCCCAAACTACACAAAACACCTCAGCAAAGGTAATGTTTTGCTAAATTTTGTCCACCTTTCAACATTTGTTAAGACAAACTTCCCAGGAAGCATCCTGAAATGGACCATGCTAAGTGTTAAATGTTTTTCTCTCAAAGCATTTAAGCATTTAACACAATTAAGCTAAACCTGTAGCAGAACAATTCTTATGCTGTCAGGTGCTGCATCCTGAACCCTTATTCTGAGGCCTTAAAATAGAGCTCAGCGTGTCTCACAGAATGTTGTTTTCCCCCCATCTTACCAGTTATTTAAAATAAACTGAAAGAACTAAAAAATTCTTAAAAAGGTGGCCATGCTCTCATGAAATTCAGCAGCTGCTGTACGTATCTGGTCCCATGAAAGAAGCATTAGGCTTCAGGCTCATGACCACTGCACCCTTTTGATGTTTTGGCACCACCAGTCATGCTTCCTCTTTTTTTTTCACTTTTTTTAGGCTACACTCCAAGACTACACAGATGTCAAAACATTTTTCATAACCATTTTATTTGTGCCACAGGCAAGTGAGGAAGCCAGTACTACTTCCCTTCCTCAGCTCCACTGGTATCCAACTGTAAACCACTGTGACACCCACTACAAACACCATATGGAGGCACCATACAATTCCATGCTTGTATTTAAACAGGCAGAGATCCCTCTTCAGCTGAACCTTTCAAATAGCACCTGCAGTGCCCAGCCTCAAACTTTAGTTCAGGCAAAAGTGTAAATTACAGCCTTAAAACAACACTGGATTTACAAAAGCAACAGAAGGATGAGGAAACTGGTTCTTCTTGAAAGAGTCAGACAGATTCAAATAATTAAACTTAAAAAGAAAGTTAACATGCAACAGCTTTGGTAAGAAACTTTTTATCAGCTGCTCTAAGCTAACCCTCTCCTCAGAGACTTTTGATGGATAATCTACCCTGCAAAGAGTAATACTCCCAATGCACTGGTCACAGCATTCAGAAAAAGCTGTTATTCCCTCATCTTTAGATAAATACATAAAATAATTTTCACCAACATGAAGAGATGTGCTCGTCATATTAGCAATCTCACAGCTTCCTCATTCCTCCTCACAATCCCCTTCCTCCCCCAGTTTCAGTTATATGTCACTGTGGCAAATACAGCAACTGGTTGCAAGAGAAGTGAAAACAGTATTTCTGGGGACTAAGCTATGCGGCAGTTTAACGTCGGAAAGCCAGTGAAATATAATGAGCCACTTTTCTATTAATCATCACTAACTACTCCATAAATCCCATGTGCTTTTTAACCCCACAGATATCATTTCAGTATTACACTGTATCAAGATTTCTACAGCACCTCTCCATTCACAGGTTCTTGAAATATAAACTGGAGAGAAAACTTCCTTAAGCAAATACATAATTCTGCTAGTATTACAATAGTAATTTAGGCAGAAAGAACGGAATATGAGCATCTTAGATTAAGCAAGACCAAATGCCCACTAAACCAAATAAATTTTTAAACATGAACCAAACATAGTTTAATTACTGTACTCGTCCTGAGCCTCCACTTTCATCAATTCCTTATTTTGCATCTTCCTATACCAATACAGCTGTATTAAAAGTACATGTAAAAGACTAGAAAAATTAAAATATACTTTGTAAGATGTTATTTAGTATCACTGAAGTTCCAGTTTCTCTTGACCTATAATAATATACATGATCAAATGATGTTCCACTTCCCTGGGCAAATAAAATATCCCTATTTTCCCCACACAAAGACTGTAGGTAAGTTTCTAAAACCTGCAGGAACAAAACAAAACAACAAAACCAAACTGAACAAATTGTAACAAAATACACTATATTTCAAGAACATTGTAATGCTCAAGCCCTGCTCAGCAAAATTTCACAGAACATACAGAGATTCATAGAAAGCAAGAAAGACAAAAAGTACCTACAAATAATTACAGCAATTCCAATGAGTAACTGTAAGAGAGTAAGAAGGAAAAAAAAATACAACCAACCAACCAAAACCCCAAACCCTAAAAAACCAACCCAGAATAAAAAGCTATAGAAGTATCTATTTTGGGAAATGGAATTAACCTGGGGCCTTGGCAACTATTTCTCCTAGTTCTGTATCCAAAAACTTTAGCTTTCAAAGATGAGAAAGCCTGCTTGGACAGATGAAACTCTACTCATCCCCCACTGATCCTTTGGCAGGGGCTGCTTATCAAACAGCATGTGTAAGACTCACCTTTCAATACAGTTTGGGTTTTTTTAAGCAGTGGACAGTTTTGTTGCTGTACATGTTTTTGTTATTCCCTCCTTCAATAAAAATACTCAGTTTACTGTATGATTTGTTAATTAAAAAAAAAACAACAAATAAACCAACCCCAAACAAACCATTTCCATCAGTTTTAAAGGCAACACCAGCAGATGAATAACTATATAAAACTGGAGTACATTTGCATATCTTTAGTTCCTTTTGACAAAGGGTAATGGTAAGGTTTCTTTTATAACTAGCCAAAGTCAGTGGTGTACACAGCAGGGTACATATCAAATACTGAAAAGGCTGACAGTGATTTCATTTAAATTTCTAAGCAACAGTCTGCAGAATCCCTGTGTGACAAATACACACTTTCCTAATTGTAACTGCTTTCCAGATTTTGAAGCTTTGAAAAAAATAGGAATGCCCCATTCCTGAATCCCTTCCCTCACTAGTCAAAAGCAATGTTTAAAACATCTTGCAGCTCCTCCTTTTAAGTAGTGTGTTTTAAAGTTCTAGCTGTTGAATTTGCTTTTCTCTGCTATGCTGAGAATCCAACAGTATATATTTTATCTACTGATTCATCTTCTGAAGCCTGAGAGTCTCTCTAGGTCCCTGCTTTTTCTTCTACATTTACTAGTATTGCTATAGTATTCGATTTTGACTGAACATATAGAAAGTACTTTTTCTTACTTCACATGACTGTGACATCAGGCATCTATTTTTCACTGGATCAAGCAGCTTGTAAGATTTTTCTTGGATAGGAAAATAGAACACTGAACTTCAGAGTTAAGAAAACGCTGTTATTTCAGTTGGTTCTCCGTTAGTTATAACAAGTGACTTTGTTCCTATTTTAGCAACTGAGTTTGTGGTCTTCCAAAACTTTGGATAAGGAAAAAAGAAAATCAAAATAAAAAACAGCAACACCCCCCCCCCCAAAAAAAACCAAAACAAAAAACAAAACAACCAAATAATTAAAAAAAAAAAAAAAAACAAACAAAAAAAAAAACACTTAATCACACTGGAAAACCTGCTTAGTCTTATAACAAAAATCACACACATAGAGTTACTTCTGCCACTTTCTATATATAATACTGAGTCATAACTTTTCCTTAAAATTACTCAAAAGATATCTGTTTTTTTTTGCAGCACAGTCATACCCCATGCGATTCTGAAATGTCATCTCAAAAGGCTAAGTGCTCATCAGCAGAAGATAAAAGAAAGATTGCCTTTCTATCTGTTACATATATATCAATATATCTCAGTATTTATCTACTAATTTTTGTGCACTCTTAACTTGAATAAGAAACTACCAGGGACAGTTCTTCAGACAATGCATTCTGAAATGTTTTTTTTGGTACAACCCAAGATGCCACACCCTCTAACTGACAAATCTAATGAAAGTTCACATAACTAGTGAAACTCAGAAGTACTGAGAAATAGGAACGTGAATTTTTATCTTCATAACTGCATAATTTCATATATAATTATTGTGGACTGAAACCCTGAGAGTACACACAAAAATACTCATGGTGTACCTTACAGAAGTAAGTACTAATTTCTGTTTTAAGCTTCTTTGACCTATATATGCAAAATAAACAGCACACAGGGAGGAAAAAAAACCAAAAATGTACAGCATATTCCTATACCCATTTTGTAAAAAGGGCATATTTAAATAAGAGACAGCACTTCCATGCTCTTTTTCAGGCACAGGGGGGCAAAGAGGGGACGAATCATCATCGGACATCCATCAACTTGTGGCTTTTACTACCAGATATACAAACATCTTCCCCATTATTTTTACTCAGAATCAAAATCTACTTTTACAACTTACCTAGTAAGTCTCACTTTCTTAAACACATTCTTATTAAATAAGCCAGTGTCAAGGCACACTAGCTTGAAAATAAAGCTCTAAAGCTACCTTTATTTTCAAAAAATACCACCGAGGCAATGTTAGTGAACACTGTAGTCACTCCTATCTTGGTTTAGGCAAAACTGCTTTTTTATTTAAGCAAATAGGGCAGGATGACAGTATTAATATCCACATGTAGCAGAAAGGTCTCAAAGTCAATCTTACAAGAAACATCAGTAGATGATGACTGCTAGCATCCCCTTCCACTTTACCTAGGTGATTCCACCATCTAATTATTAGGTATAGCCAGCAGGAAAACCTACATTATGTACTCCTGCAATTAAATGTATTTCCACGATTTTGTGAAAGTATACATACATTTATATCCAAGGATAAACAGCTAACAACATTAGTCTGGCTTTATATAGCTTTCAGTTTTCCTTGCAATACTGGCTCTTGTAGTATTTTTCAATGGCATTTTAATGCTGAATTTTAAGCAGCACTTCTTAGTCTCTCCCCTGACTTAAAAACTTTCTGAAGGCATTAGGCATTCAAAAAAAGTCAGTATCCTAAAAACCATTAAAATAAATTCCCAAAAGAGACACGCAAGCCACATAAATGAGTAAGAAGCATCATCTGTGAATGCATTCTAGAAGAGTCTCAAAGGCCTTGTAAATATTCCTTTCCACTCATACTGTGTTTCATCACTTTTCTGTTTATTTATTTTTCTGATCCATACTTCATTTTAAATGTAATCAAGGTCCCTGTGTTGAGATAACAAGACTGTAATTATTTGGCAAGAAAGTTCAGGATAATTCAATTGGGTAAGTGATGAAAAAAAAGGCAATACTGGTTCTGCCTTAAGGAGACACAGGAACAGAAATCCAGTTTATTACCAGGAGCAATATACACTTTCTAATAAAAAGGTCAACACAGAAAAAACAGGTAATGTGCAGCACATCTGATTTCTAAAGAAGCTGGAAATATTCCAAGTATCTCAGCAATTTTTGCTCTCAGTTATCTACTCACTACTTACCTACTTTCATAAGAACCTTTAAATTCTTTCAATATGATGCAACACAACTGATGCATACAACATGGTAAACAAGTATAACACCGCAGTCTTATTTTTTCTGAAAGTGAAGCTTTGCTTATTTTCTTTTTGCTCTTTGTACAAGTATTGCATTTCAAATGCTTTTTTAAAAAACGTTTCAGACACTACAAATATACCATGCAGAAACCGAAAATGAAGATGAAAGGGAGTATTTATACTTTAGATTATTTGCTTCCACTTAACAGAGCTATACTTCCATGGATGGTATTTCAATCAAGCAGATTACACTATCTCAGTATATATTTTGAAAATATTGAAAATTAAATATTCTACATCACATTCAATTTACCCTAAGTATATAGCCACAATAGCCTAGTTTCACACAATCTTTAAAGAACATGAATATTGGCACTGGCTTTGTTTTTCATCAAGCAGACACATTTTAAATGCCTCTTTTGACACAGAAGATGAAGAGATTACAGCAGAACCGTAATATTTGTATTAAAGAATCAAATACAAGAAAACAGTTTCCACAGCCAACACTGCAATTCTTCTCCTGTGTGTATCCACCCTATTCAATGGCTAAGGCAGCTGTTATAGAGGACAAGGATGAACAGCAGCAAAGGGGAAAAAATAAATCCACAAGGAACTGATCACAGAGCCAGTACACGATACCTAACAGAGAAACTAGATTTAGATTGTCAAGTCAGTCCCTAAGAGCTGGAATTTCATAGCTTGGAAATTCTGGGCCTGCAATCTAAATAACATAGTTCTAGTATTTTATTATGGGGGGGAAAAAAATTATATACTAGGCAAAATTCAACCATCACACATCATCAGTGGAGTATGAACACTGCAAGAACAAATGTACCACTGTCTTCAGAAAAACTAACTGGTGGCAGCAGGTCACTTTTCAGATGATCATTTGTTAAGATGTGCAGGTGCCCCCTTGTCCCTCCCAGAAGTACAGTTTGAGTGTCATTTCCCAGTCACAACCCCAACATAACATGGGGTCTCTGGCACTTCCCAGAGACACAGAACTTTCAGTCTAGAACTCATTTCTGCTTAAAAAAAAAAAAAAAAGAAAAAAGGGCAAGCTGATGGCTGATGAATACAAGCAGTGCAATGTAAGCAATCTTCAACAGTTTTATATTTCAAGAAATATTAAGTCGAATTTCCTAGTATTACCTAGAGGTAATGCACTCTCTGATGCAAATTCATATATACCTAAGCAGCTCCCCCGTGGTCCCCCATATTATCTTAAGCGCAAAGCGAGTTATTAAGAAATCAGCACCAACAATACTGGAAACTGAAGTCACCCTAGGGCTCTAACATCACCTACTGCACCTTTGGAAGTGGATACTTACGGACAGACTTTCTAAAAGATAGAGAGGTGACTGGCATTAAAAGATAGATAGATAGATAGATAGATACATAGACAGATAGATAGATAGATAGATAGAAAAAAAAAGAGACAGGAAGCAAGCGCCCATCTCCTATAATCAGTGGTTAACAACTTCTGATCCTACAGTCTTGAATCAGTAATTCACAGATGATAGCCTGAGAAGCCATATAATTAGTTTACACATGACCTACAGAATGACAGTATCTGTGTAGTTTAACAGCAAAAAGCTTGGAGTATAACATCTGTGTAAGAAACTCAGATAACTGAAAAGTGCAGAGCTCTCAAAATCGGTGGTGTAGTGACCTGACCTACAGATACAAAATTAATGAGCTACAAGAGTTGCAATTAAGTAAACCAAACACTTCCACGCATGCCTTTGTTTCCAGAGATGTTGAAAACACATTAATTTCAAATTCTCCAGGAAAACAGCACTAGTGTTCAAATACTGAGCATATATGTTTCTTCTCTGATAATTTAAATAGCTTAATTGCTCTTCTTTACGATGTCTGGAAAGGCAAATTATGTTTCAACTCCAAGGGAAAAAAAGCACTGAAAAACAGATTAAAGGGATCATTTAAATGAAGACTGCTATGAAATGGTCCACATCACTTATGGGTATATGGGTATTTAACTCGCACATACACTTCACACATGACTTCTGCTCATGCTAAAACGAACAGCCAAAGAAAATCAAAACAACTGAGATATGGGTCTGCAGCACAATCCCTTCTATTCTGCTTTTAATTCAGGTATTGGTTTTCCAAGACTAAGCACATTCACACTACAAAGAGTACTTAAGCAATGTCTTTCTCAGCTAAAGACAACCAGTTTATAATAAAGCCCAACTCAGAACAGCCTTAAACTGTGCCTTTTTTTTTTTTTTCACTTCTGACATAGAATACAGGAACTATACTTGTGTCCAGCGAACAGGAAACTGAGCATAAACAGAAGCTGAATCTCTCTGCAGCCTTGAAAAGAAATGTAATCATTACTTAAAAAAAATAAAAGGAAAAAAAGGCCTTTATATTTCTGTTCCTGGCATCTAATGACACCTTAAAAAAATAAAGCCAATTACATTACCCTTTTAGGATCTGGGTTTTTTAATGAAAGTTACCAATGGAAAGAACATACATTCCGATCCTCAACTCTCACGTAGGTCATATTCTTTCTTACTTGGTCTTAAAAAAGCAAAAACAGAACAAAAAACACACTACACCCACCAATCACCACTGTCTTAATTAAGACAATGCCACATTCTTTAATATCAACTCCCCCCTCCCATACACAACAGTACCTATTTAGAAAACAGTATTAGTTGCTTACTATTAATGTCAGCTTTTCTGCAGTGCACCACTAAACAAGAATACCATTTTACCAAGTAAATCATAACAGAGAACAGTCAATCAATCTTATGTTTGTAAACACCACTGACAACTAAAGGCTATTTGTCAAAGTCAGTCAGTAAGTAGCTACTTACATTAACAAAACTTACTATGGGAAAGAACTGCAGTCTCAAGATATGCATTTACTTAGATTAATTTAACCAGCTGTAATTCTCCAGTACTTGAGACTTGGGAGTCAGCTTTCAAAAAAGCATCCTTTGTGTTAAGAGCCCTCACTGCCTTAGCCTTCAGAGTCTTGTCAATCCAGTGAACCTGCACATGGAAGCAGCTCCTGTTTTGAGGAACTTTCTAAACTACTGTTCTTAAATCAGTAGTTGAATTCAACGGGTACACAAACATACTGATGTTTTAAATGCTGCGAACTAAACAAATACTCCATAAGGACAAACTTGGCTTTAATCCCAATAATCCAATTCTGCACTTCATAGCCCAGTATATTATGTCCCAAAGGCTCAGCAAAGTCAAAACTGTATCTTTCTACCACAGAGCTTTCCACCATTGCTCAAATCCCAGAAACTGTTCAAATGCATCTCAGATTAACTGAAAGAAATCTGAAGAGATGCTACTGTTCTTTTAAATTAAGATAGAGCTAAAATAATAGAAGCTAATGCTGAGCTTTTAAACTCTTGAAATAAAGATATTAAGAATCTTCATTTTGCTCCAATTCTGTTATTACTTAGGAAAACATCATTTGAAACAGCACTGCTTTCTGATGTATCACTTCACTAGCCTCACCAGATCTAGAGCCATCCACCAGCCCCCCAGTCACCATTGCTAAAATTCAATAATAATGGCATGTTACATGTAAAGAGCAATTTCAGTTCTGGTGCCCATGCTTTAAATTTGCACTCATGTAACAAAAGCTCCTGCTGTGAAAGACACACTAATATAAAAATCATATTAAACAGAACGTCTTATAAAGTATAACTCTTTGTAAGCAAATACAGATTAGGACTAAAACTCTTTATCACATGCATTAATTCATTTTGCTCTAACATAAACATTTTACTGGTTATTGGGCAGATATGTGATAGCCCTGTAACTATTTCATTTATTTCAGGCTCTAACGTGACACTAAGCAACTAATTTACAATCACTTACTTGCTATCTTTTCAAAAAAAGTCTGCAAGACACCAAATTCACCCAAGCCTTGGTCAGCACTACTGCATTTGCAAAAGGAAAAATGCAGATTCAGAAAAAAACTTCTGAAAAGTTTCCGTGCCCAACAAGGGCAATACTTGATGTAACAATTTTTTGTACTACTTACAGTAAAAGTTTAAACTTAACTTAGGTGAGATCGACACGATTCATATCTTACATATGCAAACTTCATTTTCATTTGGGGGCTCTCAAACTTAAAAGTTCAGATTCCCAAATTATGAATACAGATAACCTTGAGCTTGGCTGTTTTTTCGTTCTGTTTTTTATCTGAAGGTCAACTCCACATGCCATTCTGAATTAACTGGTTAATTCTCAACATACAGTGATGACAACAACTGAACACACAACATGATTTGGTCTGACAAAAAATACAATAAAACGGTTTCCAAGGACATGACAGACCATTTGAGCACTTACTGATTTCTCTGGGGATTATACTGTATTTTTAATGCAATTTGACAAAAAATAAAATGTATGCAATAAACATTACTCCTCCCAGTATGGCCTTTAAGGAAAGCATATAAGTAACGCACAGAAACTTCAAATTGTTTTGTGAAAGCATTGGTTTAAAATTAAATAGGTAATTAAGTAAGGGTTTCTCTCACTTGGATGGTTTGCTTACCTCTGGGGGGGAATATAAGGAGCAGATACCGTTGGCATAACTGTACAGGGTTCAACCACGGTTTTCTTGGCTTTTTTTGTCTTTTTTCTGACTTTTGATGTAGACCTAGCAGTTCTGATCGATCCCTCCTTTCTACAAACACCATTTTTTATTTCAGCTTCTCCATAAATATTTAGAGGTCTCCGTGTGCAACCTGGTGGAGTATGTACATCGCAATAGGCAGTCTTTTTTACAGAGAATGTTGTCCCACTGCCAGTTAGTTCTTTCACAGGTTCCATTTTCATATACAGACCGGCCTTTTGAGCACACGTCACATGGAATGCAGTATAGCAGTTTGCTTTGTGGCACTGGATGCAGGCACCAACACCTTTCTGTTTACAGAGGTAGCATGTTAACTTCCATCTGGCTGGGGGAATGTTCCTGACACCATCAATTGGCTCAATAAAAACTGTATTGGCAAATCCAACTTCTGGAATCCACAAAGCACACACCACGTGTCCCCAACGATCATCATCTGTCTTTTTAAAGGCACCTCCCTTGTTTGGGCACAGCACACAGTCTACAGGCCGCGAACGGGACTGCAGACAGTGTCTGCAGAGCCACTGGCCCTCAGGTATATATGGCACCCCATAGCATTCCTGATGTACTGCTAAATTACACATATCACAAAACAGGATTACATTGCTGTTCTGACATTCACCATCCATGCATATACAACACACCGCATCTTCATCAATTAAAGATTGATGATCACCCTGTTTTTGGTTCTCACAATAAGACTCTTTTTCAAACCTATCCATAAGGAATTCAAACATATTTTGTGAAACAACTGACACTCCATCACTTTTCCGCTTCTCATTTATTATTTCTAACCACGCATAATCTTCTTCATCCATATCATACTCAACTTCATTATCAAGTTCTTCTGCTGACTTCTCAATGAATTTGTAATAAACTGGAGGTCTCCGAGGAGCCGAAGGGGGACTGTACTCAACAATCCGTACTTTTGGTTCTGGAAGAGGAGTTGTTGGAGCAGGTATACCGTGTGAACTCGGGAGAGCTTCATTTTTCTTTTTCACTTTGTTATTTTTATGCCGTTTGCTTCTTAGACATACTGGTGGTCTTTCACTATTTTCTTTATTGCTGTTGCATTCACTCATCTCCTGGGCTGTAAGATCATCTTCTAATATAATCTCTAAAGGATCAAAGATACTGATCCTATGCAGGCGACCTTCAATTTCTATTTCAACCATTCTTTGAGCTTGAGCGTATGTCAAGGTTTCTCGTGTGGGGGAGTGCTTAATACTGCATGGGGAAGAAGAATGCCTTGCTGCCGATACCCGATGACATCTTCCTTTTCTCCTCATTTGGTAATGTTTACCTAAAATTAGAGCAGCAGTTAATATTATGAACTCTAAACAATCATATTAAAATACTATTTTTTATAGCGAGGAAAAAAACCTTTGGTTCTATAGACCCAACTTATTTACTCATTAAAAATAAAAAAGCTGTTACCCTTAATAAGACTGCTCACACTGTTTTGTCCAAATTTAACCTAATGATAAACAGTTCTCACTAATAACACCTTCTATAAGTAAACACAGCTACACAAAACCCTTCATGCAAAACTCCTACAGGAGACCTATCACTAAGGCCTCTGCAAAAGAAAAAAACATTTCAGAAGTGCTACACAAAAAAGTTCACATTAGGTACATTGTAAGAAAAACTTAAATATAATCATTCCTAATACCTTAAGTGTGTCTGCAGTCTGATTTTTTTTCCCCAACAGCAACAGATTACTTTCTCCAGATGCCCCCCAAAGCAAGTGACATAATTGTAAAAAGAACAAGTCTTCCCGTCATTTTTTTTTAGTGCAATCTGAAACAGTCACATTAACAACTCAGTTCCTACAGCGATACTTAAAGCTAGAAAAATGGGCATACTTCCAAATTTGGCAAGTATGCAGTTTGATAGCTCTTTACTTTTTCACTTTCCTCAATTCTTAGCCAGCCTGTCATTCACTACAGAATGACAAGAACATAATTAACATGCAATGCACCGTAACTTCAACTAGGAAATATTCCACCTGTAAAATAGACTGGACTACAGCGAAAACACACTCCTGCACGTCACTGTGCGTGTACATGCACCTTTCTCCTTTAAGAAATTCTTCAAGAGTTCTGCTTCTCAGAGGAACTGGAGCAGATAAAAATTTCCATGTCTTTCCAGCTCTTTAATGTAATTTTAAAGTTTATCACCTACTGGAAAAAGATCATTCCACTACCATACAAAAAGACAGCTCTCATACCCAAAGTAACATAACTAGGACAAGTATGTATTTGGATCACAAAATCTTCCATATTTATGTATTTTGGCATTTTAAAGTTGTTTGTTGGTTTGTTTGTTCCTTCCTATGAAGGCTGAAAATATTGTCAAACCAATATCAACTGATAAGGTCAAGTTTAGAAGTTCTATTTCTTTCCTCCTTTCTTCCTAACAAATCAATAAGCAGCAAAATTCAGTGTCAGCCACAGAACAATATTCTTGATCTTTAATCATGAGCCTCAAGTATTATTAGGGCTTCACCGTTTCAATCCTGCACTTCAAGTCAGTGTCATGTGTTGTCACAATAATGCAGCTAGTGTTAGCATGTATTGCCAAAATAGCAGAGAAAAAGAGATCAAAACACAACTACTATTGAAGACTAGGGTATCTGTTTCAGGAAGAAATAGCAAGGACTGGAACAATTATACATAAACTACTCCATGTAGCCTGCCTTTTGTTTAGTCTGTGATGCCAGTTTCTAAAGGTGCACCTTCAAAGTGCTGAAGGAACTCTTTTTACAGGAAGACTAAATAATTCAGGCAGTTGGTGTAAAGACTAATTCTCGAGAGGTTCCTATCTTGTTTGCTTCCACAAACTGAGCTTGTTTTCCCAATCTAAAATGTTTTTATTATTCATGTGAGAATTGTGCTGCTCACAGATCTGACTTTTACACCCTTAACTCTTATTACTTGTTTTTATGGCACAAGCACAAACAGTCGGTGTTTAATCATGACAGACCTCTGATCTGCTCCATATAAGCAACAGATGAATAAAAAAGGCTCCACTTCTTCAAGCAAGTTTGAAAAAAATATTTAATAATTTAATCCTGTAAAACAACATACTAATTTCTTAACTGCAGAGAAATTTTAAACCACTAACACTGCTACAGAAGGTCCAATGACTAGAAAAAAGGTATACTAATAGTTTAACTTAAATTAAAAGTTAGTTCCTAGTTTCACAACACATTTTACAATTCAGAGGCCAAAGATAACACAATGGCCCTGATTTCTGTTTTATTGTTGTGAACAAATAATGAGGCACAGATGAGAGATAACCCTCAGAAATCAAAAAACCATGTGCAACTTGTCAGCACTTCACTATTGAACTTAACCCAGTACCACAGAAACACACATTAATGCTAGGTTTCCAAGCTCTTCATCCCCCCTCTGCTCAAAGAGATTCTCAAGCATGGCTGCAAGCAGGCAATGAGAAGAGGGAGAAAATATTCAGAAGCAAAAGTATTCTTGCTTAAGGATTTAGGACTTCAAACTGTTCCATCAAGAATGATAAAAATTGATAAGCTAACATCTAAGCATCTCCCTTATAATACTTATCTGTTAATAAAGCTATATTAGGAAGCAATTTACAGTCACCGTTAAGCACAGAACGGATACCCTACAAATACGATGCAATGTACAGCTATGACTGGTAGCACTCTGACCGAATTTCATAGAAACGTAGTGCAAATACCTTAAATGCTTGGAAAGCCAAAGTACTGTTTTGTTTTCTTTCTGTAAAATTCTTCTGTTTGCAAGCGTTCTATACAAATTCTGGGTGAAGACAGGATTTCTGCATAACATATTTATGACTGGCAATTGGTTTGCTTTTCGTAGTTAATGATCAAGTATCTTTCTTCCCTGCAGTACCTTGTAGATCGACAGGAATGAAGACCATGGATCCAGGTTTGGAAAAGGGTAAACTGAGACAATTTCCATACAGCATGAAAATGATACCACACTAACACCAAAACAAAATTACTTTAATGTACTTTTCTGCCTCTTAAAAGAACTCAAAAGGCTGCAGGACATAAACTGGTAAAGTTATCCACAGCTTTCCTCTAGGAATTACATCAGCTGCTTGGGAAGAAAGTCACCAGCACATGCTTCCCCTCACAACAAAAGTACACCAAAACAGCTGCTTGTGTGGAATACATAGCATGAGGCAAAAATTACTTTGTACCAAGGAGTAAGGAAACTAACCCCAACAGGAAAAGTGTGACGACGTGTACTTTTTGATTACAAATTCCCTTCACAAGCTGTCCTAGTTACCTTCCTCCTTTTCAAATAAACTGCCTTTGGTCCCTGTATCTCCAGCTCAATGGAAAAGGGAATTCCATTCTCAATGGACACTTTATGCAAACCATTAAAAAGAGAAAGACACAGGAATGCTCTTTAGTCCCAAACAATGAGAGGGGTGAGCAAACAGTGCTTACAAGCAGGCGAGGGGGACACCACCCACAACTTCAGCCGCGGGGCAGCATAAATCCCCTCAAGGCAATGCCAGGAGCTGGGGCGCACGCGGCATCACCTGAGCCGAGCCGGCCCGAGCCCCTCCCGCTACCGGCGCGGCCCCCGCCCAGCACGGAGCCCGCCTGCGGCCTCGGGCCCGCCCTCTCCGGTCCTGCGCGAGCACTTCCTGCCCACGCCCAGGGAGCCTACAGCGCGCTCACACCCCTGCGCGCCAATGGTTCCTGCCCGGCCCCGGCGTGCCCCCCTGCCGGCCCCCCGGAGGATGGTTCCTGCCCGGGCCCATCATCTCCAGCCCTTCCCAGCAGTCACCTCCCTCCCCTCCGCGAAAATACTCAGCCCACAATATGGCGGCTGACAAAACAGCTCGAGCGGCGCCCTGCCCCCGACCGCCGCGCTCCGCTCCCCCCCGCGCAGCCTCCGCGCCCGCCTCGCTCCTCGACCTCCTCTCCCCCAACCGCCGCCGTGCCCAGTCCTCCCTGCCCTTCCCTTTCTTCCGCCGGTCTCCCGTTTCGCCGCGACGGGACCTACCGGCTCCCGGCCCCGCAGCCCCCCACCCGCCCGCCGGACCCCGCCGCCTGCCCGGCTTCACTCACGCTGTAGGAGCCGCCGAAGCGCGGCTGACAGATCTCCTTCTCCGCCGCTGCGGCCGACGCTGCGGCCGGTTTAATGGCGGAGGTCCCGCCGGCGCTGCCGCCTGGTCCCGCGTCCGGCAGCCGCGGGCGGCCGAGCGGGCGCTGAGGGAGCCGCGCTGCCGGCGGCAGCGGCGACCCGGCGCTGGGTGCAGGGCTGCTGGTGCAGCCGGGCGCAGCGCATTCGTGAGGCGCGGCGCAGGTCGCGGTCCGGCTGCGGGCTCGGCGCTCAGCTCCCGGGGCTGAGAAGCTCCCCTCCCCCCTCGGCACAAACAATGCGGCTTCACCACAGCGCTGCGCCGACGGGGGGGAGGGAGAGAGGGAGGGAGGAGAGGAGGGAGGGAGGAAAGGATGGAGTGAAGGGACGTGAGGGCGCCAGGCACCGCCCAGCCCCGCCGCCGCCGCGGGGCGGGGCCTGCGCACAGCCGCTCCTCCGGCCCCGAATGGCGGAGCGCTGCATGGGGCGCTGCGGCGCGGCCAGCAGGGCCTCACCTCGGGGGACAGGGCGAGAACGCGGCGGCCGGAGCGGCGCGTTCCCGCCCACGGCTGGCCGGGCAGCATCCCCCCCGCAGCGAGAGCACTGAAACGGCCCAGCGCGGGAAGCGGCGCGGGGAGGGGCGGCGGGGCGGGACGGGACGCGGCCGGTTACAAAACCACGGCTCAGAACTCCAAGCGATGGTATTTATTATTTCTTTGGGGTAGGTCCAAGCTCGAGGTTCGCACACGGAAAATCTGCTTGAAAGTTAGCTCTTGCGCGCCCTCGGGGTCAGGCGGCTGCTAGTAAACTCACCGGTAAGAGCCGTGCGTTTTGCCAAAAGCAAGACAAGTTATTTCTGTCTCTCCCTGAGAAGGACACCCTTTGTTATATATTATTTTTAGACAGCCATTACGGCCGTACTCGAGATGTGGAGGATTTTGCTGCAACACAGCGCGAGGCAGCTGCACCCACATGCTTAAAAGCAACTTCCAGCCAGCCCAGCCCAAGACAAACACTTGCCTTCGCCAATTATGCTGAACAAGTCCTGGGTGCAGTAAGCAGCGAAGTGTCAGAAGCAGGTATGATTATCTTTGCCCATCTGTAATAGCTGTAAACTAAGTGAAGCTTTCTTCAGAACAGCTTACCAAATTAATTTTTACATTTTCTCTAGTACTACTGTGCTGCTAGTCTTAAACAGCAGTTGTCCTATAAAAAAAATTACTAGAAAATCAGAAATAGATACATGTCATTACTTGTAAAAAGTGAGTGTTCAGAAATCTTAAGTAATTTTGTTAATGAAATCCTGTAGAATGGGCACTTTCCAACTCCTTTTTCCCCATCAGGGACTATCCAGCACACTGACCTCTTAACAAACCAGAAGCTATTAAAACCTGAGTGCAGTGCACTCAGTGTAGAAACTGACCTTTAGGATCAGATAGGCCCAGTAACTTCAAATTCCAATATAAAAAAAGACTATATGAACTGCAGAGGCCATCTGGTCATTTGTGTAGTTGCCTATGAGGAATTACTCTCTGACAGTATCACTTAAGTGATTCTACCACCAGTTTCAGAAGTCAGATTTAAGTTACCAGTGTTGCTCTGCAATTCAGCTCAATGGCAGAAAATATTAAAGATGGAGCAGCATACTAAATCATATACCTTTAGTTAGCAAAGTATAAAAATTACTAGAAATTATGAATGTTGTCAAGAAGCTAATATCTCATTTATGATAGCAAACATATTATCTTTTAAGTGATAATCCATGTGTGTATCTGCCCTGCAGCTGTACAAATGCTTTAGAACTAGAGACGGGTTTTCCTCAGAGCACTTGATGGTGGCCATACTCTCACATGTCTGATGCACAACTAAGTCTGGTGCCTTTCCAGTTCCTTTTTTTCTGCCAGGTGGACTACAGGACTCTGTTCTGAAGCTGGACATTCCTCTGATAATGCAGTGTTCCTTACTGGTATTTGCATTATTTAAACATCTTTATGTAGTTTAAATTTGTTATTTATTCTCTCTAGTAAGCTCTACTTACATGACTTTTTCTTGAGATTCACCTTCCAGCTCTGCCTGCCTTGTGCACAAGGCACATGTGGCAAAAGCACTCCATCCATAAGGTGTAAGGTCTTGACCTTCATGCCGATAAAACCAGGAAGTGGCAGTTCCAAAATTATTTCATTGAAAAGACAGTGGCTGCATCATTGATTCCCACAACCTATTGTCCAAGGACTCATAGCACAGCCTGAATCAATCACAGCAGCATGGTACAGTGCCAGAACCTGACCTCCTAACAAATTTGAGATGAAAAGTTTCTGATCCACATCAGCCTCCCTGCTCCTCAGATTCTCTACAGAGCTTCAAAGAACTGCTGAACTTCATTTCCTGGTTCCCATACTAAAGATGGTGTCTCCACCTCAGATTATTAACATGTAGGCAGTGTTAATCAGTGTTCTATATCCTCTCAATTATTCTCAGTAAAAAGGAGTTTTTGCTACAGATGGTTCAGGCTCTGGCACAAAACAGATGTCACGTCTTGATATGGAACTTCAGACCAATGGTACAAAGATCAGGTCAGGCTCAACAGGTAGTTCTGTATCAGGAACCTTACATTTTCAAATAATTTCTCATTGACCTTATGACAGACTACCAGATTATGATCCTCAACCTCTCCTCATTAAATATTAGTATGTTAGTCTGAATTATTTCAAAATTTCAGAATGTAGTAGCATCTGGGACATCTTACCAGTCCTCAGCAGACACTTCCAAAATCTGAAGGATACATTTACTTTGCCTTCTCCATCTCACACATAAGACATGGTGCCTTGAAATAGAGTTCTACTTTTGGTCAAGGAAGAAATAATTCTGTTGGGATACCATACAATTTCAAGCAAAAAATAACTGTCCCTCTGAACCACAGTTTGCTGGCAGCAGAACCCTCACTACCTTTTGTGGCATGAATTCAACATGAGCATGTGGCTTCAGGCCCTGTCCATCAGAATCTTCTCACCCCTACTTGGTAGAGTCAAGTTTTCAATCAAGCTGCCACTGCTGATTCACCCTGCATGGAAAACTTCTACAGAAGGATAATCTTCTTCCTACCAGCTTTCACTTGCACTAGCTATCAAATTCTCATGCCTCAAGCCAGTCTATTTTCAAGTCACTGAACATTTTACACCTTCGAACTCCTCTATGCATGATTATATTCCCCTCCAGAACACTGTCTCATGATATAGAACATTACCATGGTCCTTTCATCCTGCAAGGGGATGCTTTTTGATCTCACCTCGTCAGTTGTGATATATGGCACTGGTGAAGTACTCGCAGGCATGACTCTGCAAGGCTGTTTGTTCTCAAAAGACAGGCTGTTCCCAAACCTCACAGAAGCCAGAACAGCTTGCACTGTGGAAAAGATGCTGCAACCCTATCAAAATACACATTAGAGCAGTATGTTGACAAACAAAATCACAGCTGTTTATCTTCACCCTGTGAAGTGGTGTAGTGTCTCTCCACCTCTTTTGGCTCATCTTTGTGAACTACTGTATTTAAAGACAAATCCATGTATCATTGATCAATCTCCTAGTTATCATGTGTACTCTGGCAGAAAGGCTGACTTCTTTTTCATACTAGACTGAGTGGGATACATGGTTCAAAGTCCTAGATGACAAGTCCAGAACAGGAATCAACATTCCTGGGCTGCATCAAAAGAAGCGTGACCAGCAGGTCGAAGGAGGTGATCCTGCTTTTCTGCTCATGAGACCTCACTTGGAGTATTGTGTGCAGTTCTGGTGTCCTCAACATAAAAGGGACATGGAGCTGTTGGAACAAGTCCAGAGGAGGGCCATGAGGATGATCAGGGGACTGGAGCACCTCCCCTATGAAGATAGGCTGAGAAAGTTGGGGCTGTTCAGCCTGAAGAAGAGAAGGCTGCGTGGAGACTTCATAGCAGCCTTCCAGTATTTGAAGGGGCCTATAAGGATGCTGGGGAGTGACTCTTCATTAGGGACTGTAGTGATAGGACAAAGGGTAATGGGTTAAAACTTAAAACAGGGGAAGTTTAGATTGGATTTAAGGAAGAAATTCTTTACTGTGAGGGTGGTGAGGCACTGTAATGGTTTGCCCAGGGAGGTTGTAAATTCTCCATCCCTGGCAATGTTCAAGGCCAGGTTGGATGAAGCCTTGCGTGACATACTTTAGTGTGAGGTGTCCCTGCCCATGGCAGGGGTATTGGAACTAGATGATCTTAAGGTCCTTTCCAACCCTAACTATTCTATGATTCTATGATTTTGGCTTCTAATATGGAAGAAAAGTGTTAGCACTTTTTACCCTTACACATTTACTAAATATTTCCCTTGTTCTCTGGTTAGAAAGAATGGTCTGCATTTTCCTTTTCATTCCTCTGATCCTGGACTTTTAGCCATATTATGGCAAAAGGGTGATTATCAGTGTTCATCCATGTTCACCAGCTGCTAATTAATCAAAGATCTTTGCTTCATAGCCTCACTCTTACTTCCTGCATGTGTCATCTTTCTCATCGTCAGAATCAAAGTGTTTCTACAAGATGACCTTTTAGATCTCCAAAACCAGCTCCTGTTGTTTCAAACAAAGGGTCTTCACTGAAAGAGGAGTTTTGAAATAGACTGCAGGCTGTGTCAATGCCTTTTATGGTACTGATAAAGACAGGGCCCTTTTATTACCAGAACTCCACGAGAAGTCAAGCAACATCAGTGTGCTAGCTAAGAAATACCTCTGTGAGTTGCATCTGCTAAGCAGTCCTGTGGAATGTTATCTATAGATAATACTTAAAGATCATTTGACAGAGTAGTCTTCAAGCTGTACAGCTGCTACACAAAGCCCTCACCCCATTTCCATTTAAGCATTTGTGGCAATTACTTCTTGGAGTCACATACTGCAAGAAGAGGTATGTGGACTGTCACTTGCAGACAGAAAGATAACATTAAGCACATCTCTGAGATACACAATTGACAGGAAACTTACTTCCTGCCTTACTTACCCTTCCACTATCAAGCTTGAATCCTTTTAGCATCATGTAGCTTTGGGATTCTGCAGTTAAAAGACGCTCTCAATTAGATGTGCTCCTAAGTGTTGCATAATGGAATGCAAGGCTTGAGCTCACTCCTATGGACACTGCAAAGATTAAAAAAAAAAAAATAAATAATGAAAACCTTCAGTACTATGGTATGTATGAAAGCATATGTAAACTACAGTTCGACACAATCCCCAAATTACAAAATGCTGCAACAAAAGCACAAAATTTGCCCATATACTCACCTGCAGATCTTCTAAATAGCAAAATTGTTATTTAGAAAACTACTGGAGATTATGTTATCACACACAAACCCTTGGAGCAGAGTTATTTGCACTCCTATGTGTAATAACATTGCTGTTTACAGAAGAGCAGAAAGACATAAACAAGGGAACAGTATTCCCCTTCTCTCCTGTCATTGCCTCTTTGGCATTAATTATTCAATTCCTAGTGTTTACAGTTTGGCACCTTTATTACATTCTGCACAGTAACTCCACCTGCAAAGGTCTTTATGGGATGCTATTTCTGCCAAATGGTAACTGCTATCAGCATAACCCTTCATTAACAAGTCACCAAGTTTCTGTTTAGCTCCCAGAACTGCCTCCCTTCACAATCAGATGAAAACGACTGCCAGCACCAGAAAGGCATCAGGAAAATAAATCCAGGGTTTGGGAGTGCCCTTTCAGCATCCCTAGTTATTCACCATCATTAGTTTAGCTGACAGAAGAAGACACATGCTCAGAATTGGAATGTCTGTCAATTTACATAGCATAACTAACTGAGACAAGTTATGGGCAAAGACAAAATGTCAGGGATAATGGGTAGGAATCAAGAAGCAGAACAGTAATTGTTATGTGAAAAGCTCTAAAAATATCATACTTGCCTAGCAAAGAATTACAAAACACTGTGTCTAAACAATTTACATTGGATTTTGACTTCTTTTTATGCAAGACACTGCCAAAACTTTAGTAGCAGATAAAGACTGAATTTATAAAAAGTTAATGCAACAAATAAAAGCAGCTATATGAAATGAAAATTTTTGCCAAAGGCAGCCACAGCAAGGGGAAACCAAAGTGCTCTCTATACAAATATTACAATACATTTCTCAAATCAAACATCCATTTCAGTATTTTTACTTCCAGTTTCTCCCTTTGGTTATCCTCATCAGGTCTGGATTCATTTAGTACAAACATAGGTAACTGCTTAAGCCAACATAACCCATGAAAACAAAATTATTGCAAATGCATTATTACTCTTTCAGCTAATCCTTTTCTACTCCCTTATCCTTTCCTCTTCACTGGAAAAGATCCCCTACACAGCCTTTATCCAAGCCAAGAAAAGTTACTCACCATCTTCATGAAGCTGAACAATAGATAAGTCTTATTTTATTTATTAAATCTCTTTGAGAGATTTCTCTATTCTCAATTCCTTGTTGTCAATATCAAAACTCACAAGTGTAATATGATGAAGTATAAACTCAGAGTGAAGTTATTTTCCTAGTTAGGTCACTCACAAATATGTACCTCCAAGAAATGATCTCCAATGTTTACCATGAGTTAATACTTCAGCCTTAGTATAATTAAGTTAAAATTCAATCAGCAATGAGACACAAATCCAGTCTTAATTACTTTACTACCTCATCCTCATTCATTCTAGAGGACAAACCTGGTCTGCAGATGATTAAGGCAGTATGCAATGGAGGAAGCTTTGCTGTTAGAATCCCTAGTCATTTACTGCAAAAAAAAAATCCCCAAATAGATGGGCTCATTCAGAACTAAAACCTCATTTACACGGAGAAAGACTACATATCAAGGTGACATCAAAATCAGGGAAGGAAGAGCAGAGTGAAAAAGTAAGTCAGAAGCAAGATACAATACATGACATCCACAAAAAAAAAACCCAAAACAAGAGAATTGGACACAGCTTGTAGCTTCCTCTGTTCAGAGACCCAACTCATATGTATCATTTAACAAACAGTAATGAGCTCTACACGTTTTCTTTGCTTTGTCTCAGACATGTCTACCACCTCAGCCAGTGCTTGATGCTGGCTAAAAACAAAAAAAAAAAGAGATCTTCCAAGCTCACACATAGGGAGATCAGTTCTGATACATAATTTGGCTTCATAATGCAGACAGAATCTCAACTGGCTCAAAAAATGCTAGAACAGGAACTTCAAACTGAGCATTCCTGTAAGACATATTCCAGCACCATCCTTGCTCCACATAAAGTAAGTCCTGTGAACATGCTATCATATGCTCAATTCCAAGTCAAAAAACAACAATGTACACCTCTGATGTGCTATAAATCTAGGACTATAAAGATATTAGACACAATTGTGTTTGTAACAAATGAGATAATTATGTAAAAGTACAAAGGCATCATGGTTTTGGCAGTGAATGCTGCTTAAAGTTGCTCATAACTACTGCGTAATTGCTCATTCTTTATTTGAGTACCCAACTTGACACCTTGGATCTGATGAGCAGAGCCAAGGGCCTGCTGAAGTTAATAGGGTATGTATGCTAAATATGTAACTACTTGCCTTTGTTAAGCATTCTTAGAAATAATACCACTCTGATACTGAATTCAACATCCAAATTTAGTACTTCTGATCTCTATTTTAAAATTTTGACTATTAAGTTGGCTGTGTCTAGATAGGGTCCCGGAAAAGGCTGAAGTCTATATGAGGAGGAAAAGACATCATTTTAACTATATCACCTCAGATTATACAAAAGGCAGCAATTCTTTGTGCTTGACTTAAGAACTACTAGTTCTTGATATAGTCTTTGTCTTCATGATTTCATATGGAAAATGCACCGCTGATGCTGAAGTTGCTAGAGGTGAAGCCAAAGGTTTTAGTGATTCAGTAAAGAAAATAAGCTTCTCAGAGCAGGTTTGGAGACAAAGAGCAGCAAAATGGTTAGTACTGGTAGTATCAATATTCCATTGTAACATTTAATGTTTCCAAAGATATACAAATTCAAAAAGACAGGACTACATCAATTTATGAATGCAATATCTGTGTTACCTTTACTATCAAGAAAGAAATGGATGGAAGGAAGCAAAAAAAATCAGATTAAAATGTGACTCAGTGACTAAAGACACTTTGGGACCTCAGAACACAAAGTTCTGTCTGCATCAGCTAAGCATCTACAATAATCACATAATATTGACAGAGAAATAGGTATATTTAAGGCACATTTTAAGTTCTGTCACACTAGAAGGGATACAAGAATTTAATCTAGTTTCCAACTGGTTTTAATATATCCTCCCTGGGAGCCTTCCAAGTTTAGTGCAGACACCAATAATGAGAATGACAGAAAGTTGGTTACTTACAGTTATTGCAGTGACATTTCCTTCTTCTCTGAACCTTTAACACCTATTCTTCAGGGAACTCAGTTTCTTTAGGAGCATGCTCTTAGCTTTACAATAATCTACAAAGCATAATGGGCTGTAGGGTGTGTTATCCCTGTCCATGGCATGGGATTGGAACTAGATGACCTTAAGGTTCCTTTCCAATGCTAACTATTCTATGATTATACGACCCACATACTGGAAGTTTGCTCCAGAGACTGGAGTGAGAAGTCACTTTGTTATATTCATTTAATATCATATCACTTTTAATTCATACCGGTTTCAGTTAAACGTGCAAATAAAGATGTTATCTGTTCAGATATTGTGAATAAACAAGTTTATAAACGTGTAAATGGGAAAAAAAACCCCAGAAAAAAAAATTACTCTTCTGAATTTAAATAGAAAACATTTTTGTTTCTTTCTGTCAAGATGCCTTGCACAAACTTTCCTAGGATTTATCTTGCCAAATGACTACGTTCTTTCACATGCATACACTTCAGACTGCATGCTTTCTGGAGAATATGTATCTTTAGACCATTCCTACACCACTGTTGCTACATTTACCACAAGCCGGCAGTCTGGAGCCTTCTCTAGGAACTGCAGTTACTCTTTCCATTGCCTGTCACCAGATTAACATCAGCTCGTGAGTTTATTCTTCATACTACTTGGGTGTTTGTGAGAAGACATTCTGGTCCCAAATTTACTCAGATTTTTAAGACGTAGTTTCAAAGTTTCCAGTATATTTTTGCAAAATAAAGTTCCATCTATTTCATTGAATTGTGATATAAAGCTATAGATTATATACTGAATCACTGATTGTTTTTCAAGCCACTTAGAAGAACACTTACAGAAATATTCAGCTTTCCTTAATTTCAAATATCACTAACCGTTAAAGAAATTTTCAGAGTAAGATGTATGAAAAAATTAAGAGGTACAGAGAGGTGCATACAGAGAAAACAACGTGCAGTGGGAAAGCACAAAGTGAATTTCCAGGCATTTTTAATTTGCTGTAAATTTTTCAACCACAAATTGGACAACTCTTTCAAAGCACAGCTGTTAAAAAAGGGCAGTTAATAGAGCTATATATTCTAATATCACCAAGTTTCTGTGGTGTGGTAAGTGTAACCATGCCATTCCAGGTAAAAGTCAACATAATTGCTACAATTTTAACGTTCTCTGAAAGATGCTTTATGAGATTATATATTTCTATTTATTATTATTATTGCACGTTAAATAAGCACCATAATTTCCTGTGAACAGACTGGTGATAGAGGTTTCTTAACTAAGCTATCACAGCTCTATTAGAGTCTAGTTGGTAGATCTGGCCAAGATCAAACTTCGTTTTGAGGTAGTTGTAATCATATAAATGCACTTTCTAACAGTGGAAACTGATCAAGTCATAGAATCATGGACTGATTTGGGTTGGAAGGGACCTTAAAGATCATCCAGTTCTAACCACCATGCCACAGGCAAGGACACCTCACACTGGACAAGGTTGCTCAAAAATCCAACCTGGCATTCAACACTGCCACGGATGGGGCAGCCACAGCTTCTCTGGGCAGCCTGTGCCAGTGCCTCAGTAACATGCTCAGGAAAAAAAAACCCAACCAAAAACCAACTACTTGACATGAGATTTTCAAAGGAAGCATTAACCATAATACATCACTTACTTTATGGTAACTGGCACCAACCATGTAGAAGATCACACCAGTAGTATATAAGTACAAACATACAAATACTATAGAAGAATGTTCAAGAGCTCTGTTAATCAAAACCAATCAACTGACTTCTTCAGGTACTGCCACATATCAACTAAATTTGTTCAGTTAAAAAATCAATTACCTGATGAAAACAATTCAGATCAAAACACAAGTATACTTACTTCAGCTCTATTTCTCTCTTTAAACACTGTCCTAGTCTAATGCTCAGCATTGCTTCCAAAACACTGCTGTTGTAAAATGCAAGTCAGTATGACCAGCAGCTGCTACTGGGAATTATACGTGTCAAAGTCTCACCAGAACACGTCTTTACCCAGCTTTCTGTGGAAATCACATACATTAAAAAAAAAAATCCTCCCCCCAAAAAAACTAAATCCACCCCACTTTACCCCCACCACCCAAAAAGCCTGAGAAACATGACTAATCTTTCTCAAAGGAAGTTACCAACCTATCCCTGAGCATAAAAAGTGGAGGAGCTTTATCCAGAACTACTACAACATCTCAAGCATACAGTGAGTCACTGCTTTTCTAAACTGACACAATACACATCTTTCACCCCAAAACGACCTTCCCCGCGATGGCTACTCAGATCCAAATGTCCCACGAAGCACCTGTTCCAAAGCAGATGGTGGCTGCAAATACAGTGAAACAGCACCCAGAACCAAACCTAGCGCGCATTAGACCGCAAATACATAGCAAGGTGGATGCCTTAAAACCAAATAGGCATAATGGAAGTTAAATTCCTGAGACGGTGAGGGCTGTTCTCGGAGCAGGGGCATGCCCACGCCCCAGTACCTATGAAGGCCTCTTCTGCAGGCCTCGGCCGGGGAAGGCTGCGGCACCTCCTGAAGCGAGGGCCCCGCCCCCCGCCATCCCCCAACTCCAAGCACTGCGTGCCCGCCAGCCCCGCTGCGAAAACGAGCACGGCCGCTCCTCCCACGGCCTCCCTATGAAGGCACTGTCGCCCATAGAGACCTCGGCAGTCCCTCACGGCCTGGGGTGTCGCAGGAACCCCCAGGACGGCGTCGCCAGCTCCCTCAGCCGCCCCAGAAGCGAAGCGGGCGGAGCTACCACCTGCCACGTCGCGCCTGTGCAGCGAAAGCTCGCTTCTCACCCCAGCCCCGCCGGGGGGGGCAGCACAGCAGGACACCCGGCCACTCGCAGCCATCCGCGACCGCCCCGGTCCGGGCACGGAACCGCCCCACCACCCCCTGTACTTCGCGGTCCGGAGGCAGCCATTTTGCGGCCTACTGTCGGATGACATGTTGTGCGTCGTGCGTGCGGCCGCTCATTAGCGCCGCCCCCAGCGCTTGGCGCCTGCGCAGGACGCCGCGCGTTGGACCGAGCCGGGACAGGCTGCTCAGCGCCGCGGCGACGGCGGCGGCCGTAGACAAAGCGCCCGGCTAATGAATGGGACGGTCTTGCTCGGCCTTTCCTTTTAACCCCTTCGGGCCCGGCCGGGCGGCGACGATCTCCTGCTTCTCTTGCGGCGGCCGCCCAGGGAGGTGAGTGGCATCGTTCCGGCACCGGGAAGGGGCCGGGCAGGGCGGTCTGGCTCGCTCTCCTCCGATCCTCGTCGTCCCCTTCTCACCCGCCGCTGCTGGGTTCTGCTTCAGTGGCACCGGTGCCTACGCGGCCGTGGCCCTGTGCCCTGGGCCAGGCGGTGTCCCGTCCCGCCCGGGACCGCCCGCGGGACAGCGCCGCCAGGCCGGGGAGGGGGCGTGTGGCGGTGGGGCGGTGCAGGAAGCCGGGGACTAGGCCCACGGTGCTGGCTCCATTGTCTGCGGGGCCCCGGGAGGGGACCCGGTCGGCCCCAGGAGCGGGGGTCGCCGGTCCCTGGGGGCTCAGCGCTGGTCTGGACCGCTCGGCAAGCTCTGCTGTCCGCCGCCTGTAGGGGTGGCCGCGGAGCCACCGGCCGCGCCCCGAGCTCGCCTGGCATTGTGCGCGGGCCGGGTCGGCGGGACCCGCTGGGCTCCGTGCCCGCTCCCACCTGGCGGGAGCAGTAACCATGTGGCCGCTGCCATCCCGAGCGGAGGTGGGTCGGACAGCCCGGGGTGGGGGGGAGGGCCCGCCGCCCCACGCAGCTGGCTGCCAAGGCTTCGCGCAGGGGACGCGGTGTGGGCCGAGGTGCGCGGGGAGCGGCGGGCCGGAGGGTTCCCTGGGCACAGGCTGGCTAGTCGAGCACCGGTGCTGAAAAGCCAAGGGAAGTCTAAAAAGCGTTTCCTTCCGAAAACGCGGGACACGAGAGGAGCAGGCGGCTAATACTGCATCCGTTATTGCGTGGGGTGAAGTGCCTAGCCCAGTCCCTTTTGGGCTGAGGTGCTCAGGAAACTTGCTTGTGGAAAAACTGTGGAGTTTGGCATTTGTGGATTGCTTCTCTTGGTTCCTGCTTGGGATTCGGTATTTTGCTTTAAAATGTCTTCTGTAACTTCTAGAGCCCCACTGAGACGGCTGCTGATGATGGCTGCGTTATAATGTTGGATTTCAGAGTGTCCAATACAGTTAAAGTTGTCTGCTGCACATACGGTTTGCTATGTATAAAAGCGTGTATTAATGCTTTGAAAGGTGAAAGGCTTCTTTTGCATTAGTGGTAACTCCACTTACACCAGTAAGTCTAGCAATGTTTGTCTTTGTAGTGTAGAAAGAAGTCCTCTTTCCCTAATCTTTCTCCCTAGTGCTTATGTGTTAGAAGCAGCCATGTCTTGTTTCTGGGGGGTATCTTTGAGAGATTTCGCTAACCCAGTGTAAGCTGTCACACTATGCCTGTAAATACAAGCAGAGAAAGTCTTTCAAACCCCCATAACATAAGCGTACCTCTCAGCGTTGTCTGTATGGCCCACTACATATGTGCATGCCCTCTGCTTTTCAAGAGGGTGAGCGCAGTTATTTTTTTCCAAAGGTTATCTTAAGTGATGCAGTGTTTGACTTTAGGCATGGATGTGCACCCTTGGGAGGATGTTCTTGGTGTGCATACTGGGGGTAGTGAAGTGTGGAAGAGCTATCAAGCATCCCCAAGATATGCTGCAGCTGGAAAGCCTGTATTTGTGCAAGTGCTGGGTAGGAGCATTCTGGTTATTATTTAGTGTAGAGATGGGTGGAGAAAAAAAAATCTTGCAGTTCTTCACTGTATATTAAAAGCAGCAGAAATTCTTTTGTGGGCACTAGTAATTTGCTGTCTGCTAGATGTAAGACCAACAGGCAGTGTGCAGAAAGCTTTTATTTGGCTGGATGTCTCTACTTTTCATACTTGTATTGCTAGTACCTTCTGACTTGAACAGATATTTAGAAATTTTTTCTGTAGAAGTTCTCCAGAGTGGACAAATACAAGAATATTGACTGAGGATACATGAAATGAAAGACCCGAACTGAGCATCTCAGAGAAGTTTTGTAAACATTTGTATTTTTGAATAAACATAACTCTTACAGTGTTACTCTGTATACAGTAAAACTGTGACAGTATAGCATCCTTAATGATAATGTAAAAGGCAAAGTATGTAATAGTGGAAGGCTAGACAGGTGGTGCTTTTACAGTAATGCTTATTTTCTTCTTGTTACCTTGTCTGCTATGGCCTCTCCCTCTGGCTGTGTTTCCACCTATCCTGGCTCATTTTAAACCTAGACTGCAAATGTCCTGAGCAAGAAGCGTTTTTGCAAAACAGCTTGTGTCACAGGGTCTTGGATGGTTATTGCAGAGGGCATCTGCTTCTGTACACATAAGACATCACTAAGGCTTATAACATACTTTGGAAACACAGGAGGGCAACTGAATTTCACATATTCGTTTAAAATTGTCTATACACATGATGTAGAGTATCTTCTGTCAATGATATGTAAGAACTAGCTATTACAGATGGAAGTCCAGGAAAACTCTAAGTCATAGGAGATAGCTACTGGTTTGTGTGGCTTTTGAGCTTATCTTCTACTTCTCCCCTTTTTCTTGGAATTTGTTCTCTTCTGATTTTTAGAACCCTAAATGCAATAATTTCTTAGAGATTTTTGTTTTGTGGCTCCGAGAAAGTTTGAGCTGAAGAACACAGATTTATCACCCAACACCTTGCTGTATTATACCGCCATTCGCAGTGAAGACGCCGTATGAGAGGATTTTGTAAATTCTGTCTTTTGAATGCTCATTTTCAATTTGTAGGAGTTCTCATCTTCAAAATGAGCATATTATGCTGTGGGGTTGCTGTTGTAATATACAGTTAAAATAATTGTCTCTCTGTCGTTAGGTGTATTACAGAAAGTTTAGTTGGAGATTTTGCACAATGTAGATCATCACTCATCAGCATGACTGGTGCCTTTTTTATTAAGTAGGGGAAATCTATGTATTTTGGTAATATAGACATAAATGAATGTCATTTACATAGTGTTATCTGTTTAAGTGTACACTTTCAAAACAGGTTGCACAGAAAGCTGTTCTCTTGCATCTGGCAAATGTGCATTGTTTTCTGTACAACTTTGGCTGTTTGTTTTACATTTGCTACTGGCATCATCAATACCTGTCCATTCACAACTATGGAATTGTTTGATTTGAACCAAATATGAAAAAAAGAGTAGTTTCTGTGGCCTAAAGGTTATTTTCATGTGAAATTTAGGGTTTAAAAGCACATAGTAAAAGTAAGAATGACTAAGGCTTTTACTGTTTCCTCCCCACAGTGGAGGAACTTTTATCCTAAGTTAGTGTGATACATAGTTTAACCATGAAGGATTGTTGTGGGGTTTCTTTTGGAGAGAGGGGATGATTTTTGCGAAAGCAACAGGGAAATATTTTAAGGCTGTTATTTTCATTCAAGTGTGATAGAACAAATTGTTAATTTTCTTACACTAAACAGCATACTGGAAGATTAAGTATCTGTCTTTCCCATAACCTGTATAAGACTGGTTTTCTATGGATATTGACATAAGAAATATTACGATACTACCATAATCTTTATTTAAACTTGCAGCCTGTGTGCTCCGTTTAGTTATTACTGCACACTTGCCTCCCTTCCCTTTCTCACCTCTTTCCCTTCCCCCTTTCCTTTGTAATGACATGTAGGGTTGGACAATCTCTGGGGTTTGTTAGGGTTATAGGGTTACTAGTGCATTGTTATAGCTGCCCGAGAGCTTGTTGGGTTTTATTTTTCTCTTTCTTTTTGAGTTTGCTGGTTTACATTCACGAGGGTCATACAGATTTATTTTCCCTTGGTGTGTTAGAGTAATTTTTTCACTGAGTGCTTACATTCTCTGTATGTTTAATAGAAAAGGCAGTTCTGGAGTTCAGAAGTCAATAGCTTGAAAATTATGCCTGAAAATAGGCTTGGTTTAACAGCTGTGACATATTTTAGCAATACTCTCTTGCAATTCTTTACAAAATGTATGGAAAAAGGTATTTAAGATTAATAATATGTTTGTCTCATATGACAGTGATCAAATAATTTGTTTGTTTTGCCCCAAATGCATTCTTTTAAGTAACATTTCAGTAATTACACTGTTTTCCTGTTGCTGTAACTTTGTATGCTATTTTTTTGAATCAGTATTTCCCTCTAAATAAAATTAGCTCAGATCCAGCTAAAATGACTTCTGTATTATTCTTCTCACTAAAACAGTCAAGAAAATACAAACATTAATTTGAATTGAATGAAATGTTTGGCCCAACTTGAAACTATTTTATAGTCAACTTTAACAAATGAAAGAGTGGTAAAATGGGAATGGCAGGGTTCTGGGGTTTTGAGGTTGTGGTTTTTTTTTAAGGCTTTGGGAGGATAAATGCATTATTTGTACTCTGTCTTACCTGTAGTCTGGTGGCTCTGGCACTTGTAAGGAATGTGGGAGATCCAGGTTCACTTCCCTGCTTTGCCTGAGGAGCTGAATCCAGATCTCAGGAGAGTTCCGTAACTGCTCCTGCTGAGAACCCTGTATCGGGTGGGTCTCTGTCTCCTTTGCTGACACCTTCCTTTTTGTATACATTATTTAAATGTTCGGTGTAAAAGGGATGGCTGAAATGTCTCACTTAACAGTCAAAGCAGCCAGCTGCACAGTTCTGGAGATGTTTTCACTTGCTTAAGAGAGAGTATGGAAGTATTTTTAAATAAAATGTCAGTAAAAGAAATATATAATTCATTCCATAATGCACAGGAAGCCAATAGTCAGGACTTTCCACCCTCTGAGAGGTGCTCTCTTTCTCAAGGAAAAAAGCGTGTATATGTGTGTGTGCATCTTATATAAGTCACCATCTTTCAATCTGAGTAACAACAATAAGCACTGACTTGATGGGGAGAATGCTTTGCTGATTTAATCTCTGTTGATGCTTGAGCTATATGAAGTTTGGAAAAGAGACCAAAGCAGCATCCTGACCATAAAGCACTGCAGAATCCAGCATTTTCTGCATTCAGATTTGAAGTCAAAGTTCACTCTCCAGATTTTCTAAGATGGCAAAAAAAAAATTCTGGTTGGTTGGATTTTTTTTTTTAGTATACTGAGGCAGTGAGACAGCTAGTGCCTGCACAATGACATGGCATCCTAGGGTGCATTAGAAAGGGTGTGGTTAGTAGGGCAAGAGAGATTCTCCTCCCTCTCTACTCTGCCTTGGTGAGGCCGCATCTGGAATATTGCGTCCAGTTCTGGGCCCCTCAGTTCAAGGACAGGGAAGTGCTTGAAAGAGTCCAGCGCAGAGCCACAAAGATGATGAAGGGAGTGGAACACCTCCCTTATGAGGAGAGGCTGAGGGAGCTGGGTCTCTAGCTTGGAGAAGAGGAGACTGAGGGGTGACCTCATCTGTGTTTACAAATAGGTAAAGGGTGGGTGTCAGGATGATGGAGCTAGGCTTTTTTCAGTGATACCCAGTGGTAGGACAAGGGGCAATGGGTGTAAATTGGAGCATAGGAGGTTTCACGTGAACATCAGGAAGAACTTCTTTAGTGTAAGAGTGACAGAGCACTGGAACAGGTTGCCCAAGGGGGGTTGTGGAGTCTCCTGTGTTGGAGATATTCAAGGCCCGCCTGTGTGATGTCCTTTAGGTTACCCTGCTCTTGCAGGGGGGTTGGACTAAATGATCTTTCTTTCAATGATCTTTCTAACCTTTGGGATTCTGTGATTCTGTGTAATGGTCAGTGGGACTGAAAATGTAAAACTCCAGAAGAATGTCCTGTGATACACTATTTTGTTGCTAAGTCAATTTGTCTGACCTAATATGCTCCACTTGCAAAAGTTCCATTCTCATACGTGGAGAATGATAAACTTGTGTCAATCCAATGCTGTTGTGTGTTGATTAATACACATGGTAGGTGCAGTGTGTAATCAGTATGCTGAGCTAATAAAGAGGTGTAACAAACTGCCAGCTGAATCCTGTGGTGCATTGAAAGGTGTTGGCAAGTGCCTTTGAGATCTTGTATATAGCATAGGCTTGGTTTAATTCATGAGAGGTGATGATCCCTAAGCATAAAAAAATGGAGCAGTATCAAGACAAGTACAAAAATTTTACTTTGAAATCCTTATAGTACTCATTGGGGGTAGGGGGCCGTATTTAGAGGTTTTTTCCTCTGGAGTTCTAGGATTTTACATGTCCATTTATTCTTGAATATTTCAGTTATGAGGGCTCGGGATTTTGAAGAAGGTGAGAGATAGTCATGCAAGTGCAACTGCTGGAGCTGTCACCTAAAGAGAAATTTGAGACGTCCCTTGACTTGCTGTGACAGTTAACAAGACTAAAAAATATATTAAAAGGAATTACTTTCTTCTTTTCCTTAGATACAATCATCATCACTAAGTTTGAGTAGCAAGTATTTAACCTCAAATGAAGCCGCCTGCATGCAGTGGATCAGATGTGTAAGTTTTTTTTTGTTTGGGGTTTTGTTTTGTTTTTCTCAATAAACTAGTGGGCAGCTTGTTTGTTTTGGATCTTGGATTGTTGTTGTTAATTTAGAATAAGCCAATAAATAAAGGCAATGAATAATTGTATGCCTGTGTGTTGATCTGAAAAGAGCTTAATAATTTAGGAGGAGGTTATTGTGAATGCCTGAGACTTAAAAATTAAGTTTGGAAACTTGGATATCTTTACAGTGTTATGGTAATGGTAACTACTTCATGATTTACGGGGCACTTCTTACTGTGTGCTAACAGCTGGCATATATCTCCTTACCCTGCAGTTTACCTCTTAAAAAGGGGGAGGTAGTTTACATGCGATGTTCAACCTATAGTCAGATTGCACTCATCTTACTCAGATTTTCGTGTCACCGATGAAGCAAATTTTAATATTTTCTTCTAGGGTTTTCTCTAAAATATTTATTTATTTATTTAATGTATTCAATGTGAGCTGTTGAGTAGATATTTTGGAAGCCTGAGATTCCCAATTAAGGTGCAATAGTAAAAAATTGTTCATATGCAGATCAGCATTTACATGTAGATTTACAATATATGTTGTGTTTGTATAGTGCTGCAGAAGTTTCTGTTTATTTTTTCTACCCCTCCCTGAAACAGTTCATTTTTGAGATGCCTGGGTTATTGCTTAACATGCATGTTGGCAACAGATGGACAAAATGTTTAGGATAAATAAAATGTTGAGCTAGGAAGTCTTGGTTGGGTGATAGAATCATAGAATCATAAGATCATCTAGTTCCAACCCCCCTGCCATGGGCAGGGACAACTCACACTAAACCATGTCACCCAAGGCTTCATCCAACCTGGCCTTGAACACTGCCAGGGATGGAGCATTCACAACCTCCCTGGGCAACCCATTCTAGTACCTCACCACCCTTACAGTAAAGAATTTCTTCCTTATATCCAATCTAAACCTCTGCTGTTTAAGTTTCAACCCGTTACCCCTTGTCCTATCACTACAGTCTCTAATGAATAGTCCCTCACCAGCAATCGCGTAGGCCCCTTTCAAATACTCAAATAATTTGTGTTGTAAGGAACTTTCAAAACTCATCTAGTCCAGCCCTGCCTGCGATGAGCAGGGACATTAACTGGATCAGGTTGCCCAGAACCACATCCAGCCTGCCCTTGAATGTCTCCAGGGATGGCACATCCACCACCTTTCTCGGCAACTTGTTCCAGTGTTTCAGCACCCTCGTTGTAAATGATTTTCTCCTCATGTCCAGCCTGTATCTCCCCTCTTTTAGTTCAAAACCATTACCCCTTGTCTTATCACAATAAGCCGTACTGAAAAGTTTTCCCCCATCTTTCTTATAAGCCCCTTTTAAGTACTGAAAGGCCACAATAAGGTCTGCCTGAAGCCTTCTCCAGGCTGAACAACCCCAGCTCTCTTAAGCCTTTCCTTATAAGACTGGCCTCCATAGGAAAAGAAGAATAAAAATACAGTTCAGATTCATTTATTGGAGTTAAGTTTTCCTAGGTGACACATACAGAAGGTGTGGGGGATTTTATTACATACCAAATCTGCTTGTGGATTGTTCTTCATCAGAGTCTAAGCAAAAATAAACGGCTCATTCTTTCCAAATATATAGCATAGCCAAAGAGCAGGAAAGAGTAATTGTCATTTGCAGCAGTCTTTTGAGTCACTTCTAGGCCACTGTAAAGAAATCTGATAAAAAGGGACAATGTTGCTTTTGCTTCACTATCCAAAAGCTCATTTTCATGTATTTAATGCTGAATTTTAGCATACTTATCTTGGGGTCACTATGCTTTGCACCACTTCATTGCATGACATAGAGCACTGTAGCATTTTATAGTGCCTTTCTAATGTGACTTTCAAGGTTAAAAGCTTTCAGTCAAAATACCTGCTTCAGTACTACCTGTCTACTGAGAATGAGTATCTAGTCTTAGTAGCTTCAAAAACTAGTTCTTGAATTGTTGTCCCAGATGAAATAACTGTTAACTGCAAGTTCAGTTGCTCTGATAGATAATAAAATCTGTAAGTGGTTAGTGTTAAAGACATGAAATGCCAATATGAACTCCAGCAGAAAAATTTATGCATTTTATCACCTGTTTTTTTATCATATTCATGTTCTTCATTGAAATTCAGGTCTGGAATAGAACTTAGATTATTTTAGCCAGCCTAGAAAATGCATTCATAGAAGGTATTTCTAATTCCTTGTGCCTTTTTTTTTTGTTAACTGTTTTGTTAAGGTTTCATAGAACACGGTCACTTTTACATGTTTCTTTTGGGAAATATGAAATGTGAGGAATATATAAAATACATAATCTTTTAAGTTACCTCATACTGTTTATTGCTGGTGTGTTTTTCCTTCATGGCATGGTAGTTAAAGGCTGACTTTGTTTTTCCTCTGTGTTTCAGTGTATCAATATATACAATATGTGATTCATTCACATACAGATTGCATCATGTAGAAGTTACAGAATCATAGAATAGTTTGGATTAGAAGGGACCTTCAAAGCTCATCTAGTTCAACCCTCTGCAATGAGCAGGGACATATTCACCTATATCAGGTTGCTCAGAAACACATACAGCCTGTCCTTGAATGTCTCCATTATTGCATACTAACCCCTGGAGTCCAAGCACTGCGGTCCAGAGAGCTGGCATTTTGCAAACGTTCCTTCTGTCCATAGTGCTTTCTTCATTTGTGATTAAGAAGGTGCTCTTTTGAGAATGGGTACCCTAAGAACAGGTACCTATATGAGGCTGAGAACAAAGATGGGAATATTCTGCTGTCCAGATTCTATTATCTTCTCTGTTAAAATTTTAAATTTTGTTAGATAAAAAATATACAGACCTACATCCTTTAGCATCCACTGTAAGAATTAATGTGCATATGGTATGCGGTAGCTTTTATGTGCAGTTTAGGTGGTTGAAGAAAATCTAGTTCCTGATTAAAGGGATCTGGTAGTGTTAGATATGCAGTGAGGAGGTGGAAGAGGAAAGAGTAGTGTGGAAACTGCTTTCTCTTTATAACTCCCACCCAACTACTGGCTCCCAGCTCACATGAGCTTTCCTTATTTAGGATTTGGGACCACAAATCCTTGCTAAAATGACATAGATAATGGCAGCCATATCATATTTTCTATTTTTACTGTGTGGTTCCCCTTCTTTCTTTTGCATTAAAAGTGGGAATGTGATATGCTAATAACTGTGGGAGCATATATACAGATGGGAGGGAGAGGGGGAACAGCCAGAAGACAGCAGATAGTACCCATTACATGAGAGGTTTTCACTTGTGGCTTGGATTAGTAGCTGCTGAAACAGTAGGAAGGTCACTTGCAGAGAGCCAGTGTGCAGATTGTTCTGGTGGCAGCATCTTTGCTTTTGACACTGGGAAATGGGAGGAATGGAGTTCTTTTCATTTCCTAGTGATGATTTGTCCTCTGTGGCATACTGTGCTGTGGGGAGACCATAATCTCTTTGTGAGAGGAAATACAGTGATGCTTATAAAGAACAAGGGGATTCCTGATCCTTCTTTTTTCTCTAAATATTTTTTTTATTTCCTTTTTTTATACCTGACAAATTATTAGGTTGAAATAAATATTTTGGCTTCTGTAAAACAATAGAAATCAAGTAAATGGAACAGCAAGGGCTATCCTTTTCTTTATCTTGTACTAAAAATATTGTGGATCCTGCTCTGAATAAAACCCTGTGTAACCTTATTCTGTAAAATGTATTTAAGTTATGTGTTACGTTACATGAATTAAATCTCATGAACTGCACTGGTTAGAGTAGGTGCTACAAAAAGCTTTATTCTTAATTAAAATTCTTGGTGTATTTTTAGTTAGCTCCTTGAGCAAAACCTTATTTGCTCAAATTAAAATCTGTGTCTATGGCAGCAGGATGGTTCTCTTTTAAACCGTTTCTTTTGTGGGAAGGTGACCTAGCTATTTGTTTGTTAGGGACAGAAGTATCTCTTTGTACCTCCTGCTAATGTTCAGTGGGGTGCTAGTGGAAATACTGTGAGCTTTTCTGTGTCAGCTGGGTCTTTGCTTCAGTCTCACCTTGCCTTGAAGGCAAAGAGAGTGTCTCTGAAATCTGTTGAGAGGGAGAAGACCCCTTGTCATGGAGGCTGGGGACAGGCTTCTTGACAAGTGAATGGGGAGATCCAACACTCCCTCTACCCTGTTTATAAGTAGGAATGCTTGTTTTGTGAGGGACAGAGTTGAGGTAATTTTTTTTTTTAGGCTGAGATATTGGGTGAAAATGTCAGATGAATATACAATTAGCTTTGAAAATACCAAGTGACAAAAAATACTAGAAGGGGGCATAAGAAGTTCACTTTTAGCATGAGCATTCCTCTGTGCATGGTATGGAAGCTTGGCTTTAAAGTTACCTAGCTACCTGGTTGTTTTTGTTTTAGTTCTTGTGCTTGTTTTCAGGATAAACCAGAGTATTTCTGAAGTCCGTAAAAATAATTTTGGATGGCATTGTGAATGTTATTTTCTGTTACATTTAATATACTTAGTAAAAAGATGGTATTTTCCTTGCTTCAAGTAAAATCTAGCCTTACTTCTTCAAATGATGAAGAAAGAATACTTGGTACAGAGAAGAAACTGATCTACTTGGGAAATCATTTGCAGCTGAGTGTGTCTTCTGACTTCAGTATTTGTGACAATAGAACAATTAAGCTTCACTGTAAAAAGTCACTTTAAAGAAGATAAACTACTGTTTATCCGCTTGAAAATGTTTTTTGGTCTTTTCAGGGGCTATGAGCTCCATTTTCTTTCTAACCTACCTTTATGTGCACAAGCATTACAGTATACATAAGCATAGTACTATGTCATTTCACATGTATATGACTGACATATGTAAATCATGGGAAACCTGTCCATAGAACAAGTGAAACTGAGGATGTGTAACTAACTGACATCAATATGAACACAGAATTGGATTAATGGGTATCTGTGAAGGGCTTTTAAAATAGACCTCTTCAGATTTGATCTGTTTAGGAGCAAAATAGATATTAATATATGATAGTCTTGGCAGCTCAACAGGTATCATTCAATTTTTAATTTTTTTCTTTATTTTAGAAAAATTATAGCTGAAACAGATCAGCATAATACTCCATTCTGTAAAGGGCCCTGTTGACGTTTTGTGAGATTTTGTTCACTCTATGCTTACGCTGGTGTTTTCATTAAGAGTTCCAGAACGACTTACTGTACACAAGACATGATGTGCCTCTCCTAACTGCATTTTCATTCTTTGTCATCCTACCTATTCAGCTTTGTAACCCTCAGCTTTCTTCTTTATAGGTGTCTAATTCTTAACTGTTTAAAATCGTCCTTAAAGTCCTTAAGTTTCCACTCCTACTGAGTTTAGAGATAGGCATTTAAAGTAAAAAACAAAGCCAAACCCACAAAAGCATTGTCTAGTGTATCACAAGCTAAGAAGGTGGACTCATCAGGGGAGGAATCTTCCTGTCTTTGAGCCTGTCCCGTTTACATTACTCAGCTGGAAACTGAAAGGGTAGTGGGCTAGGGAGAGGAACTGATCACTTGAGAAGTGTGAGAAGAGCTTTGCTTTCAATTTCCTGGTGCTTTTCTGAAAGCAGGAGTATATGTTTTGCATTTCATTTTTTTGGAACATACCTGTTGATACTGTGTTTTTGTTTGTGTGTTGTTTCCTCTTCCATGATAATACTGATGCATCTTCCCTACTCTATTCCTATTTTAACTTTCTGCATTTTACCCACCTGTTGTTACTGCAACCTTAATTCATCTCCCCTCAGCCCCAAATTGTACAGCATGAGATGCTACAAGCAGCTTTGAAGTCCTGCACTAAAAATTCTATAAGCCAAACAATACATACTTTAGCTGTTTATAAAAATCTAATTTTGTTTCTTAAGAAAACCACCTTATCTCTTGTAACATTAAGAACTACTCCATCATATTAGCATATGTCAAAATACCGAAATTAAGAGTATTATTTCCTGTAGCTTTCTCTCGGAGCAACATTGAATTGATGTGTAAGATGCAGAGAAGATCCTGTTCAAAGTTTTAATGAAATTGTTGCTTAAAACATCAGCATTTTAGCTAATGACAGATCTGACTTTTAAGTGTGAACAGATACATATCCTGCAAGTGTTGCTTCAGCAGTATCATACCTGATAATGAGAAGAAGCTTCAACACTTAAGAGGCAATTTGGATCCTAGTCAAATGTTGACTGAATTTATTTATTGTGACAGATCTGCTTTTTACGAGTGATTTCTTGATAAGAGCTGGGACAGAAATGATGAGTGATATTGTTTTGGCTGAAGTGATCTTTCTGTTGTTGTTTTAGCTTTGCGTTTTTATTCTGCTTTTAGGATAAATGCTGTTTGTGTGGAATGGAGATTTCTTTGCTATGTACTTTATAGTGTATAGCAGTGCTGCTTAAGCCTAGGTGGTGGTGGATGATGTTTTAAATAGATACGTGCTTAATAAATTGCCAAATAAATTGTGAAGACTGACTTCTCCAGAAATAAGCTTGAGTTTTGCCTCCCTACTCTGTATACAAACACCTGCTTTACTCTCTATCAGATACCTGCTTTATTCATAAACATGCTGAGTAATCAGCCTGTATCTTTGGGGTCTGATGAAATGTTTGTGCACTGGGCATGTTTAGCAAATCTGTGTGGACACTAAATAGGAATGGCAGAACTGAATGTCAGCCAGATGTGAATAATCCACATGCTAGCAAAATGTCTTTATTTATAGCAGGTTTCAAAAATAATATATGTATTTAAAAAGCATTATCTCAATCTTTTAAGGAAGTTTTATGGTTGAGGATTATACTGGTATAAAAGCTGAATTAAGAACCAGATCCTCTATAAAAAAGCAAACAAGCAAAAATAAACAAAACCTCTCCCAAAACCCCAAATAGTAAATTTTTAAAATGAAATCTTGCTTCATTTCTACTTTGTGTGTATTTTAAAGTATTTTTTTAATGATGCTAATCCATAAATCTTGCCGTTTCTCAGCAGTTTTGCCATTGTTATGAATTATTCCTTTTACAAATACATTGTTATGAATTATTCCTTTTACAAATCAGTTTAAGAGCCAGCGTAGTTTTGGGGGAGGGACCTAGTGCACATTCTTTCTTCCATGCACTGTGATGCAGATGGTTTAGTGTTTGGGATAGAGGTATTTGCACAAAGCTGAGGCTTCCAATTCTTGAATCTTTCCTGAGGTTTTAGGGATCATCTGAAAATGATCAATAAGCAGAGACTTTTTTAATGTTTACAGTAGTAAGAGGAGAAAACAGATTTACAAAATAGCCGTCTTTTAAGAGGACAAGTTTGAGTTTGAGGAATTTGAGTTTCTGCAGTGTTAGGTGTTTTCTATGTGCTGTCTAGATTTTAACTGGACACTGTCCCCTTAACAGTAGTCTAAACCTGCCTCTTCTGACCTGTGCTGTTGATTGTTATCTTCCTACATCATTGTTAAGTTACTGGTGGTGGTGAACCTAGAAGACACAAACATCCAGAGACCCCTAAACCAAAGATACCTAATTTGGCACCAGCAGGTCTGTTTTACTGCCTACTATGAGATAGCTCATGTTCACAGTAAAATTATTTGATGTTTTGAGGAACAGGAGGCAAGAAAGGGGGAAATATTTACATTTAGCTGGTAGTGTTTTTAACTTTTCAGGCTCTGCTTTAGCTAAATTCCTGCATTTGCAATTAGGGTTGAGTAGCCAGAGTGATGATAGTTACAGCTATAATACTCATCTCTCCACACCTTGATTTTTCTGTTTGGAATGACTGATTTAGGCCCACCTCACACCACAGTTTTCAGCAACGTGAAGAGGCATGAATGATCTATGTACTTGGATAAATCGGAGGTCTCTGTGTCATGTCCTGGCAGGTCGTGTGTGCTCACCAGGGAGCTCACATACCTTTCTTGGGGGAGCTCTCATTCTTCCTGCTTTGTCTCCCAAGCCTCTGAGCAAGTACCTTTGTCCCATCACTTTCCAAAGCACGTTTTCCTTCTTTATGCATTACTCTGGATATGTTATGTTCTCTTTGGAATTTTTCTTGGCTTCTCTGCAGGGATGAGGGAGTTGAGGGCATTACCTAAGCTCTGCCAGGATGCTGCTACATTTCTTAAGCAGCTGAAGCCAAACACCTTGAGGTACCCTTGAGAGCTACCTGGTTTCTGCCTCCAGCCTGTCAAGGTCCCACATGTGGCATCCTGCTTGTCTGGCCACACATCTGTGAAATGCTCCAGCCTTGGAGAAAATAATCTCCCCCATTTTTCTTTCCTTCCCACCACCAGCCCTAGTCTGAGAGCTGAATTCTTTTTTCATGTTTACACAAACACAAAATGTGTTCATGGATGTTCCCTGTTTGTAAATCAGGATTTTTCTAAAAGTTTGTCTCGCCCCAAAATGAAATTTAAAAAATAATTACAGAAGCATTTTTTCATTCTGCAAGTATTTGAGATGCTGTTAGGAGCCTTAGTGAGGGTAGGACCTTGGATAAGCCACATAGTGAAATGACCCTGCAGAATTAATTGCAGAATAGATAGAACAAAAACAAAAGATAAAAGATAAAATATAACAACTCTCCTAATTGGGAGGGGGTGAGGGGGGGAGAAATTTAGACTTCTGCAAGACAATATCTTCTGACAGAAGAGCTGACATAGATACTGTTTCTCCGCCAGCATTAAAAAAGGTTCTATTTCTGTTACTTCTGTATGATGCTTTTTTAAGCTAGAAGCAGGGGAAAAAAGCGTACTAAACAATTGAAATTTTCAATAAAAATACTTTGTTTCTAACATCAGGACTTTTTTCTACAGTAAAAGAGAGTAGTTATAAAAGCAATAGTTTGTCTTTTTTTCCCCCAGTGTATGTGCTTTTACATATTTTCTGAGAAGTACACAAATCTCTATAAACTTCAACTCTTTCATATAAAATTAATTAAAATGTCTAGTATTACTTGTCCTAATTGTTACATCATTCTCTTCCAGTATTCAATCAGGGTGAAGACTGTTCCTCTCATTGAGGAGCAGTGTACAGTATTGTTGGTGCTGCTTCCACACTTCACTTTTTGAGGGGTTGGTTTGTTTTTTTTTTTTTGTCCGGATGGATCATTTATGTGTACATGAGAGGGTATTTTTCAAGTTGGAAAGAACACCTTTGTAAAACCACAGCAGTTAGTGGTTAATGTAAAATCTGCCTTCTAGGTGACTGGAAAAGTAATGGAATAGTAAAGGTGGCTTTACCTTCCTCCTCTCTCCCGTTGTTCCTCTACATGCACTAGGTCATGCTTACACATTGTGCAGTCCTGTGAGCTTCAGTGAGACTCAAGCCTAGGACCCACCTCGTTTCAGAGCGTGACTAACATGATAAATGTGCATACTCTTCTAATACCATGTTTTAATGCTCAGTATCCTGCAAATGTATGTTGTTTTTTATGGGTAAACTGATACTTTGTTATAGGAAATTTGTATAGAGAGAAATATGTGACTGTTCTTAGTTTGCCTTCTTGGAAGGATTTATAACTCTGAAAAGAGAAGTTTATCTAGGCTGTTGGGTTGGCTTCCTTTTTTTAAGCAAATATTCCTCGGTTAGCATAGTACCTGCCATTGAAGTAGAAGCTAATAATAATTTCTTAGAATGTCTCTCCCTTATTCCTTGTACTTCTTGGTTTTAGGGATTTATCTTTTTCCTTGATGTTTTTAATGATGCCTGTACATTTCAAAAAATAAAAAAGATAGCACTGTTTATAACTGGCACCTGCTTGTGCAAGTTGCTTTTAATGTGCTTTTATGTACCTCCTGCACTCAGAATCTTATCACTAGTCTGGATTTTTTTTTTTCAAGGCAAGAAATGGTTTTGCTTTCACTTTGTCTCCACATTTTGCATCCTTCTTGAAACAAGCACTCTTGCATTTTGCAGGTGTGTTTGTATTTACACTATATGCACTTGTATAATAAAGTAGTCATTGGGTTTTTTTTTTTTGTGGTTTAAACTACTTTTTCTAGACCATTATTGGCTCTAAGATTTCTTAGTATAATCAAGTTCATTATTATTATTGCTTGACTATTCAACCTGAAATTGTTTAAAGCTGACCACCCACTATCTGCTTTACAAACAATCTCTTCATGGCTCAGTGTTCTTGCATACTTTTCATACTTTTCTGTTTTTATGTCTGTCTCTGCAATGCCAAGACACCACTGTTTTCTCTTTATTTTACCCCCTTCCTTCAGCAGTGATTTCTCCTGGTCATGGTAGTCAGCTGTGGCACTCTTAGCATCAGTGACATTCTCCTGACATCTCTTGTCAACCACCATACATTTTCAGTAATCCCATTTTGAATGGAAAATCCTATAAAATGTTTCTGCAGGCTTACTTACCAGAGCAAATCACTGTCTGTCTACAGCCACTCAGGAGCTAATAGAGTAGTACATTTAGGTAATCGTTCTCTAGTCTAGTTCCATTTATTTTCTTTGAATATTTTTATTGCAAGGTGACTCTTCATTCTCTTTGTTTCACTGCTTGTCTGTTCCTGAGGAGATTCCAAAGGCATAAGTAACTTGAGTTTTTATCTGACTGCCTGTAGCCTTTTGTACTTTTGAAGACACTTCCCATCTCATTGAATAGCCTGTTTGTGTAGCATTAGTCTTTATCTTTGAGTAGGTCGCATCCCAGGGTAAGTAAGTTATATACAGGTGGTCATAACCAAATCCATGCTTTGTTCTAGATTACTGTAAAATTTTAAAATAGGATGGAGTATTCTGTTTTTCTGTTGTGTTTTTCTGTTTTAAACAGATTGACTTACATAGAGGTGGTGTGGGAGAGGGTGATGGAAAACACATCTATTTTTCAAGCCCTGAGCACTTTGGGGACTTTATTCTAAAAAAAAAAAAATCTGTTTTGAATCCTCAAAGGTGTTTGAAGGGAGGGAGTTTGACTTAATTTTATGGTATGATGTAGTAACAGCACTCAAAGCAGTAGAGATTATGCTTGGAAGTTTTGGGGGGAGGGGGGGAGATGACAGGACACAGTACATGGGAAAACCATCTGCAAAATCTTGTAAAGGGCATCCTACTTTGGGGATTTCCCAGGAAGTGATCTATCAGCCCTCACAAGTCTTCTCTGAGAATCTCAGTTATTCTGCATTACTAGAAGGCAGCAACAATGCCCAGAAAAAAGGTAATGTGTAGACGGAGACCTGTTACAGCCATAAAGTGGACAAGATATAATTAATGTTTTCTTGTCTTAAACTCAGTCTTGAGTTACACATGAAGTAGTGTAACTGGCCACAGGATATATTCTTAATGATCAGAGGGGGGGAATGCCTCCACTATGCTGGAAGGCTAAGAGAGCTGGTGTTGTTCAGCCTGGAGAGGAGAAGAGTCTGGGGAGACCTGATTATAGCCTTTCAGGACTTAAAAGGGGCATGTAAGAAAAGTGGTGAGGGACTTTTAACAAGGCCTGTTGCGATAGGATGAGGGGCTTTAAGTTTTAGTTTTAAACTAAAAACTAAAACTTTAGTTTTAAACTAAAAGAGGGGAGATTTGGGCAGGATGTGACCAAAAAATCTGTACAATGAAGGTGATGAAATACTGGAACAGGCTGCTCAGAGAGGTGGTAGATGTGCCATCCCTGGAGGCATTCAAGGCCAGCCTGGATGTGGTTCTGAGCAACCTGATCCAGTTGATGTCCCTGTTTATTGCAGGGGTTTGGACTAGATGAGCTTTGAAGGTCCCTTCTAATCCAAAATATTTATGATCAATTTCTATGATACCATAAGTACTTTGTAACACTGCTAATAGCATAACCCTCCTAACAGCATAGAAGAATTTTATTCCACAGCTGAGAGCAGGTATAGAAATAAGACATAGCTGCAAATCTAGACTATTTTTAATTACACACATGGGGGACAGAGAAATATATGAATCAATTAAAGTAGTGAAATCTGCAAGCAAAACAAAGGATGCAGAAAAGCAGGAAAGATTTCTGGTGGAACAAGAACAGTTTATGGTCTTAAAAAAAAGAAGGTAAATAATGTCAGGAGCAGATGAGGTTGCTTCCCACACCCTTTTTCAGTGGAGGAGATAATGAGCATTGAAACCACACAACAGCATCAAGGAGAAGCAGGGAAGAAAGAAGTCTGCCTCTGAGTTTCCTGCTTCAGAGTCTGAACAGCTGCCTCACCTTTTCACCTCAGCTTCAGCAGCTAAGACCATCAAGGACCATAGCCATCAGTATTTAACTGGTGGCATCAACTCGGTGTTGTTGTGTGCTCAATGCTAATCTAGGAAAAGATGATTAGGGCATAACTATTTGAATATGTACTGATAATGGCTGATAATGGTTAGGAACTTAACCATTGTCAGTGTGTACAGTTAATCAATGTCAGTATACTTAAGTGTTGTTAAGAAGTTTGCAACTTGCAAATTTATCAGTTTTCCAAATCTTCCCATCCAAGCTGCCTTACGCTTAGCTGTGTTAAGCAGTAACTGCTTATCAGGACAGGGACAAGTGAATCATCTCCATGGATTTTTGTTAGAAGCCTAGAACTGGTTTTGCATAGAAAAAATTACAGGAATTACAGGCTAGAGATGCGATCACCTGTTTTGAGGAAAAGAAATTGTACACAACTTTATCTGAACCTGATGCGAGTGGATGCATGCATGTATTTTGTGTGAATCTAGCTAGGAATCTGTAATGTGCTTACTGTAACTAGGCACTTACGTGCATAATTTATGTACTGTAAGCTCTGAATGGAGTCACTTGCTTGTGAGTCTTTCTATTCTGTGATCCTAAGTCACAACAGCTTATTTATACGTTATTGCTTTTCCTTTTTGCAGTACAAGCTCCAAAATCACAGATTAGATCAAAATAAAGATGAAAAAAAATCTATTGAAAACGTTGATTATCTTACACTTTCTTGCTTATCCCAGAGCCACATGCTTCTATTTCAGTACGTGTGTGATCACTAAGTTGTGATCACTCTGTTGCCAGAGTTCTTAGATGGGATTTCACAAATGCATGGAAAGTACAGCATAGTGCTTAAATTTCTTTTGCTTTTGTTCAAGCCTCTCCCTTTATTACAGCTGATGTTCTTATGCTCAAACCTCTTGTCTTTTGGTGTCTGAAAATGCTTTTTTTTTTCTCCTAAGAGGGAGAAAGGCAGAGCACAAATACTAAAACTTTCACAGAAAGAGAACCAGAGTTACTGCCCTCCTCTTAGCAAGTTCTGACTTAAAATAGTTGCAATAAGCTGGTTGCACCTCCTTCCCCTGCACTGGAAAAGAAAGTTATTGCCATTATAGGCTTTTCAGAAACCTGAAATCCACAGGAAACAAGTGTTTCTGGTCACCTTTGCAAACAGACCTCAGAGAAATATCAATTAAAGTAGGTTTGAGTGGTAATACAGCATTGATCTTGAAACAGGGGAAATGGCTGTGTGTGTACAACTTAGACTTTTCTGTGAGTGTGTTTTCTAGCTAATTTCACCTTTTCCCTGCTGAAATTCTTCTTGTCTTTTGAGTAGCATGAAAATTGTGTGATAAGTTCTTAAAAAAACTGTTTCAAGTTTGTGTTTTGTCTTCAGCTAGAGAGAAGGCCATAAAAGCCAGTGTGCACAAATTGGAGTGCACAGTGTAGCATCACCTGTGTGGTCAAAACATGTTTGTTATCTTGAATGAAGGTACCAATAACTACGTGAATGACACAAGAGAATAAGTCAGAAGGGGTTTGGCAAAATTTAGGATTCTGATAGAACTGTAGTAAAAAACAGTGCCTGACAAATGTAGACAGTTTCTTCTGGGGGAGGAGGTGTCTGTTTTTGAGGCTGTTGTTGCTTGTGATGTATATGCAACCATAATTAAAAAACTTACCCTTTGTACTGAAATTGTTTATGGGAGAAATCTTTACCCATGAGGTAAATTAGCTATCTCAGTGTAAATGGATTTCCTAGCATAACCCTCGGATAGGTGAGGAGCTTAAACTGGCAGTGCTGCACTATGCACCATCACACGCAGCTGTATGTATCTTCAAGTGATGTTGTTGTGCTTTTGGGATACCTCACTGCATATATGGCATATGCATAGCCCAGTTAGCCTACATTAAGCATTTCAAGGCTTAATCTTCAAACTCCAAAAGTAGCTTTTTTTTTTTTCTATAGCATATTGTCGCCTCAGAAGAATATGGCACAAATATAACCATGTGAGACTATGGTCAGAGGAAGAGAGGTTAGTGTGACAACACTGGACACCCTTAGAGAGGTTTCTTGTAAAATGCTGTAGGTTTAAGTGTACAGGAGTATAATTTAACATCTGGGGTTTAGTGCATATTTCTCTGGTAACATGATTAAATGCCTCCTTGTCTTCATATACATCTGTAGGTAGTTACCTATATAATACACATTTGTATATGTATGATTATGCAGTTGTTGAATTGGGATGTAGGATGAGGCATAGGTATGTCCAAGCAAATACAAAAGTGATTCTTGGACTCTAGATTTTGTCAAAGCTGAACCAGAGCTGTGTGTGTAGACGCGTATTTGCCCACAATGAGTGTATTGAGTAAAAGTGGCGGTTTTCATCTTTTCAGTAGTACATTGGATTATTCATATATATATATATATATATATATAGCACACAACAGAACATTTAGTGCATGGTTTTAGTTCACCTTTACTGTAGTTATTTTTAAGTGTGGTAATCAACTTTGTCTTCTGATTTTTGTTTTTTATTTCTAGATGATGCAAAAGAATTGCAGTTGCTCAATCAAGATGAACAGAATGGCTTCCTTCAATAAGAAAATAGAACATTCATTTTTTAGGATTATGTCTACAACATGAAGCATCTAACAGTAGCTGTCTTTGAGAACATTCATCTATGACCTGAAATGTCCTGATCCTGGGAAAAAAAAAAAATCCATTAATTAAGTCTATAATTTTAAAATGCAGTTTTATGTCTAATCATATTTGCGTACGCACAACACAGATACAGAATTCACAAACCAGAGATTTTAACGCATACACACATTTGTTTTTTGCGTTCAGTATACAAGTTGCATCATTTAAATCAAATTTTAAGTAATCTTTTAAGTTATATGTATTTATTGCTAAATGAAGACTTGGCAAGAAGAATTTGTCATTCACGGACAAGAGTAAAGCAGGTTTTCCCAGAATGGATGGCAGTTTTGTATTGGGTAAAATCAATACTTTAAAAGTAGAGCAAGAAGAAGACGGCATTAACTGTACTTTAGAAAGAATGGATATAAAGACAGAACAAGATGATTTCAAACACGTGGACAGCAGTGATGAACAGGAGGACAAGGAAAAGAACTTCATAACCAACAACCCTGGCAAATATTTATCTACAGAAAATGAAGATGACTATGGATCTCTTTTTTCTCAATATAGTAGTACGCTGTATGATGTAGCAATGGAAGCTGTGACACAAAGCCTCCTTTCTAGCAGAAACATAAACTCCAGAAAAAAATCACCCGCTTGGAACCATTTTTTTATATCTCCTAGAGACAGCACTAAAGCAATATGTATGTACTGTATGAAAGAATTTAGCAGGGGTAAGAATGAAAAGGACCTGAGTACAAGCTGTCTCATGAGGCATGTGAGGAGAGCCCATCCCACTGTGCTAATTCAGGAGAATGGAAGTGTGCCAGGTATCTCCTCCTTTTCTTCATCTACATTGTTACTGGCACCTCAGCCTGCAGATGTTGGAGATCTGAGTTCTATATTATCCCCCATAAAACTGGTCAAGAAAATGGCTTCTAAAATACCATCTCCAGATCAAATAATTGAGGAATCTGTTTCTATTGTTTCTACTGAGGAAATACCAGATCTTTCTGTTTCTGAGAAATGCAGCAAAGAAGAAGTCATGGTTGGGTCATCTCCACAACTACCCAACAACCAGTATGATGACACTGTAGAGAATGTAGCAGAAAAAGCTGTTGTAATTCCAAAGAGCACATCAGGTTCCAGGAGAAGATCTGCTGTCTGGAAACACTTCTATTTGTCACCTCTAGATAATTCTAAAGCTGTTTGTATCCACTGCATGAATGAGTTCAGTAGAGGAAAAAATGGAAAAGACCTGGGAACAAGTTGTTTAATAAGACACATGTGGAGAGCCCATCGTTCCATTGTCCTGCAAGAGAATGGGGTTGGTACCAGCATACCACCTCTCTACACTGCACCTCCAACTCTGTTGCCTACTTTATTACCCTCAGATAATGATCTGAATTCTATGTCATCTTCTCCTGGAAAACAAATGAAAGAATCAACTTCTGTTTCTTCTTCTCCAGACAGAATCTCTGAGGAGATCCATACCACTCTCTCTTCTGGAGATGCCCTAGTGGAAGACTCAATGCTATCATCATCCGATGATATAGGTGAAGTCTCCTTTGTTTCCTCTCCTGAGAAACAGTGTGAGGGACTAGGTCCACTAATATTTGAACCTACTGCTGTATTTCAGCAAAATAAAAGGATTATGAAAAGGCTTAAATCAGAAGTTTGGCACCACTTTTCACTATCGCCTGCAGACAGTCTAAAAGCAGTATGTAGATACTGTAGTTGTATGATAAGTCGTGGTAAGAAGGGAGATGTGGGCACAAGCTGCTTGATGAGACATCTATATAGACGCCATCCTGATGTAATTAGAAACCAAAAGAGCTTTCTTGATGTGAGCTTGGCAAATTCTCCTTATGCCACTTTGGCTTCTGCAGAATGTTCATCCTCAAAGTTGACTGACTTGCCTACAATGGTTACACACGATAATCAAATTATATTTCCTGTTAACAGTAAGAAGACCTCAAAACTGTGGAATCACTTTTCAATTTGTTCTGCAGATTCAACAAAAGTAGTATGCATGCACTGTGGACGTACAATAAGTAGGGGGAAAAAGCCAACAAATCTAGGCACGAGTTGCCTTCTAAGACATTTGCAGCGGTTTCATAACAATGTTTTGAAAACTGATGTCTCAGAGACAGTATTGTCCTCATCGACGGATAATCACATGCCACTGAGCACTGAATTATTAGGGTCTTCAAATTTTGATGAAACCAATGACAAGTTTTGTGACTCTCACCCAGTTGCCAAAAAAATCACAAGTCTTGTAGCTGAAATGATTGCACTTGACCTTCAGCCATATTCTTTTGTAGACAACATTGGCTTTAACAGGCTGCTTGAATATTTGCAACCTCAGTATTCTTTACCTTCTCCGTCTTACTTTTCTAGGACAGCAATTCCAGATATGTATGATAATGTAAAACAAATAATTATTTCTCATCTTAAAGAAGCTGAAAGTGGAGTGATCCATTTTACATCTGGAATATGGATGAGCAACCAAACACGAGAATATCTGACTCTAACAGCTCACTGGGTAACATTTGAGTCTTCATTTCGACCACAGTGTGAGGATTACCATTGTTCAGCCCTATTAAATGTATCACAGATTGATTGCGATTACAATGGAATTAGTATTCAAAAGCAGTTAGAGTACTGGTGGGAAACATGGATTACTTCCATTGGCCTGCAGATTGGGATTACTGTCACTGATAATCAGAGCATAGAGAAAACTTTAAATGAAGGTGATCATTCAAGTGTACAATGTTTTAGTCACACTGTTAATGTCATTGTAAATGAAGCTATTAAAAGCCAGAGAATGGTTCAGAATTTGCTTAGTATTGCAAGAAAGATCTGTGAGCGTGTCCATCGGTCAGCAAAAGCAAAGGAGAAGTTAGCTGAGTTGCAAAAAGAATATGAGTTGCCTCAGCATCAGCTAATACAAGATGTCCCATCGAAGTGGAATACATCATTTCATATGCTTGAACGTCTTATCGAACAGAAGAGAGCAATTGATGAAATGTCAATAGAGTGCAGCTTTCGGGAGCTGATAAGTTGTGATCAGTGGGAAGTCATGCAGTCAGTGTGTCATGCTCTCAAACCTTTTGAAGCTGCAAGCAGGGAGATGAGTACACACATGTCTACTCTAAGTCAAGTGATTCCAATGATTCATATACTTAACAGGAAAATAGAAATGCTATTTGAGGAAACAATGGGCATAGATACTATGCTAAAATCCTTGAAAGAAGCTATGGTGAGTAGATTGTCCTCCACACTTCATGATCCAAGGTACATTTTTGCTACACTTCTGGATCCCCGGTATAAAACATCGTTATTCACAGAGGAGGAGGCTGAACAATATAAACAGGACTTAATCAGGGAGCTGGAAATAATGAGTTCTACCTCAGATGATGATAAACCTGTTTCCAATGGATGCAATTCAGGTTCACCATCTACAAATTCATATGGGGAAGATAATCTTTGGTCACTCATGGGTGACATGAAGAAAACAAAAGACCCGAAAGAAAGAGCAAAGTTACCAGAGGAAATGGTGCTTTCTTACTTGGAGGAAGAAGTGCTTGAGCATAACTGTGATCCTCTAACTTACTGGAACTTTAAGAAGTCATCTTGGCCAGTATTGTCAAAACTGGCTGTCAGGTTCTTGGGTTGTCCCCCAAGCATTGTTCCTTCAGAGAGATTGTTCAGTACATCCAATGAAAGCAACAACTTTAGTCAGTCAAGGTTAATGATTGAACATTTTGAAAAGCTTATCTTTTTGAAAGTGAATCTTCCTTTAATATACTTCCAGTATTGAAACTAATGAACAAACTGCTAGACTAAATCTTGTTGCTCACTGGATATTAACTAAAACTCGTATTTTTAAATTGCTCCAATGGGGCCATGTATGACATCAAATCAGTTGACTGTAATTCCAAATTTTAGTTTCATTTTTTTCAGCTTTCGATATGTCTACATGTGCCTTATTCATAGTACTTCAGGCCAGGTATTGTATATATGTTTTTTAAAAATTCACCCTAGAGATAGCCTGTCTTGTCAAATTATACAAAATTATGTAGGTTTTAATCCATAATTGTAAATGAACTTTAAAGAAACTCAGTCATTTGTTATAATAGAATGGTAAAAAAAAACAAACAGAAAAGGAAAAAAAAAAGATGTACACAGTTCTATTCTGTAGTTTTTTATTCAATTATTATGTAAAAAATATAAACCAGGTACTGTATTTTAGTTGAACATCGCTTTAATTGCAAAGAAACAGCTTTTGTAGTTGTCAGAAGAAAGCTGTATGCTAAAGATGGGGTTCAAGCTGTCTTTTTATCATGTGGTGTTTCTAACTGCAAGCCCTAAAGTACTTAAAGGATTAAGAAGATCTGTTGAGGAAGATGTATTTACAGGAGACTATTGACTTAGTATCTGAAAATAAATCTTAAATTTGAGCTTATATGGAATGCCAGTTTTACAGGATTTGGTAGTAAAACTTCCCATTCTGGGTTCTCCTGTTCAGGTTTTATATTTTAACTGAACTACAGAAATACTCTGGGTATTTATAAAAGTCCTTTGGAAGTCTTATAAGAGTTTGTGAATTAATGCTTGTTATTTAATGCCATGTACAAAGAAAAAAAGGCAAGAAACTTACCATGAAGACTCTAGTGTCATTCTAAAGCCTTTTCTAATCTTTAGTGCATCAAAATTATAAGGTTCCCTATTGTAAAAATTGAGCCCTTACTCCTAATGTAATTTCAGTTGTGTAGAACAGCCTGTCCTAAAACTCCTAGTACAGAAATAAAGGATCTTCTGATTTTCAGTAATAGCCTTATGGATATGGTGCACTGCTTAGAATTTTATGTAGTAGGGTTGATTCTTAACTGTTGGTGTCCATCAGGCAAATGGGATACAGAGTTCAAGATGAAAAAAAAAAAAAAAGCCAGCATTTTAATTTGAAAGGACCGTTCTCCATGATTTAACTCTAGAAAGATTAATTTTCTCATTTCAGTTTTCATCCAATATGTTTTGGGAAACAAGTCATCATTTGCCTATGACCTTTTAGAAAAGTTGTAGCTTTGTTAAAATACTGTACCTATGCCTAATCTAATTTTGCATTTACTATGTTTTAGTGTATTTATAAATGGTGAACTTGGTTTCTGAAATTAAACATTTTATTTGCAATTTTCTAGTGGTAGTCAACACTGCCTTTTATTTCCAGATGGATTTAAGACAACACTTGAATAAAAATTAATTGATACAATTGTAATTGTCATAAATGTACCACAGAACTTGCTATGTGACAAGACTGGATTTCCTCTTTGGACTTGAGCCTGGATTCTGGTGCTTTCCTTTTCACTCAAGCTATTCAACCTCAGGGAGATGTGTTGAATTCTGTCCCACATGGCTTTGGTTTCCACATGCCATTTCTATAAACATATTATGGCTTTAGGTATTTCAATTGTTATTCCATGAGTTATGTTTACACCTGTACTATTTAAGTAAATTATTATTCAGTGTAATTGGGGAAAACTAATACCGCATTTTGTCTCCAGTATTTTAAAAGATAACTTTCAATTCTGTCAACCGTCAGCATTTCTGTATTCTTCTGGGGTTAAATGAGAACAGCATGTGTGGTTTTTTTTTTTTTTCTGCAGTAATAAACCAATTTGTTCTATTTTATGTATAGTTCGAAGTAGGTGAGTTTGAAGCAGCTTATTGGGAAACATGTTTAAGTGGTTACTGGTTAATTATTATCTCAATTTTTTCCCTACATTTTAACTGTGAATATATAACCTTGACCTCTGTAAAGGAGATGTTTGATCCCCCCCAAACCGGTAGCAGGGAGGAGATGATGAAGAATTGTTTTTCTTTTTGAACAAGTGATATAATTTTTCCTCAAGGGTAGAGTGTAAATATGGCCTTTGGCTGAAAGCACTGCAGAGCTACAGCATCCCAGCAGGAATGCTGGCAGCCAACCAGCTTACCTGAGGATCCCAGTTCCCCGGAAACAAAGCCTCTTGGCTCTTCTGAAGGCCGCCTTTGCTGTAGCTCCTACGGAAATCTGAAGAGATGGCACTTCGTAGCCCCCAGTCTGCATCTTATTCCTATGGGTACATAACTGCATGGTCATGCTTTTCATCAAAACTTTTCCTGAAAGCACAAGAGCTAATCACAATTTTTAGAAGTAAAATTTTATCAGTTTGTCTACTTTTATTTGTACCTGCAGTTTGATTTTGTTTTTGAAAGGCTCAGTTCTTAAGACCATGCTGTTTCAGTGTCAGTTTGGGTAAGAATTTGTAATAGGTTTGAGTTAGAATATTTTAAAAATGAAGCCCAAAAGGCTTTAAAGTAGGAACACACAATTCTTAAAGAAAAATAGGAGAGACTGAAAGCATGAAGTTGATGGTTTTAGTTGTAAGCCTTGATCCTTCTGTAGGAGTTACAGGAGCATCTCTACCTCCAGGTCAGGCACTGCTGCCTTTGAGGAAACAGTGACTTCAAAAGGAGGGCTGAAAGCTTTCAGTTAAGTATTGAGGTAAGTCATTGAGTGGCTGGGGTTTGTGTTGGGTTTACTTTACTATTTTTAATATAAGTATTAGGGATTGCTAAAAGTCTTGGTTCTTCCAACCCTCCTCATATCTGTAATGCCAAGGAAACTCCTGTATTCTCACTTTACTCTCTCTTTGACTGCAGTAAAGCACAAGCTGTTAACGGGGGGGTTTCATCATGCTGTTTTGTGCTGCACCAGCCCCTGCAGCAGCAGACAGCTCCCTGATGCATAATGATGTCCTGCAACAGTGATACTTATTCCATTTAAACCGTTCATTTCAGCACAACTTTAGGAATAAATTTAGTAAGCAGATGTTTTTCCTCTTAGTGTAGATGACACTAAAGATGGTACTTGGTGTCCCATAAAGGATCTTGCAGATCTTGTTTCCAAGAGTAGGCAGGTGTAACTAATTACACACTAAAGAGGCATATTTTATAGTACTGAAGGTAGGAAGGGGAAGAAGTAGAGATCTGCAACAGCCTCTTCAACAAGCTCAAGTCTTGTGAAGACAATATTATGGAAGGTATCCTCTGGGAGCTGTGTTAGGCTCTGGTAACTTGTGTTAATGCTCCTCTGGCATTGCCCCCTTCCTTTTGGCCTCCTTCCCTACTCACGGAGTAAAAGTGAAGGAAACCTGCTGGACTACATTAACTAGGAATGCTCCTGGCTTCTCCTTGCTTCCCAGGTATTGATTCTGAATTTACAAAAACCTGAAAAAAAACATGTAGAGCAGCTTATATTCCAGCACAAGTATGTGATTGATTAAATGTCTAGATAACAAGCTCAAAGTACTTGCTTATAGTTGGTGAGAGATCTGTGCCGTAAAGTAGCATATTCTGCCACTACACAGAGCTGACTATAACGAACTTGCATTTAGTTATCTCCAAACACAGGGAAATTATATATAACGTATATATATATAACATATAATTAGCAAATAACAGTAAATTATTACAGATTAATAATTACAGATTATTTAGATTTTATAAATTAAGCATTTTAGTCTTCCATGAATATATTAATCCTTTGCTTTAGTCTTGGTGACAAAGTTTTAAAAAGATGGGTTCTATTTCAGACAGCATTTTTACCTTACACTTGACATATCTGGACACAGATCAAGCCTTGGTACAAAACCAAGGACACTTGCAGCTGAAATAAAGCAGAATTGGTGAAAGACTGCCCATGACAGTAAGATGCAGAATTTCAGAAGCAACACTGGTCTTCCTATCACAAAGGTCTGAAACAACCAAAAGTGGTTGTAGTTGCTCATGTTTAGATAAAGAGCTGATCTAAAATAAGCAGTTGCATGCAGAATGGATTAATTATGTTTAAGAATCACACCTATTTAAATAAAAACTGAAGAAAACCTTCACGGAGGTGTTCTTCGTCATTTAACTTCAGGAATTTCTGCCACCACCCTTTTAATCACCTGTGCGGAGTGTTAAGTAGAAAGATACATTTCTTTGAGACACTAAGTAGCTAACTGTGAAGGCTGTGGCTGAACAGTCCTGCTCATGTCAGTGACTAACTCACCCTGTGGTGTTATTTCCTTGCAAAGAGAAAGTGAAGTCATATACAAGGCAGACTCAATACTAAGTTGCAAGGAAAGCCCTGAGGGGAGAGAGGACTCTAAGCCTGAGCACAGGTAGCAAAACAAATAAAGCAACAGAAGCACTAGACTTGTGTATAATTGTTATTTATGGGCAAAATGCTCTGGGGTGCAAGGGAACGCACACTGCTGCACTGAAATCGAGATACAGTAAGCAAGGGCTTCAGTCTTATATTACAAGCTCCTTAGTGTTATGGAGAGAAGGAGGAGTACTCGGGTAGATGGGAATGGTCCTAGAGCAGCTGTAACCAAGTTAGGAGAGAGAGAGCATAATCACAGCCTTGTTTGCCTGAATGTGTAACCTGTCTCACTAAGGGGATGGGTGCAAGGGACAGGAACAAAGAAGGGGTGTGTCGCTGCCTCAGTGTTTATTACCTTGTTACATTGTATTGAAGCTGCATTCCGATGGCTGGAGTGAAAGGATGGCAAAGAGAAGACCCTCAACAAGTTCTGGCTTTTCCTAGCGCTACAAATATTTTTATGTTGGATATTTTATGTTTGTTTGTAATTAGTCAAAACAAAAGATTTTTTTCTTTTAATAACTTCAGTAGTCATCAGAAATTTAGTACTTTAACCTCACTTCTGAAATTCTAAATAAGTTTTCAGTGTCTCTCTTACCTGCACCCATCAGCTATGTGCATCTGACATGCAGGAAGATTAAACTCCTCAAATGCCTAATGGTCACATACTTTGTGCCACTCCAGACATTAGCTCTAGCTGCCAGTGTTACAAGCATAATAGCCCTAAGTGTTCTCTGTGTTTGCAGAGGGTTTCTGACAACTCAAGATTTGGAAAGCTGGAGTAACTATACACCTAACTGTGGGAGTGCAGGCATCTGTCTGCGCTTGGGCAGGCTAAATTTTAGTGTAGGTTCTTGAGTTATGGATTAGAGTGTGGGAAAGTCACATAAAGACAATGATTAGATTTAACATAAGGGCCTACATCCTTATTTAAAAGTTTCCTTTTGTTTCGTTCCAAATTCTCAGCTATTTGCACATGTACTTCCTTCTGTCTCATGTGAACTGTTTGATGTTCATATTGGTTCTGGAAGAAGCTGAGTTTCCTTCCAAAGGCAAGTCAAATAGATAATACTTGAGTGATTTCAGTTTCTAGAGCAGCCAGAGACTGGACCAACAAGTTCTGCAGGTTACTTTTGCCACATCTGCTCCACTTGAGGAAGCCTGCACAACAGCTACAGCCACTCACAGGGAGCAGGCTCCACCCCACAGATCCCATCCTCTGCTACATCATCTAGAGGATAAAAGGAACACATAGTCCTAAGAAATTAAATATACAAATGGGTAAAGGTAATTCCTGAATGAACCCACTTTATTCAACAATTTTTTTTTATTCAGGTTTTCAGCCAGCAACAAATAGTTTCCTGCCCATGTTTATTTCAGCAATACTGATTTTTACATGAATGAAGCTGCCGTCATATTACAACCAGCCCTAACCAAAATTCCAACTTTTTATCCTTAGTTTACCCCTTAGCAAACATTCTTAATAAAAACATCTAATAGAGAAGATACTACAGAGCATGCTATTTTATTCTAGTTTACAGAATGCAACACACAGCACATAAGATTATGCCTTTCCAAAGGGACTACTTAATAAAAGGAAAAGAGTACCTATCTTCTAGAAGTGTATTCAAGAGAGTATTTTCATAGGTTAATTCTTGCACTGCAAATTAAGATATCATTGCAGCAAAAGAGGGAAGCTTCAGTTTTAGTTCTTTTTCTTGTGAAAACCAAGTTGCTGCTTCTTTATGAGCTCTTGGAATACAGATAACCATCCTCAAATCTGTTACTAGACAGTGCTTGTGAAAAGGTCCAACTGCGTTTTAAGTCAGTCTTTCACTTTAATTAGTTTGGTAGCCTACAGGGCACAATTAGGTATTGTGATGAAGCTACAATGAATATGGCTTTCCTATGTTGATAGCATCATAAGTTTCACACAGGCAATCTGACAATGAGGGGTTTACAATCTTGCAGATACATCACGTAATATATCTTTGCACACATAGATTACATATCAAATTATTGCCGTAGCACAAACCTGTGCCATTATGTATCTTATCTAGGACAATTAGGACATACCTGTGCTATGCTATGAAACAGGCAGCTACCCAAATGAAGTAGACAGGTTTTATTTAATACTACTAAACTTGTAGGTAGCATCTCTCAAACATATCTAACAATACAATTCAGTGTTCAAGTATGTACTGACTAGGAATGCACTGTAATGTTCATGTAAGAAACAGGACGGAGCTAAATACCAACTGGTACAAAGATTTTTCTGTGCCTTTCCACAGAAGCTGAACTGCAGTGCTGGAATGACAGTTTGCTGCATCTTAGATTATTCAGTCATCAGCAAAATTACATCAAAAGACTTACTTAAAATTCACAGTCAGGATGATAGAGGAAGTTTTTCCAACAGTACTAATTTTGGTTTCAAGTTTAAAGTAAAAGGAGGTAGTGCAGTAAAGTTCAACCCAATTTTACTGATGCCAGGTATATTTGCCAGTGGCCTGTGGGTTGTCTTGTAATGTGATATCTGAAGAGGGTTTGTTTCCATTAGTATGTGTGTGTAAGAAAACATCAGCTGGTCTCCTGGTTTCACATCTTCTCTTTTGTCATACCTGTAAAGAACAGAGATGAATTATTTACATTCCTCTCTTTACATATTAAACATCTCAATTACTGCAAGATGAAACACAAAAGCAAATGTAACATTTCCAGCTATGCCTCTTAATTCAGTAACTTGTACTGGAGGGGGAAATAGAGTTTAGGGAGTCAGTCATTCCACACAAGCCTTTCTGCTGCTACTGTGATATGAACCAGGACTCCCAGTAAATTTCTCAGTAGTCCTCTATCAGAGTTCTTTAAAGAAAGGATACCAAGGCCTAAGACTGTAGAAAACTGGACTCATTTTTTAGTCAAACTGCAATTTGTGTAGAGTAACTGTGGGTAAGGGATTTGTTTTGTATGAAAACAAACAGAATAAAATAGAATAAAATAAAATAAGGCACTTCAGCAGAAACCTTCCGTGCCTGGTAGTCAAAGTAGAAACCTCAGAGAATCACACAGAAAAGACCTTGAACACTGTAGGAAAGAAAGAATAGCCTGGCAATTACAGCATTAACTTTGCACTTATTATTTATGGGTTCGGTTCCATGATCTATATGTTTGGGTACGTCACTTTGTGTCACCTTCATAAAACTGTTTAGGTACCTAAATATATCTAAATTATTTATCTAAAATACATATAAAGTAACTAATTAGTTCCAAAACTGTTTAACAACTACAGATATTTCTTAAAAGGAGTTACATTCAGTCTACCTGCAACAGAAATTTACAAGATGAGAAAACAAGTAACTTAAGCATTTGGCAGGGATGTAAAAGATCTAGATTCAGCCATTCTCCATCTGATCTAAGCCCAGAACTGGTTCATTGCCTCACAGAGCTGTATGAACCTCTCTAATTTTCTAGAAATTGAGAGAGGTCTCTCTTGCTGTCTCATGAAGACAATTGTACTTCACAATAGTTATTCATTCACTGAAGGTACGTGCAATTTATAGCCCAAGGGTTAGGATGCTTAATTTGGATATGGCAGCCTGATTGAGTCTTTAATCCAGCAACGTCAAAGGGGAATAATATGATTACTCAAAAAACCTCTGTAGACCACTGTTAAACTAACTTCCAAAAGTGGGAAAGCTGGATTCAAACATTTGCTCTGCATTACAGAAGAATGCCCTACACTAATGCTGGGTAACAGTCCAGAAGACAGAGGTTAAGATGAAGGTTACTTCCTTTAGTTTGTTTATGACAAGACAGTCTCAGGTATCTAGCCATAAACGAGTCAATGCTCTGTAATCCAGGTGAAGAGCATTCAACCCCTTCTGTTGCCCTTCTCTTCGAGCTGTCATCTACCAGTCTTCTACTCCTGTTCTTAGGCACCTTATTCCTCCCACAGATTTCACAAGCAACTTAGTCAAGGCCATGGCTTAACTTAGAGGCATAGACACTGGAAGGGAAATGCAATCCCAAGCCTTCATGAAGCCAGGAGCAAACCCAGGCTGCACCTTCACCATGTCTGTCTTTGCAAGCCTGGCCTCATGTGCCACAATTCTCTGTGAAAAACTGGAAACCATCTCAATCTGTATTTTCACAACACTCCCTGACATAGCAGTGATTAACATTTAAGGTCCTTTCCAACCCTAACTATTCTATGTTTCTAAGATATTTAAAGCAAGGCATTTACAGCAAACTAGAGGGTTAGTGTGGATTGTTAACTAAATTTTGTTAACAAGAGAAAACAGACCCCAGGCTGACAGAAGCCAGGGGGTCAATAAATACATCATATAATGCGGAATTAGACTTTGCACACTAACAAGTGCTTTCTTCCCCTCAAAACAATAATAATGATAAAAAAATGGCATGACAATTCCATCTAGTATTTCCAGAAAGATCACAGTACCACTCAGGACGGTACGTGCATCCAACTGGCAGGAATGGCATACTTTGTAACAACTCCACCAACTACTAATTTTGCATTTTCTTCATCAGCACATAAAGGGCCTTTCATCTTGCTGCAAGCATGTCTGAATTTTATTGTTTTTAAATACTTGAAGCTTGCACAGCACATTTATTCCCGCTTCAAAGAGACAGCAGTAATTGAAGACGAGATTGTAACACCTGTCCTGTGTCAGAATCTGCATCAAGCTTCTTTCAGTTACCCTTTGAAGAAAAATAATGGATCACTTGCATTTTTCTTGAGGCAAATAGATCTAATCTGAGCATGCCACTGAAAGCTGTTAACTTTAAGACACTTTTATTTATGGATCATATTTATAGAATCATAGAATAGTTAGGGTTGGAAAGGACCTTAAGTTTATCTAGTTCCAACCCCCCTGCCATTGGCGGGGACACCTCACACTAAACCATATCACCCAAGGCTTCATCCAGCCTGGCCTTGAACACTGCTAGGGATGAAGCATTCAAAACCTCCCTGGGCAACCCATTCCAGTACCTCACCACCCTAACAGTAAAGAATTTCTTCCTTATATCCAATCTAAACCTCCCCTGTTTAACTTTTAACCCATGACCCCTTGTCCTATCACTACAGTCCCTAATGAAGAGTCCCTCACCAGCATCCTTATAGGCCCCCTTCAGATACTGGAAGGCTGCTATGAGGTCTCCACGCAGCCTTCTCTTCTCCAGGCTGAACAGCCCCAACTTTCTCAGCCTGTCTTCATACGGGAGGTGCTCCAGTCCCCTGATCATCCTCGTGGCCCTCCTCTGGACTTGTTCCAACAGTTCCATATCCTTTTTATGTTGAGGACACCAGAACCGCACAAAATATTCCAGGTGAGTTCTCACAAGAGCAGAGTAGAGGGGCAGGATCACCTCCTTCGACCTGCTGGTCACGCTCCTTTTGATGCAGCCCAGGATACAGTTGGCTTTCTGGGCTTTGAGTGCACACTGAAGCTGGCTCATGTTCATTTTCTCATCAACCAACACCCCCAAGTCCTTCTCTGCAGTGCTGCTCTGAATCTCTTCTCTACCCAACCTGTAGTTGTGCCTGGGATTACTCCGACCCAAGTGTAGGACCTTGCACTTGGCATGGTTAAACTTCATGAGGTTGGCATCAGCCCACCTCACAAGTGTGTCTAGGTCCCTCTGGATGGCATTCCTTCCATCCAGTGTATCAACAGAACCACACAGCTTGGTGTCATCAGCACACTTGCTGAAGGTGCACTCAATCCCACTGTCCATGTCACCAACTAACATGTTTAACAAGACCAGTCCCAACACCGACCCCTGAGGGACACCACTCATTACTGGTCTCTAGCTGGACACTGAGACATTGACCACAGCTCTGCACGCAGCCATCCAGCCAGCTCTTTATCCACAGTCTCTCAAATTTAGAGACAATGATGTCGTGCAGGCCAGTGTTGAATGCTTTGCAGATCCTTAAATCTGTTTTCTCCTGTTGTACAGAGTCTATGAAGACAGCAAGTTAGTTCTCATCACTTGGATATCACCTTGCATATCACCTTGGATAAAAGGAAATGGACAGCTGGTACCACTAAACTTTGCACTACTGTGCTGTCAGACAAAGTGACAGTCCTGTGTATGATGCTCAGCTGTGGATTTTGCCAGATTTTTTTAATGTGAAGCTCTATCATAAACCAGCCCTCCCTTGCGGCTTCATTATGAAGAGTAAAGATAAAACTGCTCTGTAGTAGCAATTCTATGAAACATCAATCCATCAGTGACAAGGAAGTCATTTGTTCTGTCTCACCACACTACAGCCTTGCAAGCCCAAAACAGTCCAAAACCCACCACCTCCAAAAAGTTAATTGAAATTAAGCACTCTATTTAGAGAGTAGAGTTCTATTTAGAGTAGCATGTGTACTTAAGTGTGTTCGAAAAACAAAGATTTGAACATTTTAGCTATCACTAACAACAACTATACCATATTCTATCACTTTTAGTTTAATATCTCCTCCCAAGTGCTTATGGCTTGAGACTTTCTCTAAATTGAACATGCAAAAACCAGTTTGAAATAAATGTTGGATTCCTAATTGTGAAGGTAATTCAGCTTCAAACTGTCCGTACCATCACAATGTTATCAGAGAGCACAAAAATAAAATAAGCCATAGCAAGCGCAGTGATTTTTGTAATTTCCCCAGAAGCATGTTTTTATCTTCACCCTCTTGACTTCCAAAATATTTTTATATCTAAATGTAAAAAAAATTATTTTTGTTCATCTGATCCTGAAGGCTGTAGATGGAGATAAAAAACCAAACAACTCCATACTCAGATTACTTTTTAAACCAAAATCTGCTTGTATTGCTTTTGTTTGGTGCAAGTATGAAGTGAGGCTTTGTGTCACTTTCTGCTGAATCATTTCCATTAAGATAATATTTTGAATGGGAAACCTGCACTTCAGCTGAAGAGGAAGGTCTAAGAAACAGAAAGGTGCCTTTTTTTGGTCTGCATCCTGCAAAGCAACCAAAGCTATCCTACAAACATCTCTCCTACTATTCATTTCAATATTCATGTTTGTAGCTCACTGCTGGCCATGGTAACAAAGCACTCAACTGCTTTGTCTCAAACCTAAAGGACATGACCAACAGCCCAACCACGGCAGCTTCAATGTCATCTATGTGAAGGATGTTCCGCATAAAAGTAGACTTATTAATACATGCAGAAGCCTCACCTTGCTACACATCATTCAAAAGCAAACCAACCCCCACAGTTATATACTGCTCTGCCAAGAGCAGGAAAGTGTTCACCTACAGCTCTCTTACAAGGTGTCGTGAGATATCAAATGTAGCTACACTAAAGACATTGGTGTTTTAGTAAGCTTATGATTTGCTGCGCTATTTCTGACTTCTTTAAAAGATTTTATACTACTCAGGCAAACCAGAACCAACTTACCCAATTAAACAATGCTGTGTTCTATTTCTGAAGTGGCAGCACTACATACATCAAAATTCTCTGAAGACTCACATTATTTTTGACCTGGCTTAATAAATATGCTGTACCAAACCCTGTATCTGTGATGCTTGCCTCTGTGCTTATACAAAAAGAAAAAAGCAGGCTCCTGTCTTCAGATCAAAATACCTTGTTCATAACATACCTCCAATCTGAATTGATTTCTAGAAACCGAGAAACTCCAGTTTGCGCTGCAGCCACATCAATATGGACTGAGACGTCTACATAAATAAGGAAAACAAAATACAGTTTCAATATTGTTTTAAGAACACTCTGATCAATAAATTAACAAAACAGTAACAGAAAAGATGCATGTAAATAGTGCGAGGAAGTAATACCCAATCAAAAGAAAAGAAAGATACACTAGCAAAAACCCCCTGCAATTAAAATTAGTTGGACATACCTCAAGCCAGCTTTACATACCTGCTGTTGAAGGCACCAACTCATGCAACTTCTGAATTGCCACACCTCCAGGGTAATTAAAATGTGAAACATACAAAGATGTTCCTGAATAAGCAGCATTAACTAGGAGATGCATGACAATAAAGAAAGATCCAAGTTTGTACAGCCAGGACTTCCGGTAGTTATTCAGACTGTCAAGGAAGGAAAGAATGAGTAAGAATAAACTGTTACTTTTCTTTCATATTGGTCACTGGCTACTGTGACAGAACTCATATGAAAACTCCACTGCTAGGTAATGAAAATTAATGCAAATGTTATTACAATCGTGTACGAAGTGCATTTATGATCCATTCCTAAAAGACTAGTTTCTAGTGACATTTAAATTAGAATAATCTCATTAATAAAGCTAATACAAGCTCATAAATAAAGCTAAGTATGTGTGTTTAAAACCTTTAGCTATGAATGTAGTCTCTTTCAAAGAAGTTCAGAGTTCAATTTGTTTACTCAATATACCCAAGCTTAACTATTTAACACAAACTCATGGTTCATGAGCCCCACCTATTTATTAAACTACCTCCTAAGGTAAGTTATGTTAACAACACAGTAGTACACTTGAATGTATCTTTCTCTGGTGGATAAAATAAACTGAACTGTAACAGCATAACAGTAAAATCAGGGTTCTATTCTTGACTCTATCTCAAACTTGCCAAATAGTCCTATCAAATTATTTGTCTCCATTGCCCTCATTAGTCAAATGGGTACAATGATACAGACCTCCTTTCTAAAGCATATGAAGATCTCAAGATAATTCAGATTCCAAGATGGAAAGAAGTACATAAAACCAGTAATAAGTTTTGCTTTTCTTTTGCATTTTTAGAGAGAGGAAAACCCCAACAACAACAAAAAAAAAAAAAACCATAGAATTTTGAACTTACATTCGTGAGCACATTTTAGCAGCCACTATGTTGAAGACAGGGAAAGTATATAAGATAAAACGCAGCTCTTTGTGCGGGAGAAATGAATACAAGAAAATAAAGCCCAGTGCTGGCAAGAGTAATATCCGAGTTCTCTTTTCTGCTACACCTAAAGGTACAAATATAATGCTGCATCCCAAAGCACGAGGTAGGGCTGAATAGAAATACCACAAGAAGGGAGAGGTCTTAAAGGTGAGAGTTAAGGATGTTTTCACTGCTAACAAGTAACTATTCTTTACAGTAGTACACACACATTTTGCAAATATGCAGTATGTTTTTTGTATATCACATTCTTCCAGGCATTTGGTTTCTTGCCTTATCCTTTGAGAAACAAAAGCAGTTGCCTAACTATATTCACATCACCCAAAAGAGGCACATCAAAAGGCTCTAATGATGGGCAACATGAAAAAACAAGGGAAGAAATTTGGCTTTACTTTGGTGGTACACAACAAAGCAAGAAGGAACAGTCAGCAGATTAAAGTTAAAATTTATAGATCTAAGAAACAGACATTGTCTCATAAGCTTCAAATACTGACATACTAAATGAAAAACAGAACTTAACACCATAACCAAGTCTCAGGAATAGGTCACATCAAATCTATGCTTTGGCTGGTATTGTTCAATGTATCTTTTTTCCTGGATGTTTCAAAGGATACTCCCCAGTTGGAACTTTTGTTTAAAACGGTGTTATACCAGAGCACTTTCCCCTCAGGCCACACAAGTTGCCTCCAAAATAGAGAATCCACAGCAACTGTCAGCCCTAAAAGAATTAAAGAAATATAAATCTGCATGAATTAAAAACTAGGGAAAAGCAAACTAACACACCCAAATTGCAAATTTATTGACGAGATCAACATAAACTGAAACATGCATTGTAAGCTTCACTCAAAGCCACAGAGAAAGTTGAATCTAACTTGTACTGGAAAAGCAGGGGAGGGAGGCACTTCTTAATAGAAGTCTTAGCAGAAGCATGTTAGATAGGAAACTGATCAAGAGTCGCTCCACTCCAACCCCAGGAGTGAAAAGCAGTGGTTTCACTGAAGTTCATTTTGAAAGAATATTAAAGCATTAAATGCAGAGAATGGTAAGAAACCCAGGTTAACTTCAAATGGTACTAAATATATATTTATTGTCAAGCTGGTAAATTAAGAAAAATTAATCTCTAGAAGTTTGCTACTATTTATTATATGGGAGGGAAGAAAGACAATAAGGGATGAAAGGCAAAAAGACAGGAAGAGCAGCAAATCCATCAACCCCATCTCCTTCACCCAGCTCTGCGAAAACTGCTCTGGTATTTATGAAGTTAGCCCAGAGTGGGAATGGGAGTACCAGTGACTAATTCCCACGGGACCTCCAAACATGCTGTGAGATGCCTCCAAACGCACGTCATGATTTTCTACTGTCTCTATTGCCCGTGCTGTGGAAGGGACAGCATACTACCAGAGGTCACTATCAGGCATCTGAAAACAGCATTTTTAATTAGTTAGGCTGGCAGAGAAGCCCTTCCAACCCAAACTATTCTAAGATTTTATGTGTATATGCACATAAGCCTTCCATGGATGAGCAGAGACATGGGGATTTTTCAAACTCTCCAGAACAGATAATCATTTAAGCTATTAAAATTAATGTAATAAAGAAACAGAGCTGAACTGTGACTGCCCACAACCCTCTCTCTTGATATCCCTGTCTGCCACACTGTTGTATCCTGGGATTCACTGATAATGCATGTGCAGCTACAACCAGGTACTAATTTTACAAAAGTCCATTTGCACACCTAAGCCTTTCTAAGATCAGGACATTGAATTGTAAGCATCTAAAGAAAGGGGTTACAGTACAGTATTTTTCTACTGCTCTGTGCACACCTATTTTCTCACAAAGAAATTTCCAAAGAAATAAATAACTGGCATATAGAGGGAAAAAAAAAAGAAAAAAAAAAAAAGGCCCAAAGGCCACGTCACCAGAGAATTCAGTCACATCTCCAGACTTCTGCTGAATTTAACACATGGCATTTGTTTTTTTCCAAACGAACACTTACCCAGACAAAAAATTCCAGCAGGAACAGCATGGGAAAGAACTTTGAAAATGGAGATTCGTTTAGTTAATAACGTCACCAGGAGCATGAGGCCTAAGAATATGCAGAGCTCTGATCTGAAGACTATAATTGCCAAAGCTGAGAACCAAATGAATGGCCTTTGCTTTTGCTGTATCCAAAACGTCAATGCCAGGAGCACTGCAAAAAAAAAAAAAAAAATAAAACATATTGTCCAACATGGTGAACTGTTCTTTTTCTAAAGAGCAACACTTTTCTTAACGCTAGCGTCTTGTTCCTCTAACTTCCCACCAACCCTCTCTTGGTCTTCCTACTGTTTCTAGTCCAGAAATTCTTCGTTTGTTAGAGAGATGTATTTTAGAATAACACACACCTTTCTGCTGCTGAGGCTTAAAGTCTAACCACAGAAGGAGCACATAGGAACTCTTCCTAGACAGTATGTTTAATAGATTTTTTGGGGGATGGGCAGGGAGGGAAAAAAGGTAAAAGTAAAAGCAAACTTTAGAGGAGTACTAAAAGCCTTTCAAACTATGGTTCATTATTATTATTGCTCAGTTTAGCTGAGGAGTTTATTCTCTTGGCTGAGTATATTCTGTATTCATGATAACAGCAACCCATCTCAAATACAAAAACAAGACTATGGACTACCTCTTGGGGGAAAGAACTATAAATCTATTTGCATGGTTAGCTGAAGACACATCTCTACATATTTCTTCACAGTTAAAATCACATTATAACACTATCTAGTAAAGTGGTCATGATCATAAGGAAAATATGTGAAATACTAATAGCACAAAGCCATGAAACAACTTTATTTTTACCAGCATAAATTATTTGAGAAGTTTATTACTACACAGCGTTTATCTGACAATTCAACCACTTTTTGTTTTTCAGTTCTGATCTATACAGGTTCTTAAACCAACCTCATGATTTTATTAGTTGAACAACTTGCATTGAAGCATTAAGTGATTCAGCTAATATCTGTCATGTGGTTAATCTTCCCTCTCGTCCATTCTGGGGAAAAACTGTATGTGTAGATGTGCAGAGTAAGATTTTGACTCTGATTTTTTTTCAAAACCTGCTACATTTGTAGATAACTTCAGAAGAGGAAGGTGCGATGTTGTGGTGGAGTTTGTTCCACAGTCTCATGAGAAAGCTGTTTCCTGTGTAGACTAAGTTCGCATGGTTGGGTGGTTTTTTTATACTGCCTTTTCATACTGTTTTATGCATCAGGTATGTGTACTCAAACCTCTAGTTAATCAAAACCATCTGACAAAATCCACACATATTCAGATTCAATAAAACTGGATTCTACAGTCATTGAAAGCACATACAAATAAAAAAAAAACAAAACAAAACAAAAAAAAACCCCAACAACCAAGAAATCACAACTGCTTCATTAATTCTAGTCTTCTTATACAATTTAATCAAGCACATCAACCCATTTGGTCTGACCACACATTTTCTGTGCTTTAACACACTGATATATTTGAGCATTTTTATATTTTAGAATTATTCCTAGGTGAATACTTACCAAAAGGAAGTGCAAACACATTAGGGAGGGTTCGTGTACAGTAAAACATCAAATGAAACTGAGTAACAGTGATGAGACAAAAGACTGTTGATGTAGTTGCTCCAAACTGCTTTCTAACTTCTTTCTGCAGCTTCCATAACGTGTAAATCACACTGAGACCCAAGCTTCCTCGGACTATTAGAAGAATAAAAATGGGAAATAAGAATAGTAATTGATGGATCACTGTTGAACAACCATGTGGCATAACAGAACAAGAAGATGTTATGAAGAATAATACTGAAGATAACACAATATAACCCACTTTGAAGAAAAAAAAAACCCAAACCAAACCAACAACTCAAAGCTTCCCCATTAGTTTACCTATTTTAATCCATCTTTAACTTATCTGACACTTTTGCACAAAGGTCAATGCTTCTATGCCCAAGTTAAACAATATTTTCTGAGGTGTACATGGAAGTACACATGGGAGTGTATTCACTGAAGACACTTTTTCCACACTGTCTGATATTTGTTACCACAGACTTTTGTGCTGTTAGTTACCCCAAAGAGGGGGTGTAATTACCATGCTAGCTCCAACTACCTACAGTTTGCAAAATCCCTCAATAATGAAAAGAGTATACTATTTTAAACATTGATCCAAACACTGAATGTTACAACAGTGTCACAAACACCACCCATTATTCCAGTAGTAAAAACTTCTCTATTCTGAGGATTTAAAGACCTCATACCTATCAGCTGGGAGTAAAACTTTGACATTCGTAGCACAGAGAGTATATATATAGCTGGGCTGGAAAGAGCAGCAATAAAAATTGGTCCAAGAAACGTTCTTGGGACAACTCCAGGAAATTCATGATGGTCATACTGCAAAAAGGAAAATCTAAGTAAAATAGACATATCAGAGACAAAGTAAAATGGGAATTAATCATAATCACATTGCACTTATCCAGCTCATATAGCAAGGAATCATAATCTTTAACAGCATCCAAGAAAGAAAACCTTCTTTCCAATTTACCTTATCCAAGTCCAGCTGGTGGTACACCACATCATGGATAGCTTGTAGGTTAAAGCTTTCCTCCACTTTTGTAAAAGGACAGACAGTTAAATGAACAAAGGCCACAACAATAATTAGCAGCAGCAATGGGAATGGCCGCCCACTAGAGCTTCTCCTCTGACCCATCTTGGGTTTGAATTTCACATATATTCTACTATTATTAAAAAGAAAAACAGAAGAAAATACATTAATAACATGGCAAGAAGTGTACAGAGATTGATAATACTATGAAAACATTTCACAGTAACAGAAAAGTTTAAACAAAAACTAATAAATCAAATAATCCATCCTTTTTTTTTTTTTTACTATATACAGTCAGTGCATTCAGTAGACAGACAAAACCATACACAGGCACCATTTCAGGATTTATACCACCTTCTCTAAATGTAATGGTTTCAGTTTTCACCTAAAAAAACAGACAACACAGATCCTACTTAAAATATTTCGCTTTGCATTCCATCGTGCCATGACTGCTGAGAGCGTCACCTCAGCTATGTCTGTGTTTTGTGGGTGAGACAGCTTTGTAGTATACTCATATTTTAATCATACACTGGATTTACATATGATCTTTAGAACATACTCTCTCATTTGTCTAGGACTCAGAAACTAGTGGGAGAGGAACCACAAGAAATTGCTCAGAACAGAGTACTCTGATCTTTTGAGTTTACCAGCTTGCCAGTGGCTAGATCTGGACTCGGCTAGTGCCTCACTACAGCATGAGATGGTCTGACTCCCATTCTTTGCACTCCTGTCCAGAAACAAAGGCCCTAGTGCTTAGTTTCACAGCATTATTGAGTCATTCTTATAGTGCTATATAAAAAAGACATGAAACTGTTAGAACAAGTCCAGAGGAGGGCCATGAGGATGATCAGGGGACTGGAGCACCTCCCATATGAAGACAGGCTGAGAAAGTTGGGACTGTTCAGCCTGGAGAAGAGAAGGCTGCGTGGAGACCTCATAGCAGCCTTCCAGTATCTGAAGGAGGCCTACAGAAGGAGGCTGGTGAGGGACTCTTCATTAGGGACTGTAGTGATAGGACAAGGGGTCATGGGTTAAAAGTGAAACAGCAGAGGTTTAGATTGGATATAAGGAAGAAATTCTTTACTGTTAGGGTGGTGAGGTACTGGAATGGGTTGCCCAGGGAGGTTGTGAATGCTCCATCCCTGGCAGTGTTCAAGGCCAGGCTGGATGAAGCCTTCGGTGATACGGTTTAGTGTGAGGTGTCCCTGCCCATGGCAGGGGGGTTGGAACTAGATGATCTTGAGGTCCTTTCCAGCCCTAAGTATTCTATGATTCTATGTGTCTAAGTGATGTCAGAACAAGTAAGAATAAGCAATGTCATGGGTAAACAGTTAATCTTTTTCTGGTTTCAGATTATAAAGCTGGGGAGAGAGGGGAGAAGAGGAATTATTTTCCATCACCATCTCCAGCAAAACCATGGTAATCTTTTTAAAGTTCCCACTTTTTGTAAGTTTACAACTTAATAAAAGAAATTTTGGTTACTGTTACTCTTGTTCTGTTCTCACAGACACAAAACTTTAAAAATAGCACCTTTAAGGTGCAACTGAGGCTTTGCTTAGAGATGTATTCTCCTGTGTTTTGGTCTAAACATGCCCATCAAACAGATTACAATAGTTGGCAGATTTCTAGGATCACTTAGCAACTGCCTCCTAGAACTGATGTCTGTCCTGCTCATTAGGAAAAATAGAGTGAGTTAATGTTATTTTCACAGACAACACCAATAAATCCCTAAATATGTGTACTTCTTGAAAATTGCAGGTATCTGCCTATCCCTCTGACTGCATCTCTTTCTCATGGTTGCTGGTTACAGACTGTAACTTAAGCTCCAACCCTGAGCTCAAAGACAAAGAGTTCTGTGGTATGTCCTTAAGATTTTTGGCTTGTCTTGCAATGTCAAGAGCCTAAATAAACACAACACCCCAGGAAGTGAGAAGTCTTTTTAACCTACACTTAGTATCACTTCTTTACGAGGATGGATAATGTGCTATGCTTTGACAGAACTCTTTTCCACAGCTGTAGTAAGAGGCACAGGACTGACACCCAGAACATTTCAAGAAGTGTTTGGCAGGAATTAAGCCTCTGCAGGGGGCAATTTATCTTATACAAATTCTTGTCTCTAGAAAGCTCTCTTGCTGAACTCTCCTAGTAAACACAAAGGCATCTCACATTTCTGGCCAAACTTACCCAGGCTAAAAAGGGACACTGAAGGATCAATCCACCATTGCATGGCATCGAGTAGCTTGTGCTACCCAATGCTTGTGCCCATCAACATGGGCATTGAGTAGCTTGTGCTACTCTGTCTGTGTGTAATGAAGCGGCAAGACAGGTGTTCCTCACTCCCAACTCACAGCTTCTTAACGTTTCAGGTATTTCAGGACCCGATGAAACCTTGTGAAAGGACCCAAATGCCAAGAAGCTCTATGTTTTCCTTCTTTATCAGTTGTTTAATAAAGAAATGCTACTTTCACCTATAAATACTTCGTTCATTAGACTCTGACCACTCTACAATATAGTCTGTTCCCGCTATTTTTAACTGATCATCACATAAATAATCAGTCCTCAGCCTCCTAAATCATCAGAATGACAGCGAAGCTACACATCCCATACACAGTTTATCACAAGGCTTTCTTTTAATCTTCTTGACTCCAATCCCTTTGTATGCCTGAAGAAAGTAAGCTTGCCAGCATATTCGTAGATTTGGAAGATAATTACATGCATTATACATACTGGGATTCCCTCAAGGGAAACATCCTAGGAGATAAAAAACCAAAGCATGAAGACAACACCTAGGATTCTGAGATAAAACCTAATAAATTTAGTGGTCTTGTCAAGACCCAAGATAACTTGGTCTGTTGAAAATTGATTCCGGCAAATCTCAAAGTTCAAGCAGAATCCTTGCAATTACAGATTTTATTTTTAAATGTCAAACCCACAGAAACAGATTTTGACTTAATAAAAACATTTTAATAATGAAGGTAAGAGGAACATCATAAGCGAATACAAATATTTTAATCCATCATTATCACTCCAACAACTTTAGAAGAATCTTCCTCAAGCCTGTACAACATAGCCACATTGACTCCCCCCAGGTCCTACACTGACTGAATTGTAGAAGAGCAGAATTTTTCAAAACAAAGATCTTATCTCTTCCTGGGATGAAACTGGGTGAAAATAAACTGCTTTTGTACATTAAAAAAAAAAAGCTGAAGCACTTAAAAACGGCTTATTCTTTTTCTACTGAAGTGTCATTAGTTCAAATAATGGACTTCTGACTCTTTCTATGGAAAATCCACCGTACTTAGCTCACATTTTTCAGATACGCTTCAGTATAAATGTTACAGTCTGGCAGCCAAAATGCATGTTGAATACATCTACAGAGGCTGAATTTCATTTCGTCACATGCTCTGTATGGAGGCATTTAAGTAGAAACATCATCAGCATCTCACCATGAGGTCCTCCCTCTTTGCCTTGGCCAAGCTTTGGTAAAACCTATCATGTTACCTTCAATCTTCATGTTTTGTTTTCCTATGCTTTAATAGCTCTTCCAACTTTGCTTTAAAGCTAACTTAAGCTAAGTCAGATTTAAAGCTTGCAGTTACTGGGACTACTTTTTCTCTTTTTCTAAGAGGGAACATGACAATTGCTATTCTTATATCATAGACTGGTTTCGGGTGGAAGGAACCTTAAAGCTCATCTAATTCCAAGCCTCCTGCCACAAGCAGGGACACCTTTCACTAGACCAGATTTCTCCAAGCCCAGTCCAACCTGGCCTTGAACACTGCTAAGGCTGGGGCAGCCACAGCTTCCCTGGGCACCCTGTGCGAGCACCTCACCTCCCTCAGAGAATTATCTCATGCAAATGTCTGATCTAAACCTATTCTCTTTCAGTTTAAAGTCACTACCCCTTGTCCTATATACATTTCCCCAGAAATCAAAACAGAAAAGGAAAAGCTTTGGCAGATGAAGCCTGAGACATCACCAGGCCGAAAGATACAATGAAGCTACGTACAAAGTATCACACATTGGGTTAGAAACACACAGAATGCTCTCGTTAAAAAAAAAACAAATCTAAACAACCCAACACCACATGCACACCCTCTCCTTCCTTCCGCTGCCCTCCGCTACCCCAGCACCCCTCCACCGGGGGCGCTGGAGATGGGGGTGAAGTTTCTCCCCCTCAGGTCACTCCGGTGCGGCCCTGGGGGGGAGCTCATAACGAGACCACAACACCGCCCACCGCCCCTGAGGACACCGCACCGCGCCCGCACAGCACCCCGCGGCGGAGGCCCGGCCGGGACAGGAGCCTCGCACCCCCTCAGGAAGCATCTGCCCCGCCCTGCCCTGCCCTCTCCCTCCCGCCGCGCCGCAGCTACCGTGCCCACTGGTGGGGGCCGCCTGGCAGCGCCTCCGCGGGGGATGGGGTTCCGGAGCCGCCCTCCGGCCGAGCTGCAGCAGGGTTGCGGCGAACGAACGGACCCTCCCCGCTGCCCCTCACACGACCGCTACTTCCCCCCGCTCGCCCCCTCCTTTCCCCGCCCGCACAGGCGTAACACCCTCCACACGGCCCGCACTCACCGACCGCGCGTCCACGTGGCCACCCCACGGAGGGCGCCGGCAGGAGGAGGCGGGAGGGGGGACACAGCCCGGTAGCCACGTGACCCCTCTCCGGCCAGCCATGTTAGGTGAGGGCAGAGCGCGGCCCCTGCAGCGAGAGGACTCCGAGGCTGACGCCAGGTAAAAATGGCGGGTGGAGCTGAAGCCCCAGCGGAGCTCGTGCCTGCCCGGTCTCATCATGGCGGCAGCAGAAGCCGGTGCACATCGCTTCCTCAGACAGCTCCCTACCTCGCCCCCCAACGAGCGTTCCGAGAACGCGGGGGGTTCCGATTGGTCCTGAGCGTGGCGGGGGCTGATTGGACCACGTTCCTTCGCTCCCCTGCCTCCACCAACGAGCGGCTGCGGCCGGAGCGTGCGTGGAGCTGACGCGGAAATCTGAATGGAGCTCGCGGGCCGGTTGTTACGGGGGCCGGGGCGGAGCGAGTGCTCTGTGCACGGCCGGTGCTGAGGAGGGCTCGGTGCCGTGGCTGTGGCGGCCCCGCTCCATCGCCATGAGGCCTGGTCCCGCGGCTCGCTCGGCTCGGGCGCTGCTGGCCGTGGCTCTCTGTGTTACCCTGCTGATGGTGCCTCCTGGCCTGTGCGCCGGGGAGCGGCGGCGCCTGGCGTGCTCCACCTGCCGGGGTATCGTGGACAGGTTCAACCAGGTGGGCGGTGGGGCTGGGGGGGCGGCGGGCGGAGACTCCCCTGTGAGGAGCTGGCTGCGGGCAAACTGAGGTGCAGCGGCACGGGGCAGCGCCCGGTCTGTGGCGGAGGGTGGCCGGCCCTGTGCGGGTCTGCGGCCCCGGGGCTGCTCGGCTCTCTGCCCCACAGCTCCTGCTGCCCCTCGGCCGGGCTCCGGGAGCGTTCCCGCTGGTGTTCCAGTACTGACAGCATCTGGCCAAGCCGGCACACGGCAGATTCCTACTCCCGGCTGCGGCTCTTTGCTGCAAAGGAGTTGTACTCCTTTTAGTCGCCTGGTTACATAGCTCCTCGAGCTTTGCTACCAAAAATGTTTTGGTGCTTCAGTGCAGCAAGATTTGTTGTGCTGGCCGTACCACACTTGGCACCATGAGGAGCCCCTAAAATTCTGTGTCTTGCCACTTTCAGTAGTGCTACAACACAGCACAGTAAATTCAGTGCAGGCAGCGAGGGGCTGCTTCAGCTTCTGACAGATACTTAAAGTCATAGAATGGTTTGGATTGGAAGGGACCTTAAAAATCATATAGTTCCAGCACCCCTGTCACAGGCAGGGACACCTCACACTAGATCAGGTTGCTCTAAGCCCTGTCCAGCCTGGCACCGAACACTTCCAGGGATGGGTCATGTTCTTTGTACATATATTTGCTGCTGTAGATCACTTTAACTATGGAGATTTAGTACAAATTATGATTTAATAGACATTGGCCTAGTAACTTGGAGAAGTTGTGCTGATTATTAGTTATCCTGTTGTATGGTTGTGTGTTTTAAGTTACAACATGGTCAAGTTGGTTCAAGTTGCTATATAAATTGAATGAAGTAGAGGCCCTGTTCAGTTGATTAATAAAGTTCCTGAGAACTTAAAGAACAAAGGTATAAATTTTCATGCTTGTATGTTTTTGATGTAAGTGAAGACTGTAACAAGGCCTTGTTAACGCATTATGAAAATTGAATCATGTTATGCTATCATTTACACTTTCTCACATTTCATGTCACTATCTGTTTCTTCCACTTAGCAATATGACCAGCAGCTTCTGAGCTTCACTGAGGTTTCTGCATGGCACTTTTTGCAATTTTCATACAAGCATTTACTATTACCCTTAATTTTTGTTAGAAACAAACTCTATATAACTTGCATTCTTTTGGTGATGTTTGTTTGTAGGGATTAGCAGATACAGCTAAAAAGAACTTTGGTGGTGGAAACACTGCTTGGGAAGAAAAGACGCTGTCAAAGTATGAGTCCAGGTAAGCTGTCTCAGAACTTCGGCTTTGGCTGTGTTTATTGTCCACTGTGTGTAACAAACACTGCAGTGGTGTTTGTCTGGAACTTAAAGTTGTACGTTGCAGCTAAAGCTTCACATGTCCGAGCCTTAAATTCATACTGATCAAAATGTAACATTGCTTTGTAATGTAAAGGTTACAGTAAAGACTGAAACCCCTTATTAATGCCTTTATTTACATAGTTTCAATTACAAAAAAAAGTGAATGCTGTCATTTATCATGGTAGGTTTTTCCCTATTATTAAAGTTGTAAAATAAGGATCTTAAATAATGCTCACTAGTCATAGAAGGTGTGGAGTACTGCAATACTCTTGTTTTGGAATTAAAGGAGTATCTCCTCCTAGAACTATCGCTATTTCAGTGCCAAATACAAAACTAGAAGAGGTGCAAATTACTGTTCCCTTTTCATAAATAGGTTTGGTTACTGAGCAAAATGATTATCTTTCTTCCAAATTTCAAATTCAGTCTTTAATCATAGTTGGGGCATTGAGATGTAAGGATGGGGTTTCTGAACCTCAGTTACTGTGAGCTTTGTGGGCTTGTATCAGATATTCACGATACATGAAACTTAATGTTTAATTTAGGAGAAAAATACTGCACTCAACGTTTTCTGGAAAGCTGAAAATCTATCAAACATATAATCTGCAGGTTTAATAAATGCAAGGAAGACAAAGTGGTTCTTGTGGTCATCCTTCTAGTTTCATTAGTTCTTCATTCTGATACTTGGTTTGTTTTGGAAGTAATTCAGAACACACTATAAACTGTTAAAGTATTCTAGGCTAAAGTCTAGCTTCTCTACCATATCTTGAGTGGTGCCAAATATTTAAATTAAACTTATTTAATTTGTATTTAATTTAAACTTATGATTTTCCTTCTCTGCTTGTAGTGAAATCCGTCTTGTAGAAATCATAGAGAAACTGTGCGACAGTAGTAACTTTGAATGTAACAACATGGTAGAAGAGCATGAAGAACACATAGAGAAATGGTGGTTCAAACTGTAAGTATCTTTTTTTTAATGGAGATATTTTTGTGGATAAATGATCTAAAAAGTTGAACAACTGATGTTAAATCTTGTGCCTGAACTGTAGCAGTACGGGTAATTCTTAATTATCCTTCAAGTGTTACCATTGTGTTCAGGCTGCCTTTTAATAGCGTATGCTGCTGTACTGTGTTCTTTTTATTTTCAGTTCCAGAAGTGTTGCACTAAAACAGTCTGGCTTCTCATTCACTGTCTACTTAGTTACCAGTGGGGTGTTGAGGCAAACTAACATAGGAAAACTTGAAGGTTTTACTTCTTTTGTTTTCCTTTGTCATAAAACTGCTTTCATCTCAAGTTGAAGGACTTCTAGAAATTTATTCCTGGAATAAGGTTGTCTTTAGAACGGAAAAAAAAGGTTCCTAATCTGTCACTTGCAATAGGTTTCTATACTGCATTGTTCAGGTTCAGTTGTGTGAGTTGGCTTTTAAATAATCATTATTCTTTTTCTGATAAATTAATGTCTTTCATATACAGAAAGAAGAAGTATCCTGATTTGTTTAAGTGGTTTTGTATAGAAACAATAGAAGTTTGCTGCCCTGCTGGAACATATGGACCAGATTGCCTTGGTAATTTTTCTTTTGAAAAATACAGTAGCAGATATGTTCTTTTTATGGGTTTTACCTTTCATGACATGGAAAAATATGTGAAGTAGAATATTTTGTGAGACACCAGCTGCTGTGTAGTACGTACCTGCCTGCTACCTTGTAGTTAAGTAGCTGCATTGTGAGCATCCTGCTTGAAAAAAAAGTCTTCTGAGCATGAAGTGACATACAAAACTGTCAAGGGTACTTAAATGTGCAGAATTAATCTGATCTGATCCTCACATCCACACTCCCTGTGGCATCAAGTCTGGTTTTAGGTGGCCTTTCAGAAGCTATGTAGACAGCAGTTCTTGACCAGTTTCAAGGGTAATATAGCCAGAACACACTTATGGATTAAATTAAAACAATTACAACTGAGGATTAATTAAAAAGGCAGTGGGAGAAACTGGACAAAAGTAAGTGGGAGACAACTGGATGAAAGCAAGGTTTTCAATGCAAATGTGATAAAAAGGATGTATTTTAGCCCCTGAAGCTTGTTTAATTTACAAATCTCTAAAACCTTGCACGTGGTTAGAGGTCAGCTTTGGCCTCTTATGTTGTGGTGATTCACAGTAATCTAAATGATTGCTAGTAGGTTTTTCCAACTGCAGTGTGAGCATTCTCAGAAGTCCAGAATAAATAAAGATAAAAATAGCCAGGAAGTTAGGAAAATAGATAGAATCCTAAGCCATGGTCTTTACCCAAAATTAAATTTATAACTGAACTTTCCTGGAGATTCTTCTCCTTTAGCATCTGATTTAAAAGTATTTTTGATCATTTTTAGCTTGTCATGGTGGATCGGAAAGACCTTGCCATGGGAATGGGCACTGTGACGGTGATGGTACCCGAGGTGGAGATGGCACATGTAGCTGTAACAAGGAATATACAGGAGACTTTTGTTTGGACTGTTCTAATGGTTACTACAGTACCTTGAGAAATGAGACACATTCTGTTTGTACAGGTAACAGAGTCTTTGACATGTGCTTAGATTTTTTTTGTCTTTTTCAGTTTTTGTAAAGAAAACTAGAAACAGTTTAAACTGATAGATATGAAAAAAGATAATTACAGTTTGGTTACTCAGTTTTAACCATAAATGACAAATGACGTATCAGTCAGTTGGGTGGAATTGTAAGGCTTTGCTGGGTCATCCTTCCACGCTGTCCTTTATTTATTTTTTCTTTTCCTTCTTTAAGAAGCAGAATTCATCAATGTCATGAGGGAGGCAGGAGGGAAGAGCAAGCTTTGCTGCCCCCATCCTTATACCCCCCCATCCCCCCCCCATCCCCCCCCCAAATAGTGTAAAAAAAATCTTGAGCTGAAATTGCTGCAGAGTGGACTGCTTTGAAAGCTGGGTTTTCCTCATGTCTCAGATAAGCTTTACTGGAATAAATGATCATGGAAGTAGCTGGTCTGTACTGTAGACCACATTGATTCCAGTTAAGTGTGTCTAAGCTTAATGTTGAAACCAAGTCACCTGATTTTACATCTTGAAGAAGATTTTTGCAGCAACTAAACCTTGACTATGGGTCTAATAAGACTGGTTTTCAACAGGAACTATGTTGTTGGTTTGTGTTTTGTTTTTTTTTTCCTGTTTTTTTATTTTTTTATCTGGCTGTATAGTAATTCTTCTGTATGATTTATTTTATTTTACAATATAACATGCGTATGTTATATTGTGTTAGATATACTCTCAGTATATATAAAATGCATATGCAACTGGATTTCAAGTATGCTTCTTTCTGAAGTTCTTCTGACTATTATCACTTCATAAATTGCTCTCAAAGCTCATAAGGTGCTCTCAAAGCAAGTGAAGTAGTCAGAGGATTCATTAGGTGAGAATGCTGAGTCTTGTGTTTAAAATCTTGTCCCAGTCCCAAGAGGCTGAGGAAAATTTACATTCTTGATCTCCTCTTCCCAAATATTTTTGGAAATTGGACCTGTCACTTCTAGTCACTAGAATTTCATGGCACTCTTTTAAGTGACGCATGTAACTGCAGTAACTAGGTTTGTCTGCCTAGGGTTTTTTTGGTGTTTTTTTGAGGGATGTTTTTGTAGGGTAGAGCTGCATTACTGTAAGTAATATCGCCATAAAGTCAAGATTTAATCTTGTGAATGGGAGGGTCAAGCTACTAAAATATCATACTTTCCAGTGAATCCTAAATAAGTTTTTTTTGAGAATGTGTGTGCCCAGACTTGTCTTAGAATCTCTCAGTAAAGCTCAGATTGTAGTTTTCTTTTATCTCAGCCTGCCACACTGCCTGTAAAACTTGTACTGGTTCAAGTAACAAGGACTGCCAAGACTGTAAAGAAGGCTGGATTAAAAACGAAGAAGCAGCTTGTGTGGGTGAGTAATGCTTGGTAGGCTTCAAACAGGCCTTATAGTAACGTTTGCTACTGAGATTAGATGATGTCACATAGAGTTTTATTGGTTTTTATGGAAGTGTTTTGTCAGTTTCAATTTTCTGTAGTTTCTAGTCTCTTTCTCCTTAACTTGTTTCATGTTGCAAGAAAGTAGCATTTCCTCTCCATTGATATCCGGGTGATTGTAGTTGTCTTTATCAAACTGTTCACTGTGTGTCTTTCTAATTTAGTGGAATATGTTTAGCAGCAAGTGGTGTGTTCCTTTTAAGGCATGGGTTTTGTGTTTATTTGAATGATAAACAGTGCCCTGCTCTCAATTTAAACTGTTTTGTCAACTACTGCAAACTTCCCATCAGCTTATCTACAAATTTTGTAGTAGTTATGCAATTGTCTTAACATTACTGTATGTTTATAAATGCTCAGCCCTAATAGAGTTCAGACATTTCACTAAAAGCCAGGGCATACTATTCCTGTTGTTGCAGAGAAATACTAGGACACAACAAGCTCAGTGCTTCCATTAATCTACTGCCTATTGCTCTTGGTTTACGAGGAGATACATATGAAACACTTAAGGAGAATTCCAAATACTAAAAATACAAGGGGGAGAGTAGTGCATTCCCTTTAACTGGTTGAATTTGACCCTTAACATGATATTTGGAAACAGTATCTTAGAAATTATGTGAATGCTGCTTCTTTTAAAAAGTGCTAATGAGAACTAGAATTTGAATTGCAGCTTCTGCAGTACCTGCTTAGATAACTGTTGAATACTCCAAGAGCATTTGTAAGATGCTCCAGTATTGTCTTTTGTACAGCTGTTTTTTTCCAATTTATCATTGCAGCTGATAAAGTATAAATTGAGTAATGAGTGTGTATGATGTCTACAGCAACATGATGAGATAGACAGCACAGGGACAGAAATAATCTGTTTCTGTGTGAATTTTTTAGCTGTGAGTACTTGTCGTGGTTTAAAACCAAGTCCGCACAGCTCATTCACTCACTCCCCACCTAGCTCCCCCAACTCCCGGAGAGTTAGGAAGGAGAATCCAAAGAATGTAGCCCCCACGGGTTAAGAACAGTTTAATAGCTACTACTACTACAAATAATAATGATAAAGCAAATAACGAGTGAAGAGAATACAACACCTCACCAGCCACCGACCCATAACTCACCCCACCCTGCCCGACTGAGCACCAACTGATACCTCCTCCATCCCCCCCAGAGCTCCAGCCCTTCCAGGTCTCTCCCGGTTACCTCCTGGGTATGATGTGCTATGGTATGGAATACCTCTTTGGCTAGCTTGGGTCAGGTGTCCTGTCTCTCCTTCCTCCCGGCCTCCCCTCCTCCCTGGCAGAGCATGAGCTCAGAAAAGGCCTTGGACAAACCAAACATTTGAACAGTAACTCAAAACATACTTGCTATCAGCAACTGTTCCCAGCCCGAAAGTCAAAACACAGCACTGCACCAGCTACCAAGAAGGAGAAAAAATGACTGATACTGCTCAAACCAGGACAGTATTGGTGTGCCCTTTCCTTGAAATAACCAGACTAGCATGTTTTAACTTCCCAGGTAGAACTGGTTTTCAGCTTGACTGGTCCTAACCATAACTTGGCTTTCTCCAATTTGCTTTATGCAAAAAAATAAAATAAACAGTGTATGTGTATGCATATGTGTAACTTAAAAAGTTCCATAGCTTGGCAGTATAGGGGTAGAGAAATCAACAGTATTCCAGAGGAGTAGTCTGTCTGCTTATTTGTTATGCTGTTTGCATAAAAAGCATAAATGCATGCAAAACACAGACTTGAAAATAGCAAGGATAGCAGGTGTTCTGGAATTCTTATTCAATTTGAGCTCCTGAATTTCTGAATGTTGGTTACTGTTATCACAAAACATCTTCTGAGGATCAGTTTTGATTTGTTAATGTCAAGCTGAACAAAACAGTGTATGTTACCATGTTACTTTTACATCTGACACGTTGCATATCTGATCCTGAACTCATTGTTAACAATACTCTCAATGCAGTTTATAGCTTCTGTGGGCCAGTTCTTACAAGATCTCAAAGCATAGCATTTAAGTATTAATCTGGCTATTTTAATCATTACTATTTTTGGTAACTTGACACCTTTTATCTTTCAGATATAGATGAGTGTGCTGCTTCTCCTTGCAAAGATCACCAATATTGTTTGAACACAGATGGATCTTTCTCATGCAAAGGTTTCTTTTTAATCTGTTGTTGCACCGTATCATCTTGTAACCTAATGTAATGCCAGACGTAGTGCTAGAAAGGATTTGGTACCAGCAAGCATTTAATACAATGTCATCTGGGCCTGACTGGGCATGGGGAGGATGAAGCAAGCAAGAGATTTCTGGTTATTTCTACTCTGTTTTTGTGAGACCCCACCTGGAGTACTGCATCCAGCTCTGGGGTCCCTAAACTAAGAATGACATTGACCTGTTGGATTGAGTCCAGAGGAGAGCTACGAATATGATCAGGAGTCTGGAGCACCTCTTCTTTGCAGACAGGCTGAGAGAGTTGTGGCTGTTCAGCCTGGAGAAGAGAAGGTTCCAGGAAAGCCTCAGAGCAGCCTTCCAGTACTGAAAGGGGGCCTACCAGGAATCCGGAGAGGGACTTTTTACAAGTGCATTGAGTGATAGGATGAGGAGGAATGGCTTTAAACTGAAAGAGGGCAGATTTAGGTTAGATATTAGGAAAACTTTACTGTGAGAGTGGTGAGAGACTGGAACAGGTTGCCCAGAGAAGTTGTGGATTCCCTATCCCTGGTAGTGTTCAAGGTTGGGTGGTGTGATGGCAAGTTGGATGGGGTTTTGAGCAACCTGGTCTAGTGGAATGTGTCCCTGCCCATGGCAGGTGGTTGGAACTAGATGATCTTAAGGTCCTTTCCAGTCCTAATTGTTTCATGATTCTATGACTCCTTGTGTTGGGAAACTAACTGGCTTTAAGGGTGACACTTTAAAACTCAGATATCTGAATTCTGTGCTTAAAATATTTTATCTTTAGCATGTGATGCCAGCTGCATAGGTTGCACAGGGGAAGGTTCTGACAAGTGTAAGACTTGCGCATCTGGGTACACGAAGGAAGATGAAAGATGTACAGGTTGGTGGATTTAGCACTTCACAGTTAGCTCACTCTTGGTTAGCCATACTGAGGAGCTGTTAACTGTGTTTGTGTTTTTCTGCTTCAGTTTTCAAGCCTATCAAAATGAACTTGGTTGTTGTGGTATTAGCAATAAAGACTTTCTTTATAACTTCTCTTATATTATTGAGCTAATATGCATGTCAAAGATTAAAGGTGGAATATTCCTAAAAAAGTAACAAAGTATTTTATAGTGTCTAGAGGAAACAAATACATGAGTCTCTTGTCAGTCATCTACCACTCTGTTAGCTGTGTGCATCTGTATTCATTTTGTAACAGAAAAGAAGCAACACAATGAGGGTTCTCTTGGCTTTCTGTTAATCCATTTATGTCCAAGTTCAAATGATGTTAATTCATAGTGAATTATAATGTACAAAATTATAGTAAAAAGAGTGAAATTAGAGTTTCTCTGTGGGGAAGAGCAAAAGGTACACATGATCTTAAGATGTTAACTATAGTGACATAGTATTTACATGCTTCCTTCCCTTTAGTTGTACTTTGTCATCAGTAGGAAATGACTATGGGAAATCTTCAGTAGGTTGAGTATTGTTGCTTATTTCTTCATATTGGGGTCTGCAAAACATAAAAAGACCCAGTAATCTTTGGATAAATTTGAAACTCAAGCTAAATAATGAAGAACTATAACAGATTATTTTAACAGAAGTTAAATCTGTTGCAACAGCATTCTACTCAGTGTTCCTTGTATTTGAACTGAATTTTATGTGATTGAACGACAAATATTTAACTTTTGCAACAAAATAACAGCAGTGGGCTCTTTCTTTCCCTATCCTATCTTTAGATATAGATGAATGTAATCTTCCTGAAAAGGTCTGCGTGAAAGAGAATCAAGATTGTGTTAATACTTCAGGTAGTTACAAGTGTGTATGTTCAGAAGGGTTTGAAGAGAAGGATGGAACATGTCTTCAAATGGTAAAATCAGGCAAGTGACTTTTTAATGACAGATTTTTTTTAAATATGCTGTATCAACAGCTTGGAGCTATATTTCTGTCTGAGGGTATAGTTGCTTGTAAACTCTTCTGTATAACTTCTCATCTTCCTACAACTGTGGTCTGTGTCAGGTAGTTTGTGGTGTAGACCATATTCTGCATGCATTTTTTCTTGCTTAAAGACAGTAGATTTTTTTTAACATCCTGTTCTTGTGTTTTTTGTTTTGTTTGGGTTTGTTTTGCTTAACTCAGGGTTGTATTTGTGGATCACTTTAAGTGTCTGTTTTCGTTACATAAAGTGAAGTAGGAAATTACTGCTATAATAGACAGGAGGTCTTCTTCTTCCCCACTTTTTTCCTTTATTATTAATTACAATGACTTAAGGATTTATCTGGTTGCATGCAAGCTGCTTCAACTAACTGAAATCTCATGAAATTGGATGAGTGAGCTGAATTTATTATCACAAAAGTGCCAGAAGTAACGTAAAGGTGAATATGGAGAAGATATCCATCTTTCAGTAGCAGAGAACTGATTAGCTTGACTTAAACTATGCCTTTAGTCAAGAAATGTGTGATTTGCTCTGTGGTGACACATAATGAACAACAGAGTTACATTCATTAGTGTTTCATTTTTTCACTTAGGCTTTTTTGCAATTCAAAAGTGAAATACAGGATTCTTTTGCAATAAAGATTGTAGAAGAGTAGATGAGAGATAATTTTGTAACTTTATTTTCTTTCTACTTCTTAGCTTGGTCTGTTTGTTTTTGTCTGCCCCACCATTGACTGCTTTTTCATCCTGTACTAAGTTGTAAAGATCTATGTAGTATTGCTACTTGGGGCCATTCAGTTCAGACCTTATATTCTCAGTACTCACTATTGTTAGTCCTTTAAAATCAGTTATGTTCTTTTCCTGCGCAGATACTTAAGATAGCAGTTACTATGATTTTTAATGTGGCCTGACATTTTATAAGAACAAAGGCAGAGTGAAAAGTTAACAAGTTGGTTAGCTCTTTTCTTAGATTAATGCTTTTACTAATATATAAAAATAAAATTCTCTGCTTTTTTTTAAAGGCTGTTTTAACAACTGAGCAAATTTTCTGTATAGAAAATAATTTTGAGTAATACTTGCTTTTTATTTACAAATACTGGAATTTCTTCTGACAAGTTATATGGAAAGGAGAAAGTTCACTGTCAATTGCTGAAAAAATAAGGTTAGAATAGAAATAGCTGTGCTGCTTTTTAATTCTACTAACAATATTGTATCAGCTTATTTGAAAAGCTTTGTTGCATCTAGAAAAACAATATGATAAGCTTAGACTAGAAGATGGTGCAAATAGCTTTTCTGTATGGCTTTATTGCTTCTTTCGTCTGATAAATATGTTGATTTGGGTTTCTCTTTAAAAAATTCTTAATGTCAAAAACTATATGGTATAATTAATAACACACTTGTATTCTATTTATGATACTTAATTTCACAGGAGACGAAGTAGAAAGTGAAACAACTCAGCCTTCACCTATTGGACATGATGACTTATGATCTGCATTCAGAACCAAAAGACATTCCTATCTAAAGTTTTAAATTATTGGACTGAGCCTCTGCAAGCTGACATTCTGTGGAAATGGTATTAAATATGCAGGTTGCCATTAAGTTTTTTTTTAATGGTGATAAATTTCTCTTTAAGCTGCATTTCTTTATTCTTAAATGACACTTTTTATATAATTCTTCAAGAACAACAGTCTAGGTGGGTTTTAGTATAAAATCTGAATTAACACTGTAGCCAGTCATTGTAAACCACTTACAGGCTTCTCATTCTAGTGCCTCCTGAAAACTGTCATCATTTGGAAGAACTTAGTTGCACTGTGATTCAAGAAGAATTTAGACTGAAGTTTGGTGTTTCTTGAGAAATATTTCTGTAACTGAAATACAGCTTTTAGAAATTGTCAAAGGGAATCTCTTTGGGCGGGGAAGCACTGTTCCCACAAATTAGAATGCCTAATACTGCATTCAATAAAAGTTTATTTTGTTGGAATGTGCCTTAAACATTTTTCAGATGTGAACACCTTGCTGTCTTGTCAAGTATGTTTTTCATTTAGACAGTGAAAAAAGGAAAACAAAGCAAAACAAAACCCACCCTGCCAAAAAAACCCCAACCAACCAACAAAACCAACCAAATGAAAACTCCCACAAACACCCAAATCCAGAGCCTTCTGAGCACTTGGTTGTGCTGTAATGTATGGGGGGGAGGGGGAAGGCGGGCACAAGGTGGGGACCAGCAACAAAATAAACACAAAAACTCAACAACAGAAACACAACAACCCCCAAGCCAATAAAAACAGCAGCCACCAACTGTCCTCTAGGTAGAATTATGTCAGACAAGTTTTCAAATGTAGGTAGACAAGTTTTTCTTCCATATACTTGCATTAAGTATGTAAGCTAGTTTATACAGTGATGAAAATTAAGTTTGGCTAACACCTGCATGCAGTGGCCCACAGTTGTTATATGAGCACTCTCCAGAACTGAAGAATACATGACTTTCACTACAGTCTACTGCCGTATGTAATGCCTTCCAGAGTGAGCATTCTACAATCAATTTTGTTGCCTCTTGTGCCATTTCAGAGGGAAAGCTAATATAGAATCATAGAATAGTTAGGGTTGTAAAGGACGTTAAGATTATCTAGTTTCAGCCCTCCTGCCATGGGCAGGGAAACCTCACACTAAAGTATGCCACACAAGGCTTTGTCCAGCCTGGCCTTGGACACTGCCAGGGATAGAGCATTCGCAACCTCCCTGGATTTAGCCTAGATGCAGCCTTTCTACATGCTGTCCCTAAGCTTCAAGGCAAGTATAAGAGTTAAAATAGGTATATTCTGCATGACCTTCACAGCCATGAATAAGCTAAGGACCATTAAAGTACTGTATTTGAAGCTGGTGGAAGCAAGCAAACAAAGCAAGGAATACATTGTGATGGTGGTTAAAGGGAGCAAAAAGAGGGATTACAGAATACAGCTAAAAAGAGCATAGGCTTGCACAGTTCTGTTTAGAAACTACCATTAACTCATACTCAGTGGAACTCTCCAGTATGTAGTTTTTCTTGTAGTATAAGGTAGCTTACATATTATGCATTTGTTTTGTTTTGTTTTTGTTTATTTGTTTTTCTACATTAAAAAAGGCTGCCCAGAAAAGGGATGTGTGAATAAGCTAACCAGGATTCTAAGAAGAGAGACTTTGTGGGTCATCTTATTCTTCCCTTGCCACTGTGGAATTATTCTCTCTCTGCCTTTTGGAAATGCAGTATCTAATGACAGAATTGCTGGGGTAGTATCTTTTCCATCATTTCCTATTATTTTATCTACTGGCACATATTGTCAGGTACTCATTTGCTAGTAATTCTTTTTAATGACTAGCACAATAAATAAGAACTCTCCTATGTGCAGCTGTGATCATGGTGCTTGTGGTAATGCACACACACAAAAGATGGTCCTTTGTGAGATCTTTGTCTTGCAAAAGGTGCAAGAGGAATAGTAATAGAACTGAGATTCATCACTGGCATTTCATAAAAAAAAATGCAGGTTTTCAGTTCGCTTTTAGATTGAAAAGAGGCAGTGTCACATTTTCAAGCGCTGAAGCAAAGAAGGACAGAAACTACCTTTTAAAAAAGTATAACAACAGCTGACATTTTCATATGAAATGCATTTAGGTAAAGGAAATAGCTAATCATAACTCTCAGTGGTAATGTAGTTGCTGTAGTTTTAAACAGGTAGTTTCAGTACCAAGATCAACTTTAACTTGTTCTGGGGGAAATTCAGAAGTTTTGCTGTATGAGTGGGTCCCCTCAGAGACTTTGTAAGGTGTAAGAAAGTTACTGTCTCATTTATTCATCAAGTAACAGCAAGGTTAGCTGTGGCTGCTCAGTATTGGCAAGTAGGTAACAGGTCACTGGGAATGGAGAAGAGGGAATGTGAGAAGTCATTAGGTGTATGAAGCAGCCACCAGAAAGGGGTGATGTGATATCCACCGTCAGTGGCAGCCTCTCAGAGCTCTTTAATATCTTTGTGCAAGAGCCTGGACTGAAGCAGCAGCTTCTCCTTGGTATTAAAGTTAGGAAATAAAGCATTGTGTCTCATCTGCATTTTTACATTTACTCATCTAAACATCGAAAAGCTTATGTTTATAAAGAAATACGTTCACAGATAGTTAAGAGACCTATAGTACACAACGACCTTTCAAATTAAGTACTTCATAACTTTGTATCTTTTTTATATTATACATTATAATATATGCAGTGATTAAAATATTTTTTCCTACCTGATGTCAACTCTGCAACAAGGAGTTTCATTGAAGCATGAGCTGTAGAAGCTGGATAAACTCTTCCCATGAGCTCACAAGAGAGGAAGATGAGTCATTAAGACACAAGCTGTGCTGTCTTTTAGGACATAATTCTGTTATCAATTCATTGCACACTGTTCATGTTCAAAACAGAGTGTCCCCAGAATAAGTTTTATTTTATGTTAAAGCTCTTCACACAGATGGCGTTTGACAGGCTATTTGACAAGACAGGCATCCTAAAGGGATGACAGCTCTGGAATTCCAGTTGTTTGGGAAAGAGCTCTATGGCAGGTGTGGTGCGATGTTGCTCCGGGCATTCCCTTTGTAGATGATAAATGTTACTGCACAGCTGTTTGCCCCATGCAGAAATGCACAGCTGTGCTGTGCTGGGAAAGCAGTCCATCTCTAATGTTGTTTCAGTAGGTTGTGCTGCAGATTTTCGCAACTGCCGCGTTATGCCAGCAGAGGGTACTCTTAAGCTTCCAAGAAGAAGTTACATTGGCTGCTTCAGGAGACCACTACCAGGAGACCAGTGTTGAGAGAAGGGGGAAAAAAAGCGATCTCTTTAATTATATGGCACTGATTGGACTTAAGTAAAGCTGATAATTAATAGGTGATATACTTAATTGAATAAATCTTCTACAATGCATTCTTTCCAAAAGCACGAACTACTGCTACCAGATAAAGTATACAGAGTCATATAAAGTAACATGATCTTAGAAACAGGAAAATTCAGGTTGGAAGGGACTTCAGGATGTCTCCTCCAGCCATCTGCTAAAGCAGGGTCAGCCATGAGATTTGAGTAGCTGCCTTACTCACTCTTGAAAACCTCTAAGGCTGGAGACTGCACAACCTTTTGGTGACTATCCTCACAATCATAATGTTTACCCGTTTATTCAGGCTGAACCTCTCTTGTTCCAACTGATACTTGCTGTCGCTTGCCCTCCTTCTATGCAGTGCTGTGAATCCTTGACCTGGCTGTGCTCCTGGTGATGCAGCCAGGAGGCCGGTGGCTCACTCTGCTGCCAGGGCAGATGCTCATCTCGATGCCCACCAGGACTCCAAGGGCTTTTTCCACAGAGCTGCCCTCCAGCTGACAGTCCCCAGCCTGTATCACTGCAAGGTGCTGTTATCACTGTGTTTCATAAAGTTTCTGTTAGGCCATTCTTCCAGCTTGGATAGATCCCAGTTTTCTTGTATTTTCTTGAATTCTTGTATTTACACTTCATTGTCATTCAAATCAGCAGTTTCACTGCCTTCAATAGAATGAATTACATGTATAAAGCCTAGAATTTTGTAGGCCTGTGGATTACAGATTTATACATAAAGTTGCTACAAGCAAAACCACAAAATTAGGTTGTGGATTTCTAACCTATTCAGCAAATAACAGAGGAACAGAGTTTTATATTTTCTTTGAAAAATAATACTTCAAGAAGAAGAATGGTCTTTTTTATGTAGCTTGCATATCTTGTGTGATGTGATAGGTAAAGTACAAGGCACAAATGCACAGTTAACTATAACTGACAGGATGATGTAAACTTCATTATAAGTAGGACCTTTATTTTCAAAGGCTCATAATCTTTCTCTAAACTCTCTATATATTTATGTCATTGCTCATCTGCACAAAGAGAGTTTATTTAAAACACAATTGTTGCTCCCTCATATGTTTTCAGTCTTTCCTTCTGCAGGTCAGCTCTATCACCAGTTGTTCCTGTTGCCTACAGCAGTATGTTTTCTGCAGGTTGGAAGCAGAGTAGTTGAGGCAGCCAGAAACACCTGGAACCCCTTCAGAACTCTAGCTGGCATATCTGGAGCTCCCAGGATCATCAGAGCACTGAGAATAATGGAACCACTTTTATGATCAGTTTGCAACTTGGCACCACCTGGACCAGATGAGTTTTAATGACAGTTTATGACTCATTTAGGCACAGTACAGCAGTGTTTTGTACAAGACCCTTGAATTGACACTACAGCCAATTGAATTCTACCCCTTTCTTTCCAAAACCTTGTGGAAACATTCTGGGGCAGTAAAAATGTATAGTTTTGAGAAGGTCTGGTGTCATTGCCCTTTTATTTATTTTTTGATGGTTTGAAAGTTAGAAAAAGCAAGAGATAGACAAGGAGGGAATTATGTACTGGAATAAACATAGACCAGACAGCTAGTATTCTTATTTCCTGAAGAAAGGTGAGGTCAGTCTTCTGCTCCTTAGAGCTCTTTTATTTTTGCAACCATCATCACTTTAATACTTTGTCACTACTATGAAGACCATAGAAACAGTGTGATGGAAATGCCACATATGTTAATTAGAAATGTCATTTTAGTTTGGCATGAGGAATACACATTGCTTCAAATATAAAATCCTGGTGTTTGTATTTTTAATCTGTCCATGTGGTTTTTATTTCACCTGGTTTGGGCACTCTTCAGAAGAAAGCAAATCCATGCAAATATACACATGTACATCCTTATACAGGAAAGTGTGTAAAGCTTAAGTAGAGAGTACTCAAAGCCAAACGTATACATAGTCCTCTAACTGTAAAGTTAGTGGGATTTAAGCAGAAGTTAACCAATTTGTTAAATCAAGTAGATCAGCGTGGATATGTGCTTAATGCTCTTAGAACAATAACATACACACTTCATCTTAAGGTTATGAGTAATCTCACTGTCTGTGACTGGTGCAATTAAGATTTAATACACATGTGAGAGAATTCGTCACTGGCCTGGAAGGTTCCAGCAGTACATTGTGCTGTTGAAGAGAGATAGATGCCTGATGTCTGGAATGTTTCAACCAGTGTCAAGGGTCAACAACATATGGCGTGAGTGCCAAAGGCTGGGGAGAGGTAGATACTGAATGTCACTCAGGTATAAAAAGCAGAGGCTACTGAGCCCTGACAAGACATTTGGTGGCCCTCCTGACTCCGAGTTCAGCGCTTAGATGTCTCTACCTCACAAAGAGTTGAAACAAATCAACTGCATCATCCTTTTCAGAGGCCATATTTCCTAGCTCCCACTGAGCTCCTTCCAGTGCACTTAGTTCTTGTTTGGGGAAGAAAAAGTAGTCTGGCACACTGCACTTAAGAAGATGCTGACCCCTGTTCTACATCTCACACTTTTGTGGGAAACATCCATGGTTGTTGAATTTAGCTACATCAGAGCATGTGTTCCAAATCCTGTGAATTATGCATCTGTTAACAGCAATTTAAAACCTGACGGTTTTGATAGTATTCTATAAACAACAATATTTAGTACTTCTGAAGAGTTACCTGCTATTATTCTGAAACAGTATGATATTTACCAGGGAAGTCATCAGCAGCAGTAGCACAAGTTGCCTATTGGCTTGCATTCTTTATCGTAATATTTGGGCTTCCCATAATGTGAAGTAAGAACATGGTGTTTACATGAGTTAGAAGCACAGTACTGGAAAGAAACAGCTATATGAGTTAATGTTCTCTGAATAGCAGTTGAATAAACTTCCATGGGAAATTTGTTTATTTCTGAACTTAAAATGGTTCCAGGAAATACTCGTGCTGTGACAAGTTTCACTATTCTCTGGGGTAGAGAGGGATTTTATCATGGGATCATGGCCTTCTGAGTTTGCCAGTAAGGGAATGGATGTACTTTACTTCTTATTCTGAGTTCTCATGTTTACAAATATAAAGAAAGAGAGAAGAAAATAAAACCATAATTCTGCAAACTGTGCTTGGCAGTTGTATTTGAGGTCCCAGGAAAACCTCATAAACCTTACAATTCCCAGTAGCAAGTTGAGGTAGAAGATGATAGGGATTTGTAAAAATAAGCAGTTTCAGAAACCAGTCCCTGCTGAGCTTTGTCACTGCAAACATTGCTTCTTCTAATGCTATTGTCCTCTATAATTAAGCAGTATGCCAAAGATTTTTACCACATCATCCAAACTGTAGGGAAGCTTCACAGCTACATTTAATAAAAAAAACAGTGGGACTATAGGAAAAAATAGATGTGACGGTATGTAGAGCAAAACATAGAACCTTCCAAAAACTAGAATAACCCTGCATATATGGTGAAGACGACGCTAGTGAAATGAAACAAGCGGACCCTTTTCACAGGAGTCGCCTTAGTATCACACTGGCATTTTACCTTGGTTCTTCCACAGGAGGAGCTGTGGAACACATCTCCAGAGCTTTTCAACTTACAGCTGTCAGAAAGGGCAGATTACTGATGAATTAAGATGTGTATACCGGTAGCATACCAAGGTGTCAGTCAGTTTCATCCTGCAAGATAACAATCAGATTGCTCTGATTTTTTCCAGGGATGGCTTTGAGGTACATTTTTAATAGCACAGGAGGTTCAAATAAACATCCATAAACAAATCCATGGGGAAGGACAGTCCGGTGGAGTTCAAACAGGGATGAGATTTCCAAGTTCTATGTCTAGCCTTGCTGCAAACTACCATCTGTTTTTTGGATCATTTGCTTTATTGAGCTTTATTTTTGGACAGGGCTGTACTTGACGGGCTGGCTTGAGGAGTGTTATCCCAGGGAGAGGTAGGAAGGAATTTCTCTTAATATAGAGAGTAAAACAACTCCAGTGCCTCCCACTGAATTTTAGAGGCCAGGCTCAGTAATTGAAAGCTTTGACCTTAATGAGGAAACTTAGTGGGCTTAGCAGCCACCAACAGTCACCATTACTCAGAGCATACTCATGGTTTCTTGACTTGCTTTGGAGAACCTGACAGGTCAGTGGCATCCTGGGCTTTGGATGAGCACAGCGGCATCTGGTGATCCTAGTGAACACAGGGATCAAAGTGATTTTGTGTTTTTTAGTGCTTTTGTGAAATTCATATCACCACAGAAGTGGGAAAAGCACTCAATACCCTGATGAGAAGTGTCTGAAATGACGAAGTAACTACAGCTTTGAACTGTGGAGTGTATCTCATACCAGTTCAAACAAAACTGAGAATTAATATATATTTTGTAAGGACAGGCAGCTGCACTTTTGGCAAGAACTCAAGCAAGATACAAGGAGGGAGAAAATGTTGGTTGCTACAGTCATAACTGGAACTTACACAGCCTCTTGTTCAGGGAATCAGCACTTTGCTGCATTCCCACAGCAATAATAAAATGGATGTACCGAGAAAATGACAAAATGCAATGTGATGAATACACACCGTCCCAAATCATTCTTTTTTTTCCAAATGGAAACTTCTGAATTTTTCATTTTTTCCCCTAAAAAGTACAAGTTCTAATAAAAGAAAAGCTTGTTAGATGATGGCATTAGCAGCAGGACAGAATATTCTTTCTTCTTAACAACTTTTCTTTTGAGAACGTGTCAAGAAATACTGAACTTTGTGAAACTTCTTTAACTTTTCATTTTTTCATAGCAAGTGATGTATCTCCCAGTGACAAATGATGAATGATTCTGTAGAATACTTGTTTCTGCTAGCAGGATGCACAACATATTTTCCAGGATAAAAGCTCTTATATACAGTGATTCTTATTTAAAGTACAAACTGATTTTCAGAATCTATACTGTAGAGAACATCCCCGACACCTGACAACTTTTCTAGTTGCAAATGCAGCTTAAGTTATTTTACTTGGATTGTCTTCTCCACCTCTGAACAAACACACAGCTAACTGGTAAAGTCATGCAGGCAGGCAGGCAGGAGAGAAGCTGAAGAATGCTTTCCAACACCAATCAAATTTTGGAAATGACTGGTGATACTGATTAAGTGATGCTAAGGATCACATTTCCTGGATAACTCCTTGTCTTTCTCCACCCCTCCCTTCCCCACCTGCTGCATTCCACTCCACTCCCTCCTTGCTTTTATCTGCAGTCTCTCCTTCCTCAGACCACAGCTGTCCAGAGGCCTCTACTTGATGCTTACATTTTTTCCACTCTCAGACTCAGCTTACCTCACTTCTGTTCACATCTATCTGCTACTTTTTCTCACCAGTAAAATCCCACATGATCCCTAGGGATTCAACACTGCAGAAGAGATGGGAGTATTCAGCATGTAACTAGCCTGAATTGTGCAGGCAGCCCTTTCATTCTAGGGTATCACTGCAAGTAAGGTGTGACCACTGGTGTCAGCAGGGGGAGGTTTGCTACAGCTTTTAGCTGTACCAGCACTGAGACCTTAGAGCACTGAAAATGAGTGAGAAAACCCAGAAACCTTTCTGTAACTGTTTGAAAGAGGTCTTTTGCAAGGAAAATACCCTGGTCATTGGGAACTGTGCTGTATTAGAGCAAATGATCTTTCAGAAAGGAATAAATACTCAAAATTGAAGAAAAATAGATTTTATCTGAATGCTAGGTTTAGAGTATTAGAGAAGAGTAACCGAGAAACTTTATTAGTTCTAGTTCTCTCACAAAGAAAAATCTAAAACTCAAATAAATGCAAGAACAAGGGTTCAACAAAGGAATAAATATCAACTATTGATTTTGCTTCTTATTACATGTAAGAAAAAACAAAGCATATTCATAAGCCAAACCCTCACACGTGACATTCTTGCAGATAAGGACAGAGTGTGACTGGCAGCAGGAGTTTGGATGCTGTTGGTAACTGCATCTCTGGGCCTGCAGGTGCCAAATGTCTCTGGAAAACTCCTCCCAAAGTACTGGGCTGGGTTGGCTGAAGATCTCTTGGTCTGCTGCCAGTCCACATTAGGTGCTTCACAGAGGTATTACGAGTTGTTTATTATGACTGTAGACTTTCTCTATGAGAGTTAAGCAGTATTGAGCAGGGCTGGCAGCTTGTTTATACACCTTAATGAAAGCCTGGAAGTCTGCTGAGTAAAATTGCTAATAAAAATATTTATGAAACAGTTGTCCAAGTAAAACAAAGATAATATTTTTGAACACAAAGGCTATTACCCATCAGTGAATAAAATGCTGCTATCATGATGATGATTTCTTGTTTTGGATGTGTCAGCAGCTTAATGCAAAGTCATTCATCTCCGATGAAGCTGAGAAAACAGAGTAAGTGACACTCGGCAAACAAAAGCAGTCCCTCCAATTTTAGAAATTTATAGTCTTTTGTCTCTTGGGGAGACTTATTTGGCTTGAATTAACAGAAATACCATTGTAATGGGTATGCAATGATGGAAATCAAGTCTGGCTCTGGGGTACTGGACGACTTTGAATGCAGGTTATCAAAGACTAAGGGTACAAATGAGGGTTGATTACAAAGGCACTAGGACTTCAGAATCAGCACCTATTTTTCAGGGCAGATCTGCATTGCAGTTTCACCATGGAAAAGAACAGAAAAATGTGTCCTCCTTTATTGGAAATAGTTCTTCTGGCAGACTAAACACTCCTCAGTCAACAGACAGATATATTTTATAAACTGTATTTTATCACATTGGTAAGAATTTATGTTTGCAGAAGTGTTATGGGATAGAGCAATGACAATTAATCCCAAATCCCATCAGTTGTATAGTAGTTTTAGTGCTATGCTGCTACTAATAAATTTCATGCCATTTCTCTAGGGTGAGGCTTCTTATGCAAGGAGTATATATTCAGTGTAAGATTCTATTGTTATGCTGGTTGAGTATGCCTATCAATTCAGTAAATTATACTTCTCAATCTAATTTTCCATTATTATTAATGAAATAATTTGCTATTCAATTATCATTGGTAATAATTGTCTGTGAAAGTCTGCTTTCTGTACCAATTTTATAGTTTCTCCAAAGATGTTAAGAAATGTAATTACGGGGGATGTCAAAAAAAGTAATTATGGGGGACAGTTTATGATAAGTCATCAGATGCATTAGGTACCAATCAGGACCAGACCTATTTGTTGCCATTAAATTATTTGGTATTTGTGATAACAAATCTTCAAAGTCTTCCAAAAGAAAGCATGGATTTGCTATGTGTCCAGTTTTGTGTATATGAAATTTGTGCTGTCTGGCAGTGGTAGCTTTTAGGGATACTCAGGAATTCTCTGCTCCTCTATCAAGTCTCTCCAAAAAAACCTTCCAAATGTTATTATCATAAATCTATTGTCATATATACCTTACTCCACAATATCTAGGCTGCCTTGTGTGATAAGTTGTCCATGTGGAGATAGCCTTACTGCCAGGGCTACTTTAAAGAGTCAAGAGATGCTGGGCATAATGTGCTCAGTGGCTCTTCAATGTAGATGCATTGACCCTGGATCAGCACTCATGTCCGGCATGGACCCACCCACATGCTGGCTGTGGGCTCCCTTCAGAGCAGGAGCATGGAGATCCCAAGTCAGCTTTGTCTGTGGGCAGCAGCTGAACTTGAGAAATCTTCACCTGGATGTTCAATGACCTGATTCAAAAATAAAGCCTTCAGATTCCAAAGCTGTACTGTCTGGGCTGAACTTAGCTCCAGGCTAAGTGGGTGTAGATTTATCCACCAGGGCATTCCCTTGGAACAGAAGCCATCAAAATGGATTTAATATGGTGTATCGGCAGGAGAAATTTGTTCCCTAATTGGAGACATAACTTTTGTGAACAGATCCCAGCCTGTTAAGTTTGAAGCAACCTATATGCTGTTATAAGCTCCTGTAAGAGTCACTTTGGCCTCTTGTTGGGCTGAAGATGATGGAGACAGAAAAGTATATTACTATTTCCTAAACACTCCCCAATGTGGCAAGACTACCCACTCATTAAAGCTGAACCTTTCCTTGTGAGGCCCCTGGTGCTCAATGTGTCAGTCAAAAACCATAAATGGCCCCTATCATTGCCTGCATGAGCATCTTCAGTCGGAAATAGACCTCTGTGTTACATAGGTAGGGTTAGGAATAGTTCAAGTAACAAAAGCCACCTGTGAGATGCTAGAGACTCATTGCTTATACCCAATTGCTTACATCCAATTACTTTCTTAGGATATAGTCTTTTCCTGGATTTACAGCTAGGAAAAACTACGGTATGAGGTGCCTGCTCAGTGAGACAAGAACTTGGTGAAATACAGGAGAAAAGCTGATTCTTAGTTTTCTTAGACTTCAGAGTAATTAAAGTATACTGGAAAAATGCTGCCTATATTAGTGTCATCCAGTACTTGCCTATCATTCATTGAAGAAAAAGGAAACAGAATGAAAAGCATACAGAAGACTGTTGGATTCTTGCAGAATATAGCAATTCATCAAACATAACCCACAAAAGTAACTGAAACCACCTGTTTCCGCTTCCTCCCTAAAAAAATGAGCACCACAATATAGAGCAGAGCAGTGAATGCACCAAGTCCTAAATTGCATCCTGGAGATGAACTGTGGTAAACACAGTCACACTGAACTTGTTTCTCAAGGAATGTTTATCAAGGAAGTGAAACCACTGGTTTCACTTCAAACCCAAGCATTTGTAGTCACTATCTTTTTACAGCTTCAGCCTACTAGAGAATAAACCTCACCTCCTAGAAACCTGGCCTCAGATTGCCTGCGCTGTAGAACTCTTATTAAATTTTGGGGCTGTTTCCAGGCTGTATATTAATGGAGTTGTGTTTAGTCTGGAATCTAATGATGAAAATGATCGTGGTTTCTCACTGAAGAGCATAAAATACATTTTATTCTCACTCCAGCTGAGGAGGTGATGAAAGCTGTCATTACAAAAACTTCAATTTCTTGTGGTCTCCTGCTTAGGTACAAACTTAATACCAGTGTGAAATGGTGCTTTACCCTGTGAGTTGCCTGTCAGTTCATGTTGACTTCATCTGTATACTCACTGAGTAATTCGTACCTCTGGCCAGCAGATGATGTATTAATTCTGTGTGGTCTCCCGATACTGAACTGCTTTGAAACTTCATTCCTCACATCCTTTAAAACACTATGAAGAACACTTTCAGGTATCGAATAGATAGCTGTCATTATTGCTGCTGCCTTTACCAAGACAGTTCAAACGCCTGTTCTCAGAAATGCCAGGTTCTATTGCTTCACATCATGCACAGCCTTTGCTTTATATACGATATGTGTTTCTACTAGCATGCTCCTAAAACTGCAGCTGATCACACTAATATTTGAAGCCACTATATCTCCAAATACAATGTCTTCATTATTTAGACCCTTTATGTTTTGTTACTTTAATTAATGCAATGAAATGCAATAAGATAAATTAAAACAGAAAAATCCTTGCAATTTCATTAATTAAATCCTTGCAAAATTTCATTGTAATTGGCCAGATCCTTGTCTGGCAAATCTTCAGCAAAGTTGCACCAGTGTATGGGGTGAGGCCTTCAGATGCAGGACAAATTACCTCTGAGAAGTCTGTATGATTTATATATTATGTATATAAATGATCTGCTGTACAATACCTGCTAACTAATCATTAAAAAAACAGCGTCAGCAATTCAGATATCATGAAGTATATTATACATTTGCACTTTCTGATCTTTCACATGCACTTATGACACCTTTTGATTAACATTTATGTTCTCAATATTTACTCTGCAGTGTGCATACTTAAATAAGCATTATGTTACAAAACCTGGTTTTAATATCTGCTTGGAAACCACAGTTATCCAGCCTGCTTTGTTACTGTATCATTTGCCTGCAGCAGAGATGGGAGAGCTTGATGTACTAGAGGAAAGAATGAATTTGTGATTTGATTTCCCAGAGCTGGTTTCCCTTCAGTTCTCCTGTAACATGACGGTGACTCAACAGTGTTGGTAGCCAGTGCAGCTATGCACACCGTGTTTGTTTGGTGTCTCTTTGCAGCTCTGTTCAAGTTTCCCTGGGGAGACAAAGCAGCTCGGGAACAATAGTGAGATGACACATGCTTAAACTAGGAGCACAAGGCATCTGTAAAACTTCCATCCTTAATGGCTTGGCAGTGGGTCATTTGGGAATTAGGGATGAAAGCAACAGATGTTATGCATTCAAGCACCTGGATAAAGAGATGAAACCTGAAAACTACATATATTATTTGGACAAAACAAAACGGTGAAACTTGCATTTGTCTGTGATGTCCCATCCTATTCAGATAAGGTGCTGTTTGTTTTTAAATGGAAATATGGCTTGGCATAACATGACAAAACCATAAAGGCCCTTGTGGCCATGTTACAGCTGGGTCAGATGCATTTGATGTTCTTACTTTGATCTCCTGTGTAGTCAGTGTGTTTTCAGCTTAGATCTTGAATCCATGTCTCTTGTAAACAAGAACAATTCCCAGACCTTTTGATCTGGAAAATGACTCATTCTTCCACAGCTATACTCCAGGACAGCAGAGAAGTGACTCCTGTTTCCAGGGATTTCTTTGGCATGCTCCTCCAATACATAAGAAGCTCTATCCCAAAAATCTTAAAGGAGTTAAGGTCTCTACTGGATCTCTTAGAGCTTTTTCTTTAATATTCTTCCCATGATTTCCCTTGGGACATTAAAAACTTGGATAAAGTTTAAATCCAGTCCAATGAAGGCTGGATTCATTGACTGCATTGCCTGGGTCTTGATAAGAAAACTGGGACTGTAAAGAAAGGAAATAATGGGTATCTTAGGGGCTGATAGATTGTGAAGGAAGCAAAGAAACTGTGGACAAAGACTGGGGCGGCACAATATAAGGTTGGACAGAAGGCAAACAGAGACTGCAGAAACAAGGAAATGGTGAAAGGAGGAGCTTTGAGACAGGCTTGTCCTTTGAGACAGGACAAGAGATTAAGACACCCAGGACAAGGGCAAGGAAGGAGAAATTAGAAATGTGAACTTCTGGGATCAAGACCTGTGCGTAGTAAGAAGTGATGGGAGATGAGTGAGAGGGGAGCCAGGCTGTGTGAGCGGTCCAGAGCAGGGGGAGTGGGCCTGGCGCAGGGGGGAAGAACGGGAGCAAGTCTTGGAGACAAGGATGTTGAAAAGACTGAAGGCATCCCAGAGGGAGAGGGTGACCTTGCAGAGCTGGGTGAGAAGTGGTGACCACTAAAAACCTACTCTTCTCCATATGACCATGCCCCTGACCTTCACCATTTATTCACACTTACCACTTCTTATGGTACAAACTGGCAAAATATGCTGTTTCTTTCAGAGCTGGTGAAAATCTTTCACTCCCTTCTATGAATTTAAAGGGTTAGATTTTATATTACTATCCCCCCCCCCCCCCCCCCCCCCCCCGCCATTAGCCTTATTATAAGTGTGAGGGTTCATTTCAGCTCAAAAAGGGACTTTTTTCTTTGAAAACTTACAACCATTCTGGAAAAATATTTTTTTCCCACCTGTCTCTATCTCATCCAACATAAGAGTACTAAATAAAATATGGATCTTGCTAAATATAGGATGAGATCATGTGAGGAAAGACAATGTCAGTGCATTTACAGAAGTCTGAATTGCAATAATCTTTTTTTGCATTTTGACTTTTCAAGTCACCTCTCATAAAACTGTTTTAAAACACACTTTTCCATTTCTAGATAGAAACATTTTAACCTAATATACTGAGGCATTACGCATGATTTCTATTTCTGTGTGCTTCCTCTATTGTGCTTTTTTTACATGATATACTCAGAATGTGGGCAGTAGCTGTGAGCTATTTTTGGTATGTAATACTATAGATGGGAACAATGGATCACATGTTAGAACGAAGGAAGATTCTGCAGAAGCTGTCTCATTAGGTGCTATTAAAAGTATATAGCTCACAAATAATGTGAAATGCAGCAGCCTTCCAGGACAGGAAAGACACAAAACCCATTTGCGAGTCAGTGAACAGAAGCAGAAAGCAGTGGTGTATTTTATCAACTGATGGGTGCCATCCACCTTCTAAACTTATTTTAACACAATGTCACTGCACAGGCACAAATCTTATCCTTCACCTTGGTTTCCCAGTTACATTTCTTTCTGTTTCTTGTCTTTTCTCAACTAGGGAGAAGACAAGTGTCCTTATCTCATTCTTTATTGTGTTTCTACCTGAGCAGCACTTACTGAGACCTATGTGCAAAGCTTGCTGCAATATGTTATCCTAGAGCATTTCAGTGCTGCGGATCTGGTGTCTGTTGCATTCGGGGGGAGTCACAGAAATCCAGGCTTATGAGTTTCCCTGGCATAGCTTTCACGTTGTGCAGAAACACATGCTTAAAATACACTGTGTGGGCCATGTCCAGGCACCCTCATTGCCCTTTCCCTTACCGAAGGTGCTGCTGGCTCATCGGGTCGTTTTTAGACTTTGGCTGGAAAAGCTGCTGGAGTTAACTGAGAAGTGTTGGGAGTTCCCTGGTGTTTTCCATTGGAGAAACCTACATCCTGTTACTGGGGCACTTCCTTTTCCCTTCACTAAGTGAAAGAGCTCCGGGAATGCTATGTTTATGTGTTTGGAACTCTTTCTGGCTCATGTCTGTCTACGAACAGCAAGTACCTAAACAAAAAAGGAAAAGCCATATAGTAGGGTGCAGAACGTCACTAAGAAATGTATATGTACATGTAAGTATATACATGTGTATAAATGTATTCAACACTGTGCAATTGACGCTAAAAATCCCATCCTTCAGGCTTAAATAATTTACGTTCTAACTGTAAATTCCTTACGTGTGCCTGTCTGTACCCATTTCTATACAGCATGTATGTGAGTATCTGTTCATGTCCCCGTGTTACAAAGACCCACCTGGCCGCGACCTTTGGTCTTCGTGAAGCGCCGGTCGGGTTTGGAGGATGTCAGCAGCCACTAGAGGGGACTGCGGCTCCGCAGAGGAGGCTGGACCGAGGGGTTTAAAGGAGCTCGGCTTTCTGTTGCTAACACGTGTTTGGCGTTCGGTTGCCAGGCCTGGCCTGCGTCTGTGTAAGGCAGGCGGCAGGTTGCGCCTGGAGCCTTGCCTTTCACCCAGTTGGGCCGCGGAGGGAAAGGGACCGTGCTTCTGGCAGCAGCTCTGCGGGGCAGGGGCTGGGTGGCGAGGGAGGCTGCTGCCCTGGGGATAATGTCTGACCATACCATAGAGGGACAATTGAAACCCCCGCTGCCCCCGGGTGTTTTATACTAGAGACTTACAGTGCCCAAGTGATGTGTTTGATGTGGGACTGCCAGATGCACAGGGAAACCTGCAAATGAAATCTGACCAGGCAAAAGTTTAATACATACACATCCCCAACCCCCATTTCCACAACCCCAAGACAGAAGTATGTGCACACTTGGCTGCACAAGAAACCCATTCAGTGACACTTCTTTAAATGGTTGCTATTTAGGTTTCTATGGAAAGGAGAAAGCTTAAAATATGTGTGCATTATGTGGATATATTCGGAATAAAGCAATCCTTTATTCAGTTATGATACTTATTCAGAAACAGTCAGTGGATAAAGTAAGCCTGGACAATAAGCATCCTGACAGAGCTGAGACAGCTGTTTCATGACCCCTGTTGTTTCCATGTCCCATTAAGTTTATTAGTGACATGTCACAGTGTACAAGAGTAACCCATGTTGATGAAATCCTCAGCTTCACTTGGGGCAAAGAGAAAGTCTCTAAGCTCAGAGATATGGTAGCCACAATACTAATACCTTTTCCATTTCTTTTCAGGCTAAATACTACCACCTTCTCCTTTTGTGGGAATTCCTATTACAGCTGAATACCATGCTAAGTCCCTGGCACATAGTCCAAATATGCCAGAAGCCTTCTCACCTTGCCTATTCCTCCCATCTTGCTTTACTTCACTTTAATGATAGCTTGTTCCCTTAAAGCTTTACAGAATTCTCAAATGCCTTGAAGAGTAGTAGGCTGGCTTGAAGATCAGTGAAGCCAATTAGGAATGTTTCACTGACTTTGGTTAATTTGGATAAACCTTTCATCTTGTTCTAAAACTTATTATCTTTGTCTTATGTTTTTCAAGCATTTGTGAGATGGAGAAATGTGCTGATAGCTTTAATTTATGTAACTACCTGAGCATGGCGTGGTTGATTCTCAAAGCCTCAGTTGAACAGCAAAGACAAGATCTAGGCTCCCAGAGCATGCTCCATGCTCCCAGAGCATCTTGGAGACTTGTTGGTTGATCCATGTGATGCATGAGGTGTATGACTGTGAAGCTTTCAAAGGGCCTGGCATAACTATGGGGGCATACGGTGTACAGTGGCACCAGATTGGACATTCCCAGCTGGGAGCTGGCAAGCTGGTACGAAGGAACCTCTCAGCTTGGCAAAGGGACACATAAGCAGGAGCACTAATTCTCTCTGGTTTGTGGATCTCTGCTCTGAGATATATTCAGAGAACCAAAGGTACTGGTGAAATCTGCAAGATCATGCAGTAGCTTCTCAGAAACCAGATGGTCAGAAACCAGAAAATCAACTGGAAATCCCTTTTCTTAAAAATAACAATAATTAAAAAAAAAAGGGCAGGCAATTGCAGGTCAAAAGTGCAGAGTCATTAGAGAGCAGCAAGTCCAGGAAGGGGAGAGTAAAGACAGCCTGGAAACAGCTCTTTTAAAAGCAATAGGAGAGGGAATCCCCTGAGCTCCAATTTATATGAGGAAATGTCAGGAGGCAGGAAACGAGCACTGTGGTTCAACCACAGTGAGAAATAGGGCTTTTGTGGCTTTCTGTGGTCACCCAGGGTCTCTGTGAGGTGACTTGATGTTTTGAACACTGATGGTGATTAAGGTGAATCACCACAGGTAAAAACAAAACCAAACCTCCACAGCCATGTGGACCCTGGCCTCCTAAATCCATCTGGAAATCTGCTACTCCTTGCACTTCCAGGCAGTCCCAGATACTCTTTCTGCTTCCTGACAGCCCCCAGAGGCATCATCAAGTGCGGTAGTAGCTTTAAGTTTTCACCAACCGCACTACAAACAACTTCTGTGTAACCAGGATATAGTAGAAAAGTTTCAACCCCTGGCTTTGAGCAGGTGATTAAGCGCTTTATAGCCTGTGCTGTGCACACCAGACCCCATACTACTCATAGCCACACTAAGCAACATGCATCATTTCCCTTTTTTCACTTATTTATCTTTGCATGTTTCTATTGGGGTGTTTCCACTGCTGCTTGGTTACAGGTTTGTGTTGAACCCTGAATAACTGCTTTGGTTGTTTTTTTCTCTCATTTGGCCTAACTGGTCTCACTGATTTAAAATAAAATAACCATAAAGAAATCCAAATGCATAGAAGAAAGCACCAAAGCAACTGCAGAGCAGGTTGTTTTTAATGTCCTCATTTTCACTTGCTGTTTGACTTTGGTCTGCTGTGAAGGGCCAGCCGTCAGTGTTTGTATCTGCACACGCACACGTACACACACACAGATAGAATGAGTTCTTTCATAGTCAGGCTTTACCAGTAAATGGAGAGTAATGTTGTGTGCCTGCTGTTCTCATGTTCATATAATTAGCTTGGATTTGATCATACACGCTTTTCAATGCTGCCTGTAAGGGGCTTTGTGGCCTCAGATGTCATACAACATCCCTCTCTCATCTACGGTTAAGTACCAAGCTGCTAGAGCCTCTCTGTGTGAAGTGGATTTCAGACTCTCTGAAAAAGATAGATACTTTTTATTCAAAAATTCCTTGTAAGTGTGCTCCAGTAAACCCTTCGGTTTAGACAAGGGTATAAAAGGCTTCACTTAACAGTATTACTGGAGTCATGTAGCAGTGAAAAATGTAGGAGTCCAAAAATTTGTTTATAGCAGCTTTTTTTAGCAGGTTGAAATTAAAAAGTATAAAAAAACCCAGTGCATATGAATACTCCTGTTTATAGGTTTTACAGTGCAAAAGTTTAAGAAAGGTAAAATTAAATACAAATTTTATTCTGTAGATGTTGTCAATTTATGAGCAACACTGTAGCCAAGTCATATCACTGTGGAAAGACAGGGGCTCTGTTGCTTACCATGTCTCTCCAAATTACCTGCAATGAGTTGTGCAGGCATGTATAAACAAATCCCCAACTAACAGATTTTTCAGTACATTGCAAAGACCAATTTTTATACCTGATAATCACAAAGGGCTTTGGAGTGAGAAAGAGACAGGATTAGTTGAGGACATAAATGTCAGGCACACTATCATACTAGTAAAATGTGTGTATGGAGTAGAATGATTTGAACTTGCGTATTTGGTGCTGTTTATTTTCTAGTTCCCTAAAGCATCAAGGATAGACACATCATATCAGCTGTACCTCATAAAATTGACTCCTACCTTGCACTGGCATGCTGTAAAACATGTCTTTTAAACCCTAGCAGCAGACTCCCTTCTGCTCGCTAAGTACAATGCCAGCTGCCGCTGGTCAGCTTGAACTTGCACACTTACAGAGGTCACTAAGCAGGAGGAAGGCTGTGCTGCTGAGCAGCAGCTGGGGTAAGCATGTGCCCACCCTGGAGCCAAGATGACATTGCTGTGAGGTTTTCAAAGTGTACAGCCTGATCTGGAGACTTGGACATGCACCTCCTGTTCATTCAAGGCACATACCGACTGTGTATATTTAATGCCTGTGAATCTAATGGCTGTAATCTTGTACCCTGCATCACCATTTGGGAACAGGAGATCACTGGTACTTAAAAATATGTGTGCAATGAGTGTAAAGTGATAAGAATATGCTGAGGAAATATATTAATTACATGGACAAATATGGTTAGAACAAAGTTCATCTTACAAAGTCATTTAAATCTATGGCGTCAAAGTTCAAGTTTGTTTCAGCCTACATTAGACTCATGCATCTGGATTCAGTTATCTAAATGCAGATCCTGTGTGATTTTAAATGCTTGTGAGAGACCCCACCTGCTGTTCCAACAAACTTCAAATCTTTTGCAAATTCAGTGTCATATGGCAACCCTGTGAGGATGCTTCGAGTGGCTCAGAGTACATAGGTACTCTAGAGTAGCACAAGACACCTACAGGTATCCCTTGAATACTTTGAGTGGTTTTGACACCAAAACCTAGTTGTCTTAATTCAGGGCTAAATCCCACTCCTAAAATTCAGTGACATCAATTCCAATAAACAGGCTTTAAAACTTCCGCTTGGCAAATGTCCATCAATATGCTTGTAGTAATAACTAGATGATCAGTATCACACTGATTTAGTAATGATGAAGGCTTTGGGCAGGAGTCACAGGCTTAAACTAAGATGAAAAACAGAGGATCTAATTATTATTCGTTGAAAATATGAAGGAGTTAGATTTTTGCTTCTTTAAATGACTCGGTGACAAAAGAGCCTCACAACTCTTCAAATCTGGAAACTAAAAAATATTGCTTTATGAATAACGATGAAGGGAAAAACACTCAGTGTTCTCACACTTAATAAGCTGTCATCAGTTACTGAATCCAATTTGGAAGCTGGAGATGTTCCTGTGGTCCTTTCTGGAACCTGTGTCATTTATGTAATGCAACATTTCATCCAGCCATGCTCCAAGGTCCCCTTGAGCCTCAAGTTTGTTCTGAAATACGGCAATTTGTGATGTTAGCAAGATGAAGGTTGAGACTTCCCCCCTGGGAATGGGACCATCTGCTGATATGATCTCATGGGTAATGAATGGCCTCTTGAATGAAGGAGTAAAGCCTTGCCTGAATGAGAGGTCCTCTCCTCCACAGCCATGTGGTAGGCACACCATAGCAAGGCACACTAGTGCAGATGCAGTGTGTTCTGAAGGGCAATATTTTTTAAGGGGAACTTCATACTTTTGCTCAGAGCAGTGCATCCCTTCTGTGTCTCCTCTCCTTTGGTGTGGCACTTGACTACATGCAGAGTTTAGTATGGTCTAGAAACTGGGATTTCACTGCACAGCTGCTTCTTTATTTCCTTGGTGAAGTTATTAGGTAAAAATAGTTACTGCGTCCACACCTGGGGATACTCCAGTGTTTTTTCCATCCTGTAAATGACACTTCAACCCTATTTTAGCTTTTAGGTAGTTTTTCTGTACTGCTGATTGTGTTATTACATATTGGTTGCTTCTGACCTTAACGGTCATATTTCCTTGGCAAGCACTACCTCTTGATGCCGTGTGAATGGCATGTAGCACAGGCCAACACTCCCCAGGCAGTCCCAATATCCTTTTTCATATTACTGTCAGATGGTCAGCTCCCATTAAAGGATTTTTAATGTTGTGCTGTAAAACTTTAATATTCTACAGGACTACCCAGACACAGGTCTCTGGGACACAGACATGGACTTTGCTTTCATTAGAACATACAAAGCAGAAAAGCACCTTATAACCTTCTTTTCCCCCAACGTGCACATGAATATGGCTCATTATTTTGTGATGACTATGGTGATTTCCAGCTTGAGCTAAATATTATCTATGTAATTTAATTTGTCAATAAATGTGGTGCTACTTCTCACCTCTGTATCACCACAGAATATCACAGCATCTGTTTTGTATGCTACATAGAACTGCAATGGAATATGCCTCATGGTGTCAGTTAAGCCATAACGTTTGCTTCTACTGCATTATTTGAACACTGATAACTCAAGGTCTTTGACATAAGAGGAGTCTTCGACCTTTATCACCAATCTTTTTGTTGTCTTGGGTTTTACCTGGATAATGTCAGGTAACTAATTATGGTTTCAGTACTGTGGCTGCTTTCTTGGGATGGGCTCCATTTGTATGCAAAAGGAACCACCCAGCCTCAGTGGAGCAGACCTATCATCTGAGAGCAGCCAAGCTTTAACAAAGCTCATTATTAGCTACTCCAGCCACACACACTGAAAGAGTATTTCACACCCAGTTTTAGATTTAGAGAGCACCTCATTGATGTTACCATTTTAGTTTAGACCATTTAGTCTGTAATAACTGATATGATTGTTTATATAGAATTAAACCTTTAACTTAAAAAAATGTGTTTCCAGCTAAGAAGTATAGGGTATGTATTTTTATTCTGCTTTGTGTGTTTTGTAGGAGGCAGTCTGTCTCTTCCTGTCAAGTGTTCCTGATTTATTATCATGGAAAAATTGCACCTCTAATTTTGCAAAATGGAGGATTTTTTATTTTATTTTTTACCTTGACAGAACTTAGGGATGGATGGAACAAGTCACCAAAGTGTTTTCAAAAATATTTCACTTTGGGACACAAGGTAGGAAGGGAAGATTTAGCCTATTGCAAAATGTGGGGATTTTTAACCCCTGCATAACTGTGTGCCCACATAGGCATAGTAATCAAAAAGCAGTATTCCCTAAGAAATCATAAGTGGTTTATATGCTTTCTAGCAATGCATCTGAGGTAGCTGCATGCCTCATTATCCAAATATCTACAAGCTTCACAATATGCAATGTTTTCTCTTACAACATTCCTACTAAGAAGAGAATGCCTCTGTTCTCCTTCAGCAGAGAACCAGAAGGCAGTTCAGAGCATTGCCTTAAAAAGACCGCTGCTCTGAACTCGAACATCTGAACTTGCTTCTGAACTTGTTGCTGAACTTGTTCCAGCACACAAACTGTTGTGGCACAGACCAGTGTGCTGCGCTTAACCTTCCTGCTGCAGGGAAAGGAAATGCCCACGAGAGAATGCATCTGTATATCACCCTCAGCAGTCATACAGATAGGCATAGCTATGCAGCTGTATAGCTCTGGTAATGCAGGCATCAGTCCTGGCTAATGCAAAACAATGGCAGTTGGTCCAAAGAAACTATAGGGACTGCAGAAGTTGAGCCAGGTTGTCCAGAGCATGTCTGGTGACATGCTCTGGTGACAGTGCTGTGCTTTGCACCACCACCCTCCTAGAACTTGCAGAGGTTGTCAAGGCTCTGTGGCTAGTGTGTCAACGCACTTGCTGCCATTGCTAGTGCAGCTTTCTGGCATCTATCTTAAACCTAAACCAATTTGGGAGCAAATTAGATCCATCTATCACATACTCTGGGTATTGAGTTCAGTGCAGAGTAAAGCAGTCTTTTCCAAACAGCTAAAGAAGACAGCACTGCAAGACTAGAGTTGTTAATCAAGAAGGGGGAGATCTGTTTTAATAGTCCTCTCATCCTGATGAGATTCAGATTGTCTTTCCCCAGAGACTGCATTCTTTCACAGTCTACTGATAAGCCTCTGGTGATAGGAGACTGACAGGAGCACAGAAAGCAGAAAAGAATCTAATTCTGTGGGCTACTATTTCTAGGTGCATCCTTGGCATGGAGAAAACTTTGATTCTGCTTCCTGCTTCCATGTTGGTCTCTGTGTTTAATCCAATGACCTTTACTGAGGTAAATTCGATACAACATTGCAAAGGTTTTATGTTGCATGAGGCAGTCATGGCAAAGTGTAGACTGGAGCAATGTTAATCAATAGTCACCTCGACTGGTAAATTGTTTCTCTCAGTCAGTGCTGAGATTGCTGCTAAATTATTGCCAGTAATCCCTTCTCCCATGGAAAGCAGCAGGGGGTGGGGAGAAGAAGTTTTAAGGCATACGAATGGGATGAGGTCAATAGGTTAGGAAATTGCCTGGCATGAAAGCAAGTGCTGAGAGTGCTGGAAGACAGAACTATTGCTGGTGGTGGCAGCGGCACAGGACAAATAGGAACTGAGAGCCAAGAAGGAGTTGTGTCGTGCAGGGTGTTTGCAGAGAGTTTGGGCTGTGCCAAAGTGAGGAACAGTATAATGGGGAATTCGTTTCATCGTTCCCAGTTTCTGTAAGTGAAAAATTACAACAACGATCTTTGCAGTTGTCTGAAGAGATGTGTAATCTTTCTTTTATGCAGTGGATATATACTTTTAATTGAGAGCCGCATGCCTCTGCAAAAAAAGGGAAGGATCTGGCTGCTATAGCTTTCTGGTGGTTTCCTGGCATTCAGGATCTCACACCAAGGCTGTTGCCACTGTTTCTGTCTGTCTTTGTACCCCCAGTCATTATGAAAACATGTGAGGAGATTCATTCATGTGCCAGGGACAGATGGGTGATTGGCACTGCCACAGAGCAGTGGGGTGGGCAGGTGAGCATCACCTGAGTGATTTTCAGCATGTAAAGCTGGATACTCCGTAGGGCTGCATGAACTCAAAGAATTTTTCATATTCAGGTTGAAGGATTTTTCTTGGGCTTGTCCACATTTTAGCATATATCAAAGTCCTTCAAAACAGATGGTAATCTTGAAGAGTTTTGAAGAGATTTCAGCAATTATAGCACATGATGTTTAAGGTTGTTTTCATACCAAGCCATGCTTACGGTGTTAATTGTCTTCTATTCCATGGGGCTCTGTTAAGAAAGTGGGGGGTGTCAGGGGTATAATATGAACTCATTAAGTTTCCTATTTGTTTTTCTTCAGGTTTTCTTCCCTTCTTCACTGGGACAGGAGAGGTATTCTTCAGTTTTAAATTTTAATTCTTAATTCTTTAAAGTCAGATTTCAAAGCTGCAGAAATCCAGGTCAATCTTTACAACTCTAGGCTATCAAAGAACAGAATGTTTGAGGCATGAAAGCAACCAAATCAGTCAATCAGTCAATCAAGCAGTTAGTGTCCTTCTGTGGTAGGCAAATAATCCATAACACATCATGTCAAATGCTATAAATGAATGGCCTCTCCTTAGTTCTGGGGACAGTGCAGGGTGTGCTGGAGTTTCTCTTTATACCAGGTAATATTGCTTGCCAGAATAGGAGACTTTGATGAAGAATTTTGGCAGTCTTGAGTTATAGTCACCTGTCACTTATTATCTACGATTATAACAGCATGACAATTTTTTCTTGGCACTTTAGACACTTTCAGAGGACATTAGAAAGATATTTAAGTTGGGTGAGAGATACAGTACCAAATGAGGGCAGGATTTTGAAATCTAGGGATTAAGAGATGTGTATGACGACTAGAAAGTTCCTGTCTCCAAAAAAATCAATGATTAGTTAAATAAAATTTAAACCACTTTTTTCCTGGTTGGTGGTCACTGAAGCCTGCTACAACACGATAATGGGTCATCCTGCCACTTATTCAAAATGGTATTGTATGAAAAGTGTAAAGCTGAAGTATTATGAAGCACTTTTCATTGGCCAGCATTTACATAAAGAATAAACAGGGCTGTTGGTGTAGGAAAGCTTATATAAACAATATTTTCCCTTACCACCACAGCTGGAACCAGTTACAATACTTCTGTTAAAATATGTCAGATCAATCATCTCAAATTGCTGAGTGACAGGATACATTGATTGGTATTCATTGTCTCAGGTAGCATCCTATGCCTGTTTCTTTACATTTTGTTTCTTAAATAGTCCATTATAAAACTTAATTATACTTCACAGTTTGCAAATAATTTAATACAAAGAAACACTAAATTTACTTCAGGATTGTTACCTCAGTTGTCAAAACTTACTAGGAAATTGAATTGCAGTATGTACTTTTTCCCTTCTCTATAAAAACTCTGTCTAATTGCAGAAAAAAACACTGTGGAAATAAAGCAAGTAGCTGTATAGTAGATCTGGTAGTGACCAGTGAATAGGTGAAGCAGTAAGTTAGATATCAACAGAGTCAACATTTAATTTTTGATCCTTGAGCTTTAGCCTGCCCCCACTAACGCGAGACTAAATTCTGTAATTGTACATGATCAAGAGCCCTAAGCTAGCCCTGATTAAAAGCTGTGTCTACAGCTGCACTATATGGAGATATTGGCTTTGTCCAGCCAACACTATATTGCTGCAAACACTGCTCTGCCTCTAGCTTGGGTTCAGGGCTGCACAACCATCACTGCCCTAGTGCACTCCTGGCTGCAAGGACCAGCTACACAACAGCTCTGTGCTGAGCGTCCTGATGCACTGCTAGCATGCCCCGGGTGTTCTGCTGGCCTCAGATCTTGCTTCTGCAGGTCTGCACAGCTCCACTTACCTCTTGGCTGTGGGCCAAAGAGAGATTTGCTGGGCTCTGTTGTGTTTTGTTACCAATGCTCTTTGAAGGTTTTGTAGACAATTCAGCCACAGCTTATGGTGAACAGTGGTGAATGACATCTCCATGACTCACTGGCTATGTGTTGGTACCTGACCTCCCTATATAGCTCTGCAGTGGACCCTCATTAGCACACTAGCTGTTCTCTCTTGCCTTACAATTTGGCTAGCCAAAGATTTTTTTAAATAGATCATCTTCATAACCGTGGTACATCAGAGGAGAGAAACAGCCTTTCTTCTTTCAACTTTGAATGAATCATGGACTTAATCACGGACACTTAGAAAGCTGTATTTCCAAATATCAGGCAGCTATTTAAAACCTGTGATCAGCTGTCATTGTGTCCTGATGAAGGCTGGATGGCTCTGAAATGTTGACAAATGCACTATTTGAAAATAAAAGCAAGTTATAACACACCAGACTGCAAGCATCTGTACTGTGAAGGCTGGATGAAAAGCTTAGAAAGGAATGTGGAGTGGGATTGCACACTGACAGTTCTCAGGCGTTCTTATTCAAAGCTTCATTTAGAATGATTTAAGACCTCCATGAGCAATGCCAACAAAATAAATATATAAATGCAGACAGGCTACAAGCATGCAGCTATCGTGGGAGAAGGACAAACAAATACCCACATATACTGTAATGGGGTCCCAGCTTGTCCACTGCCCTGGTTCTCTGGGTTTCTGAAATGTTACCAAAGCCACGCACTGACTCCTGATGGTGTACAGATGTGACATCCCTAAACACTTGCAGGTGTGTGCCTGTGTGCACACATGCAGGCGTGCTCATTGCCGTGCCTCTGTAACTCTGTGAGGACAACACCTTAACAGGAGAATAAACAACGCAGGAAACCACCTTGAGAGCTGAGGTGTCAGGGAAGGGAGAATGCACAAGACATATATGTTGTCTGCTTCCCTCTCCCTTGTCTCCTGCCCCAGGAGCCCTCTTTAGCTGTACTCTGTGCCCAGTTACCTTCCAGTGAGGTCAAAGTCAGCTTTATTGCAGTGAAGAGAACCACAGAGCTCCTCCTTTCTACCCTTCACAGCATAGCTTAGGTGCCTGAATCACTCTTCCACTGATGACCCAAAGACTGTACTAGCCTTCTTTGCTGTAGACTGCTGTAAGATTCCATGGACCATTCAGCTGATCTCTAGTCACACTGATCCTTCTGTAAGGGCACTTGAACGTCTTCATCTCACCTCAACAGAATCCCTTCATTATGTTATTGTGTCATAGTAAGAGAAGGTATAGAAACAGGAAAATTTTTCAGTGATAAATTTCAAAGTAATCTTCCATCCATCCAGGGTTTCCCCAGGATAGCCATAGTGTCTTTGTCTTTGTGAGCCCTTAATAGATTTTTGTTTCCTAAATTTCTCAAAATTATTTTGAATCCCATGTCAGCATTTAATATCTACTATAACCTGAGACAAACATAAAAAAGAAATCAAACCCCTGTATCTTACCTCTGCTCTGGGGGAAAGCATAACTTCTTGTGTTTGTTTTACACTGCCTTTGCTAATGCTGTGCTCTTCAGACATGGATCTCCATGAGAGAGCCTCACTGGCTGAGAGCATGAGCAGCATTCATTGTTTCGAGGGATGTAACTTTGTACAGGTCTCTGTTAATATAGGTTCTGAAAACAAATAAAGTGTTGAACAGCATCTAATAGTGGTATTATGGCACCTTTGAAAGATCCCAATCCAAGAGTGGGGATGCACTATGCTAAGTATTATACATACATATAAAAACATATGCAGACCTTTGGTACCAAGGGTGAGTCTTAGCTTTGAGCAGAGCTCTTCTGAAGGACAGTCAAACCCAGAATATTCTAAAGCTAATAGGACTTTATAATTCTGTGTGGGTGTTTACTTGTATTTATATGCTATATTAAGAAACCTTAGGAAAGGAAGATACAAAATTAGGAATAAAGGTATTATCTACATTTTACAGGTGAAGAAAGTACAGAAGAGTGCAGGTACTGCCTGGGGCCACCCAGGAGATGTTTGTGCTTCTGCTGACCTGTGGCTGTTGATGTGATAAACATGTGTCAAAACATTTTCAGCCTGGTAAGCTCTTGAAAAGGTGTGTCAGAATGCCAGGGACTGTGGGAGAACAGGCATTCACAACAGGGAATAAGCAGTCACGGCTTTCATACTGTCTGGTGGGACTCATATCTTGAGGGAAAACATGAAGGCAGAGGACTTGCAAGTTTGTGCAGAGCTAGAGAAAACAGCTGAAGCCTGGAGCTTGTAGGTCCAACATAACAAAATCAAAAGAGAGTGGGCAGATGCGTGTCTCAGAAAATGCTTTAAGAGGCTTATGACACATACCCCCTTTTCCCTTTCAGAGTCCCATGACATCCCTTTTATTTGAAACTGAATTTGTGTTCCCAAGATATTAAACACCAAATTTTATCAAAGTGGCTGCAACAATTTGACACTGATGAACTGATTTCTTTGTCTCAGTCTTCATTTCATTTTATGTGTGAAAAGTGATGCAAGATCTGTTAAGGAGGGAGGTAGAGGTTAGGAAAAATCAGGGGATTAATCCTCTAACCTGATGGATGAAACAGTCATCTGTGTATGTAAGAAATTTCTTCTGGTCTCTCCTCAGAGAAGTTTGTAAACACACAATACCACAGAAGCGGGTAAGAGAATCCCATGGCTTTATGCATTGGGAAAAGTCTCCTGGATGATTGAGATTTAAATATCAAGCACAGACTTGAACCTGCCATGACCTATGGATGTCCTAGTTGAGTATTATCTTTTGGCTTTTTGACAAAACTGCCATCATAGTATATTACGAATCTCAGCTCTTCCACTTTTTCCCAGCTGTCCTGGGTTCAGCAGTAGCAGTCATTTTTCCTCCTTCTTGGTAGCTGGTGCAGTGCTGTGTTTTGACTTTTGGGCTGGGAACGGTTGCTGATAGCAGGTATGTTTTGAGTTACTGCTCAAATGTTTGGTTTGTCCAAGGTCTTTTCTGAGCCTCATGCTCTGCCAGGGAGGAGGGGAAGCTAGGAGGAAGAGAGACAGGACACCTGACCCAGGCTAGCCAATGAGGTATTCCATACCATAGCACGTCATGCCCAGGATGTAACCGGGAGTTACCCAGAAGGGCTGGAGCTCTGGGGGGGATGGAGGAGGTATCGGTTGATGCTTGGTCAGGCAGGGTGGGGTGAGTTATGGGTTGGTGGCTGGTGACGTGTTGTATTCTCTTCACTTGTTATTTTCTTTATCATTATTATTATTATTGGTAGTAGCAGTAGTGATTTGTGTTATGCCTTAGTTATTAAACTGTTCTTATCTCAATGCATGGGGGCTACATTCTTTGGATTCTCCTTCCCAGCTCTCCGAGAGTTGCGGGAGCAAAGGGGGGGGGGGGAGTGAGTGCATGAGCTGTGCAGTTTGGTTTTAAACCACGACACCAACTGACAGTAATAAGCAATTCAACACAACCTGCAATATCTCCTGTCCTCAGATTAACCACTGCATAGGAGGACAGGCAGCACTAGTGTAAATGGTAGAACACATGTAGGTCGGTAATTGTAAAGGATGGACTATCAAGGTTTCAGTTTCTTTAACGATTTCTTTCTCATCATTATAATAACCATTAGGTTGGTATTAATGTATACTACAGCATCAGAACCAAGCTAAGTAGTTGTCATTTATATTGCAAGCCCTTGTGGTACTCAGCTGAAATCAGGACATCAGTCCTTCTGAAATAGGATACATAAGTGCAAGAGCTTTATTTGAGCTTATTAGCTCATCTTGTCTTATAGATGAGTTAAAAACTCAAAAAAATTACATTTTTAGCTAGGAAAAATTCAAGCCTGATCTTTTATATTTCTTGTTATTATAATAAACATGAGATTGGAGTGTATCTGTGACTTGTTACTTTAGATTTTCAACCTCTCTTCTTTGGCCTCTTCTTGTGTGTTCCTGCTGCTCCAAACTCTAAAACCAGATGGAAACTTGTTGGGTCAGGAGCCACATTTTCCTTTAAGAGTGTAGCACAGCGGCCCCTATGAGACACACATTACAAAGCATAGCTGTAATAATAGTTGACACTCCAGAAACTCAGCAGGAGTCAAACAGATTTACTTTTCCAGACATTTTCCTACTCTCCCAGTTTTTGCTTTTGAAGTGTTTGAGTTAATCCCTGACATAATGCAAAAAAAATCTTCTGGTTTGATAAGAGATTTCAGGATTTGTGAGAAAGTTGTGCAGTAATTTATAACAAATATTTTAGTAATGACCTCACCATACTTCTGCTCTTTGGCACTGTAAATATACAAGCTGTTTGTTTGCTTTACAGTAATCAGGGTTGCATGACTGTAATCATTTGAGTCTATACAGCTATAAGAGAAAAATACATCATTTGTCAGTCTTGGTCCCAGTGTGAAGAGAGAGTTTTTCAGTCAACTTACTTATAAATTGATTTATATAATCTGGGACTTGCTCCTTTTTGTAAAAACTTATCAATCTATCCCAGTGACTAAAATTAATATGCATCAAATAAATTTCTTCAAGCAGCATATAAGAATTACATAGATTTTAACTAAATCAGTTCAAAGGTTTTAGTTAAATTAGTGTAATCTCTGCACAGCCCTCGGTCACAGAGTGGATCTAGATGACTTTAATGAGAACTTTGGTTCATCTTGTATCTTTCTACAAAGCCAGTAAGCATTAGTGGTTGCACTGTGGGGGGACTCAACGAAAATAGTACAGTACTAATCAGTTGGAGCAAATCTTCATTTGCATAAATGTAAACACATTTCTGAAATAAGACAAACATAACATAAAGCTTCACTGGCCTCTTGCTCCCAAAGCACCCAGCCTTCTGTCACCAGAAGTGACAGTCTTCCTGCTGACTTTTCATGCATCTCTTCCTTCAAGAACATTCTGAAGACAAGGCAAAGAGAAGATGATGTTAACACTTATCCATAAGAAAACTCCAAAGTATCTGGTCCCAAATTAATGAATGGAAACTCAGTATTAGACAATGATTACCTATGTTAGCATGTGTACTGTAGCAGTATAGCTGAGTTAACTAACGTGGGCATCTGTCATGGTTTAAGCCCAGCTGGCAACCCAGAACCAGCACCTCATGCTGGTGCTGAACCCAGGACAGCACCTCATGGCATTACACTGTTGTGCTGGAGAGTGTTGCAGGTCTCTGATTTCAGGATACCAAATCCAGTGTAAGGCACAGCAGAATTCTTTAATCAGTACCTGTTAAAGAAAAAACCTGAGATTATCCTGATCATCCCTTTTGACATGTTTCAGATCCTAGCTCCCAAAGGCCAGGCAGCTGAGGGAAGACAGGCAGCAAAGGCAGGATTATTTCAGTTGTGGGAAGGTACATACCAGTGGAGGATTTTCCACAGCTAATCAGTGGCCTTTTATGACCACTTTCTCCTGAAAATGACTCACATGCCCCTCACTAAAAAAGGTACATGTATTTTAGATGACAAAGACAATGGAAAGAACAAAATATACTTAGTGAACTTCTTGTGTTGACTTCAGCTGTGTTTTGTGAGAGTACCCTGGCTCCTGGGATAAGAGCCTGCTATTTATATTTGAACTTGTTTTTGAAGTCACTATTGTATACACAGGAAATGAAGATAATAATAGCAAGGTTAGCAATAGAAATTACTTCAGTATTATATCATATCAAGAGCCTTGGATGCTGGTGGGACTTTCATTTCCCTTATTGTAAATGCACTCACTAATTGAGCTTCAGAATATTTTGGTTTAAGTATTTAAGAGATGAGCTCAGATTTGGATCCAGATTCTGTGTTTGGAGGTGGTATTACATCCAGCTGTGAGTTTCCACTTCCCTCCTCCTCATTTAAAGGTGGAGCAGGAGAGTGCAGGCTGCATCAATTATCCCCTTGCTTGGCTACAGGGCAGCATTTGGGAGAAAGAAAGAGTAGAAGACTTTATGTGATAAACAGCTTAACCCAAGGGCTTTGAGCACTTCTTTTGTCCTAAGTTTAGATATTTAAACACGTAAGAACAGCATGTCAGTGTGTTGGGTTTATCCTGGTCAAGGTATCCTCCAAAAAGGCTCTGTCAACCCCTGTCCTCAGGTAGACGGGGTAAGAAAAAATATAATGAAAGGCTCATGAGTGAAGATAAGGACAGTAGAGACCACTCCCTAGTTACTGTCATGGGCAAAACAGACTCAGCTTGGGGAAATTATAGTTTCATTTATTGCCAATCAAATCAGAGTAGAATAATGATGAAGAAAATTGAATCCTAAAACACTTTCCCTCACCTCTCCTTATTCATGGACTTAACTTTACTACTGATTTCTCTGCCTCCTCCCTCCAAGAGGCACAGGGGAATGGGGGACGGGGGTTGCGGACATCACACATTGTCTGCTGCTCCTTCTTCCTCACTCTCTTCCCCTGTTTCAATGTGGGGTACCTCTCACAAGATTCAGTCCTCCATGAACTTCTCTAACATCAGTCCTTCCCACTGCAGGTCTTCTTGAACTGCTCCAGCTTGGGTCCCTACCATGGGTGCAATCCCTCAGGAGCAGACTGCTCCAGTGTGGGTCCCATGCAGGGTCACAAGTCCTTCAGCAAGCCTGCTCCAGCATGGGCTCCTCTCTCCATGGGGACACAGCTCCTGCCAGGAGCCTGCATCACCACGGGCTGCCCACTGGGTCACAGCCTCCTTTCGGTATCCCCTACTCCAGTGTGGGGTCCTCCATCGACTGCAGGTGGAATCTGCTCTGCCATGGATCTCCATGGGCTGCAGGGGCACAGCTGCCTCACCATGGGCTGCATCACTGTCTGCAGAAGAATCCCTGCTCTGGTGCCTGGAGCAGCTCCTCCCTTCCTTATGCACTGACCTGGGTGTCTGCAGGGGTGTTTCTCTCACATGTTCTTACTCCTGTCTCTGGCTGAAATTGCTCCTGAGCATTGACTTCTTCCCTGTCTTAACTATGTTATCTCAGGTTCACTACCACCACTGCTGATAGGCCATGCCTTGGCCAGCAGCAGGTCCATCTTGGAGCTAGTGGCATTGGTTGCATTGACATGGGGGAAGCTTCCAGCAGCTTCTCACTGAGGTAGCTCTGTACTCCCTCCACTTCCAAAACCTCAGCATACAAAACCAATACAGTCAATAAGATGTAATATCCTGTAATGTGTGAGAGTACAAACTGAACATCTATCTTTTTCTATAGAACAACAGAAGTTGCAAACTTTGTATATACTAATTACTATTATCATTCAAGTGAGTGGTTTAAATTTGTTCTGATCATTGCTTCTGATTCCCCAAAAATACGTATGTCTTTGGAAGGGAAGTTATATGATAGGATTTGGATTATGTGCATCTGGAGGGTGAATCTATTTTGTGCTTATGAAGTACAGCTGGGAAGCAGAATTTTCATATAATTCATAAATGAATCAGCCAGGTAGAAATAAATAGCCAAAATAAAATCTCACGTTAGGTGGTTTTTGGTTGAAGAGATGAGTTGTTAAAATGAATACTACCAGTGGCCAAATATATAACTAAGAAGAGATAAAGTGAGACAGTCTACAGCAAGAGACACAGAAGCAGTTTGTACTCATGGAAGCTAAAGATTAACGTGTGAGATTCCTGAGCTGCTGCAAACACAAGAAGATGCCCAGCGGAAATGCTTTGGAGGAACTCTGTCCTCTGTCACTGGGGCTGTCTCCTGAAACCTACTGAAGCTGTATCCTACAAGCAGCAACACTTTAACCTCTGTGCAGGTGGTCTTCTTGGGGCTTGTTCTTCCACCTCAGTGGTGAAGGAGATACATACCTCACGTGTTGTGCACAGCAGACAAGGCTGGTGTGAATACAACTTAGTCAGAGACAGCCCTGCAGAAGCAAGGCAGTGAAATGCCAGCCTGTCTGGCAGTTCCTGCTCTCTTGCACAAACCGGCTAACTCTTACATGGTGAGCCCTGGACCAGGACAGGTAGACCTACCGAGAACTGAATTAATTTGATACGCATCTGTTAGAGCATCCCTGCAGTATGTCCAGCAACATGACTTAGAAGTGCCTGAGCAGATACCCTGAAGAGAAAGGTTAAGTTCCTGGCTTACTAGCTATCATTCCCTGTCACCCAAAGCCACTCCTGGGCATGACCTGCTCCTATGGCACAGGTCCCAGTGGTGCAGTGCTGGGCTGGAGGGCTGGATGTGGGTGTCTGTGTATCCTGGGCACCATTCACCCACGATGCACAGGGCTGAGCATGAACTCTGTCTCACCTTGCATTCTACTGGCATTTTTTCCTCAGAAGATTAAAGCCATCTGAAGTTAACTTGTGTAATGCCAAGTTGTCTGATTTAAAACTAAAAAGACAAAAATGTGTTGAGTGTCATTCCACAAAGTCATTGATGAAAATGCACCAGGTCCTTGCTCAGGATGGCCTGTAACTGTGTGTTGAGGCTGATACTTAGCTGGAGAAGATTTAAACTCAGGCTTACAGGAGGTACATTCATTAGCTGGCCCTAAAATGGAAGCACTTGTGTGGCTGTATACACATTATTAGTTATATCACATCCTAAGTATGGCATATGTTGAGAAGTGGTGAATTAAGTCAAGTGAACTACAGGAAAAAAATATGCTTCCTATAATTAGAGACAGACTGCAAAAACTTCCATCACACAAATAAAAATTAAATGCTAAGTGGAACAATGTCATCAGGTTTAATGATTTATAACCTATTATTTTATATGTATCCTGTAACATTAAAACTACTGCACATACTTAAAAACAAAAGAAGAAAAAAATTACAAAAATATTGATTATTAAATGGCATAGACACAGTGTTGCTTTGGTGCCAGATCATTTAGATTTCTTTTCGATGGTTTGTGTCTCTGGGTTTCACCCCTGACCGTTCTTGTTTTTTATAGACAACCCTGTATTTCAGCTCCAGCCTTGCAAAAAGCAGACCTCAATACAAAGAAAGACACACATGAGTGCTTTAGAAGGGTTGTGTTGTTTAGTACAGCAAGATTTAGGTAACATAATTTCGGCCATGTTAAAATTTTTGAATCTTCTTGATATAGTATTTTTTATTCTATTCAACATTTAAATAAACAATCACTTTATTTATCTCTGTTACCCAAACATTCCCTTGATGAAACCAAAATTTTGCTGAGTAAAAGTTGTTAAGGTCAAAATCATAATTCTCCTGAAATCAGTGTTTACCCAAAATTTAAATGAAAAATGTTATTTCTGAAACTCTTAGGAGACAATCTTGTCTTGCAAGGAACTGAAATAATTTAAATAGAGATAATGAATGCCAGCATCCATGCTGCCTCAAAAGCAGTTTAATGTTCTTCTGGTATTAATGTCTACTATGAAAAGTATAAAGTCTATCACTTCCTCCAGTGTGAAGCCAAAATAAAGCAGGCCAGATCCATTTATCCTTTCACTGGTGTTTTGAACTTCTGGCTTGCTGTGCTGAAGAAAAAAGGTACAGTTTTCTTTTAAACATGAAGCTTAATGTGATCTTTCATCTTTACACTTCAAAAAGTTTTTGCTTGAAACAGTCTTCCACAGATGAGTTATAAATCCCTGAAAACAGAAATTTATAATGGAAAAGCTGTCACCACATTAATTATGGTAGCAGAAATGTGGTGCCGCTTCTGTAGTTAGTCACTGCTTAAAAATAAAAACAAGGAAAAGAAGATGTTCTGACGTGAAGTTTATCCTCACAGTGCTCACTGCCAAATGGTCAATATTTAGTCAACTGTGCTTTTAAAAAGTGATAGCTATAGTGCATTCCTTTGCATTTTTCTTTCTTTTGAGAACTTTAATCAGTTGGTATAGAAAAGATTATATTTCCACTGACAGATAAGAGTTGGAAAAGGGTGAAAATGACATATATAAAAAAGCTTCATTGCATGATAAAAAGTATCTTGGATGTTTGCTTAGGAAAGCCATTAACTAGCTTACTATTTTCTTTTTGACCCTGCAATCTTTGTCAGCAATTCGAATTCAAATGCTCTAAATTTAAATTTTCCTATTGATCTCTTGGTCTTGTTTTCCTTCTGATTGCTTCTGCATTTATGCCATCTCTTTAGGTTTTAAATGAATTTGGAGAAGAGTCACTTGAACATGTAAATGATCTAATATGGTAAACTTTGTAGGCATTTAATAGCTTGTGTGTTTGTGCTTGGTTTAGACATGATACTGAGAGCATATGTCCTAGTATATTAGTATGTATCTGTTTGGCACAGGGGAAAAGCATATATCATGGAACAGTACAAATTTCATGATGACAATCTTCAGGGAATATCCAAAGAAAATTCTAAAGGAAAAATTGCCTGGTGATACAGCATGCTGTGCTGAAAGGTTTTCTGGACTTCAAAAGAAATACGAAAAGCATAACAAATAATAAATGCTTATGAAATGGAAATAGATACCTTTTGTGCCACGAAGTACTATCGTAAGGCTGACATTGCAATCCGAAGGTTTTGGCCTTCGTTGCAATTTTTGTGATCCACTGAATTTTAACTGTTCATGTCATATGTATTTAACCTTTTGCATGGTTCAGAATGAGACAGAAGGATATCTTAATATAGTTGAAGGTAAACTGAAACAGAGCAGCCAGCTGTAGCAGTTCCATTGAGGAATCTGTTAAGATGCTGAGTGTAACACAGAAAGTGAAGTCTGCTGTGTCATTCTCTTTCTGAACAATTGTGTCATAATCATCCTTTTTACTTCCAACTCTGTTTTAAACTACATTTCTTCCTAACAGAATACCAAACATGAAAGCTTCTATGGAAGAATGTTGTTGCAATTGTAGGAATCCTGGGAGGGAACATCCTTTCTTAGTACTGTCCCTGGGAGATGTTACGGGATCTGGCAGCACTGCAAAACATATTCATCTTATTCCACGCATTGGGCACAGAAAAACTCTTAGGTACATGTGAAACTTTAAGTGTTTTCACCATTATTATCTCATTTATGCTACATTTTGACTTGTCTTTATTTTATCATTCTTATGTGATAACACACCAACCAGCCAAAAATAAATGTGACAAAATGATGTTGGTAGTGACCCTGGTCACAAATCAGCATATGCAAAATGAGGTGCTCTCGTACTATTGCATGCAGAGCACCAAAATACTACCATCTTCTGCAGATTTCCTTCTTTCTCCCCCCAGTACAAGAGAGCTGAGAGATATCTGTGATCCTGGAATCCTGTCTTGGTATTGTCTCTGGCAATGTGCAGTGTGCTGGCAGCACAACCAAATGAGAAGTGTTTTAGTAGCCAGTCCTTTAATATTTCTGGGGATTTTTTGAGGTTGGAACTAGGCTTTGCTCAGACACTTGGGTATTTTCCTCACTAAAGAAAAAAGTCACATGTAACTCAGAGCAACTAATGCATAATAATACTCCATCGAAAACAGGGCAGTTTATAGCCTTCAACTAAATTAACCATTGAGCTGAAGATCACAGAAAAAGTAAAGGAATTCTATTTTTTTTCTATGCATTTGCTAGGATTTTACCTTTAGTTAACAAACTCAAAATAAGAACACACCCTTTTCTATTTTTTTTAATTATTTCCCCCCCTCAGTTAGTAAAGGCAAGACCTTGCATCTCACATACCGATGCAAAAGAACATTTAATTCAGGATCCAGATTTTGCAGTTTGGGTCCATCTGTGATAAGAACAGAGTGTGAAGCCATGGAAATGCTTGTGTGAATTTTTAATAAATTCTCACTAGCCCATTATGATAGAAGATAAAAAACTGCACAATAATACAGCAAGAAACTACCATACAGGAAAGAGGTGCTTCCCTAGCAGAGCCAGCCCAGCCTAGTCCAGTGCTCTTCAGCAAGGTGTACAGAGTAACAACTCCCCATAGCAGCATTTGACTTCACAGAGCTGCTGCAATGTTAATAATGGAGCATGGTCCCAGACACTAAGCTCCTTCAGGACAGAACACAGAACAAAGAACACCGGGAGAAGCATTTGTATTTAATCTAGTAACCTGATTAAAACTAGTTACTTTATTTTCAGCAAAAATATTGCATGCTAATAAATGCAAACATTTTTAGTAGGTTAAATACAATAAAAAAGCCATAAAGCCTAAAAAAGAAAAAAAAAAGACATTTAATTCTTTTCCCAAGTGATTTGCACTCATTTGTCTGTTTTTCCAAAGAAATGAGAAAAAAAAGTTCATTTCAGGTCAAAGTGCTTTTCATTTCATTATTTGATCATTTTTTTTTTGGCAACAAACCATACAAAAAGATATTCACATAGCTCTGGTCTGTAGTTCTGGTGATGGCTCTTTTCCAAGATGTATTTGGGAAACAAGTTCATTTACTAGGAAGGGAAGTGTATTTGGGATTTCATAATTCTTTACTCTTGTACTCAGTTTTCAGGATTACAAGGAAGGAAAAAAATAATATCTTTTTGATTGGAACACGCAAATTTGAACCTAATACACAATGTAAAGAATGAAAATCCTTTTCTGGGTAGAGGTTGAACACTCCTTTAGTAAATCTTGTAGACACACAGTAATAATCTGAATTATGTTAAGATATGCAAATAGTTTTCTATGGAAACTAGAAAAAGCTGCAAACTTTAAATCCCAGATGGAGTTCTTATTAAGGAAACCTCATACTTTTGAAAATCCTATTTCTCCATCTGCTTGTAATATCTTTCAAGTGTGTCTCTATGTAATTGTCATGTTGATTTCTTTGGGTCGTATTGTATATTGTTTATTACATAATTCTACTCCTCCAAAAATGCAGATATTCACCTTATCAGTCATCAAGGATCAAATTCAATTTCTTTGCTGATCTGAGTGGAGGGAAGGGATATGATTGTGGCATCTTGGAAAAAGCTCCACAAACGGAGTGTGGGGCTTGAAACTCTCTTCTTCCTCAAACCCTCTGCAGAGTTTTGTGCGGAGGCCCCGCTCCCATCCTTGTGGTCTGACTCATTCTGACTCACTGAGTTTGAGAAAGCAGTCAGCTTTACTCCTTCTGGGAAACTGCAAAGAAGGAGCAATCCTGCTCCAAGAAAATGCAAATAAGTAAGCTGCAAGCATCTGGGGAAAAGTAGTTAGAGAAGTGAGAAATTATTTCGTGTCATCCAGTATTCAGCAGAACTGTAATTTTGGTTACCTTATTTTTCTTTCCTGATCAAAATAAAATGAAGTTCGTAAGTTGTTAATCCAAACTCAGTACACCATCTGGGTAAATAGGCCACATTCAGTTAAATCTCTATTGCATACTATTGTTTGGAGGTGCTTATCCAGGCATTTCAGTTTAAGAATGCAAGAAATTTTACTTCAGTGTAGTGTTCAATACATTGGCTTAAGTCTTGGCTGATTTATGTCGTTTTCTCAGAGAAATTTTTGCCCCTCACCTTATTTACTTTCATGTTCCTGAGAAGATAATACAAAAGCTAGAGGTTCACCCTGCTGATATAAAAGAACCCAGATCGGTATTTACTATAAACTGCTCACGCTGGGTAACAGCTCTTAGTTGGGATCATAGATCTGTAGTGATAGAATAACTGCACTGGCCCTGAGAGCAGAGATGCAAGGAGCGTTCCCTCCACTATGGAGCCCTCAGCTCTGTCAGCTTCCAAAGGGTGCACACAGGTGATGCTGGTTGCTTACAGGGGATCCCCCCACTTGGAACTGGAGGTCGAAATGCAGCGGTTTTGAATATAAAAGCAGTTTTTAACCAGCCTGCAAACTCGGTAGCAGCCAGATGGTGTCAGTCTTGTACCGAGGCTTTGTCATTACCCGCCCTGCGGCTCAAGGGAATAGCATAAATTCTTCAGCTCACATTTCTTCCCTTCACCTGTACTTGCCTATCGGAAAAAGGAATGACTCGCCAAAATCTGCTTCGAGCAGGTCACGCAGCCTGCCCTTGAATTGCAGTGAACTTCTGCAGACCAGAGTGCAGAATCTGCATTTCCTTACGTCTAATAGCTCTGCTCTGAGAAATTGCCTGATCTGTCTGTCTTGATTTCATTGTCAGAATGACCAGTTCTTCCAGAAATGCTTCTTATCAGAGAGAGACACAGAAAGTAGGGTGCCTGAAAGACTTGAAACGGGCGAAACCTGACCAGAATTGGGAAAATCAACAGCAGTGAGTGACAGACCATTTTAAGGCAGGCACCATTACCAATAAAAAGGAAACCTCGTAATATGCAGAGCTGCAACACATCGCTAAAATGGTAATTATTATATAATCCATTAGTTAATGCAAACATTATGGGCTTTTGGATGAGCTGTAAAACCAAGTTCTTGGCCACTCTTAACCTTCAGAAGTGCTTTGGCACTTTGGCCAAGAGCTGAGGTGTTAACATGAGGGCTCTGTCCAAATTCCATTTGGGTAGCTATATTTTGCCTAACTGACATTTGCATGTAATTTAGTTGGATACATTATTATTCCTTGCTTGTCTCACACTGTAGTACAGAACTTCTGTATTAAGAACTGCTGCTGCCAGAGGTTTCAATCCAGGGACCAGTATTCCTGTTAGTACCAGAACAAGGGTTGTGGCCATGTTTTAGGAGTTTGGAGTGAAAGTGCTCTATAAATAAACATCCATAACCAAAGCTTTGTTTCAAATATCACAGAAACACTGGAAGCGTGTTGGCATTTGCTAGCAATGCTGAACTCCTGAGGCTGCTGGCAATATTAAGGGAATTGGTTAGCATCCCTGCTGAGCCCTGAATGAATAAAACAAGAAAACTGGTAAAAGGGCTCAAGAAATATATGCTGTGTGTCTTTTCCTTAGTTGAATTTATTTAAACTGTTTATTTTCAAAACTCTCTGTTTATCAGTCTATCCAAAGTGTGTAAAATGCTTCAAACCTGAGCAGCTTCTGTGTCCAGAAGCAGACTTGACAGGGTCACTTGGCTGTTCTGTGGGGACTGGGTAGGGGTTGTGTTGTGACTGCATCCTTGTTTTTCAGACAGGATGTTGTGGAGGTTGTCTTTAGGAAATCTGCCCTGTCTCCTCTGGAAGGTTACTCCCTTGCTGGATTCTCTGGAACAGAAATGTTTTGTCTTTCACCTACATCATCTTAAATATTGTGACCAAGACTGTTCTGGGGAAAAGCAATACTCATGGTAGCCAAGGCTCCTCAGAGCATGGTTGTGCAGGACTTTTGTTGGTGCAGTCTGGTGTGCACTGAGGTGCTAAGACAAAGGAGGAGCTGCCCATTACAGCTAGCAGAAGGTGAGCTCAAGTCAGTGCAGTTACTGTAGAGTCCTGTAATCCCTCCTGCATTCAGTGCCTTCTGAAAGGCCATGTGTATGCCAATGAAATGATCACAGCCACCATGAGGGTGCCCTCCTGTGACTGCCCAGAGTGTCTGTTAGCCCAGCCCATGGCATGTGTTTGACTGAGCCACCCAGCACCCTCCCAGATGGTACCTGGGCTTGTTTCTGGGTGTATTGTGAGACTGGGACTGTTATCCCTCTGAGGTAGCAAGGATGGATCACTCTGATGTGGAGGGACAGAGAGCTAAGCTGAGCAGACATAACCACTCCAGAGCTTATTGTGTCTGTATTCTGGGAACAGTAAGAGGAGTGGAGATGAAACCAAGCTGTGAATACTGAATCTTTGTGGTTGAGTCCCATGGCTTAGGATTGTATTTGGTTCCATTCATGATAAGATACTTCAGTCCTGGGCAATCAAGACAAGTGGCACAGCAAATTTTTTCCTGTCGCATGGATTACATACCTTGCTCTCCCTAGCATAGCTAGCCATACTAGAAACTACAGCAACCTGGCTCATTTGTGCAGGAAAACTGTGATCTGACAGCTCTGCATAATAGTCAGGATCCTCTTCAGTACGAAGCAGGCCACGGAGATGGAGAACCCTCTGATCACTGTGCTCTCACACCTCGCATTCACCACAATAAAGGATGCCTCTGAAACCCTGCAGATGCTTTCCTCCTCCTGTTGTGGTGAACCTTTCTGTTAGTTTAGATTAAGCTTGTTTATTTTATGCCTTTGGAAAAATGGTGACACCTCTCTCTTCCCAATCTGACATCACTGGGGACTTCTAGTTACTGACAATTCATAGGTAGCATTGTTGTGTGCAGTGTGGGAGCCAGAGAAGAAGCTGTTGGTTTCCAGTTCTCTCTCTTCTACCTTGCCATTGTGAAATAGGTTGTCCCATTCCAGCAGCAATGACCTCCATTCCTCCCATTCTTCTATCCTTAAAAACATTATGGCAGGTGCCTTTGCATTCTATTAATTAGGCTTCTGTCTCACTAAAACTATCATTAAACAAACAGTGAAAGCTGGTACTGTATTGTATACAGAGAAAGAGTGATACTTTATTAATTCTATGATGCAAAGCACCACCTCCAGTGGGTAGCTCTCAGTTCATCATGCTTGTTGCTATGCAGAATGTGGAGAAATGCTGGCTCTCACAAGATGAGTTTACAATATATTTTACGTGTTATAAAGTCAAAAGCACAACTTGTTTCCAAGTGAAAATAAATACAAAGAAAGCCTATTAAGCATAGTGAAAACTAGATGATTCTGATTTTCCCTTTTGCTCTGTTAGAGTTTGATTTCTTTTCCCAAGCAAATATAACTCAAAAAGTTATAATCTGTTAGTACCCTATTTGTGGTTTTGGTGGCTATGCAAGAGTTCTAAGAAACCTTTGTCTTTCTGGATTATATTTTCCATTGACTTCATAAGCCTAAAAAAGGGTCTTCCCAACCCATTTGTGCTCTTGAGACCAAGAGGAATTTAAACAAAGAGGTATATTCTGTTTCTGCCTTACTGTGATGTAACTCCACAGGAATTCCCTTCTGTTCCAAGGATTTTATCTGGATCTACATAAGTATAAAACAGACCAGAATGTGGCCACTAAAAATGCAGCTGATTTAGGAATTGGTTTAGCATGGCTGGCATTAATGATCTCACTGTATTTAGAAATCCTGTCAATTCTCTTCCAACTTAATTTCCTTTTAGGTGTTTTTTTTCATATCACTTGGCAGGGATATGAATATAATATGGGTTGAGATGATGGGCTATCTTACCCAGCAATGCAGAATGTAGAGTGGCAGAAAACAGTGAAACAGTGGGAGAGTGTTGGCGAGAGCTGATGGTAAAAGTGCCATCCACACCCTGCGAGCGCCTGAATCAGTGAAGACATAAGACATTTTCCAAACATGCAGTACAAACTGGAAAAGGCCTTTCACACCCTTGTTATTGCCAATGCTGAAGAGAAAGGAAATTAACAAATTGAAACCAAGGGCCCTTCCCAGAATAAGCTATTTCTTATCACAGGACGTGCCACACTTAGCCCTTGTTACATCCCAGCACACTTTTGGCTTTCACAAGTCAGATTGAGCTTATCTGTGATTTTTTCATGTTTACTCAAGCTCTCAGCTTGATAGCAATGCATGCCTAATACTTGGGTGGTGCCACGTTACAGGAGATTTGTTAAATACATGAGAGAGAGACCTTTAGTTATATGAAGTTAGTTTTGGAACTTTGCTTTCCACAGCTATTGCTATAAAATCTGCAGGCAGCAATTTCAGCCCCACTCAGAACCCTATGTGTTCCGCCATCAGCAGCTAATGGGATTTTTTCTGGCTGCACATTGACATTTGGCTACATCTTTTTGCACAGAGAGGAATATTTGCCTATATATTCTGTGCATTTTCTTATAGGGGACATGGTGGGGAACACTGGCCATTCAACATGGATTAGGCAGCCCCAAGACATGTCCAGATCACACTGAGGATAGGATCAGTATGAAACAAGCCCTTGAATGAGGAAGTTGTCTTTGTTTTCATAAATTCTTTTGTTACAGTGTGATTTTGAGAACCTTGGAACTGCCAGGTGAGCCTCCAGGAAGACTATAGCTTTACAAAGGTATAATGATGATGTTTTTGTTTTGAAACAATGGACATGTTTTCATTCTGAATTTCTTTGATTAGTTTTGGAAGACAAGGTAAAGGACATGAATTTTGCTCGGTGTTTGCACAAAAGAAGAGTATCGTTGCTTTTATCAAGTATTTCCATGTAGTAAGTGGTGCAAGATTTTTTTCCCTGGTTGTTTCCTGGTATCTCCCCAACACATGGTTTTCCCCACCTTCTAGGCATGTTTGAGCAAGGAGAAAACAAAGCACTAGGCTCGCTATTTTAGATTTATGAGATCTGAAAAGGACAGAAGAAATATCATACTCTCCACCAAGTGATCCACTTATTACTTAGTCTAGCTGTTGAAGTCAGCACAGGAAAATTTTGCAGGACAGGCCTCATTTCCCATTCACGAGATGGGAGACATATGCAAAGTAAATTCTCTTCATACAGTAATCCAGGAATTGTTTGCTTGTTGACCAAGAAACCTTTATTTGCTCTATCCTATCACAATATTTCCAGACGTGCACTAGGCACAAATCCTTTAACACAATGTCTCTACAGCAGGTAATGTCTGGTGTACTTTCTGCTGCCTTGGTGCACATCAGCTGATATACCCTACGATCCTACCTGCAGAGACCTGCACTAGCCATGGTTTCTCCCAGGCAGAGTGGATTACCCTCTGTTGTATTTATACTGCCATGCAAACCTCAGAGCACTCCATCTTCCTATGCATAGCTCAGAAAGTTGCTTTGTGAAGTCTGAACCCATAGCGTGATGTGGTTCTTCAAAAATTCCCAAGAACACATGGCTATTTCATTTTTAATGTAGCACCTTCCTGACAAACACATCAGTATCACCTGTCATTGGCGTGGAAGGGAATGACAGACATGTTTAGAGTCCTACAGTTTCATAGTCATAAGTACACAAACCCAGAATTGAGGCTCTGTCACCATGAGATGATAGTCACTGATATTTTGTTGCAGTGGGCCATGTTCTCTCTCCAGTACACAGCCATGATGCATGTTATCGCATCCAAAGATCAGCTGTGAAGCAGGGACTAGTTAGTTTATGATTTTGCAAATTTCCATGAGGAGACGAATCACAACAGACTTGCTCATGAATAATTGCTGGGCTACAGAGGCTTGGGAATCTGGCCAGAGAGCAGTGCCAAATCACTTCTGGCCAGAAGCAGATGTATTGCCACTGCAGAACTCCTGACTGGAGAGAAGAGAAAAAAGAGAGAAGGAAATGGAAATGGAAATGGAAATGGAAATGGAAGGGGAAAGGGAAAGGGAAAGGGAAAGGGAAAGGGAAAGGGAAAGGGAAAGGGAAAGGGAAAGGGAAAGGGAAAGGGAAAGGGAAAGGGAAAGGGAAAGGGAAAGGGAAAGGGAAAGGGAAAGGGAAAGGGAAAGGAAAGGAAAGGAAAGGAAAGGAAAGGAAAGGAAAGGAAAGGAAAGGAAAGGAAAGGAAAGGAAAGGAAAGGAAAGGAAAAGGTATGAAATTATCAGCCTGCTGGTTTGTCATCTATATTTGGAGTTACAGCTCTGCCTTCCAGTTGCATGGCTGGAAGAGTGGATAACATGCCTTGTGGAGAAGCAGCATAAAATAGGATAGAATAATGCAAAGTATGTGGAAGAGCAGGAGAGTATGTTTATTTGGAACACAAATAGTAATTCTATATTACTGAGGAGAGATATTTCCTCTGGTAACTGGCCTAGCCAGTGTGAATGCTGAGTTCCCAATGATCCCTGTGGTCATCCTAGCTCTCCGTCTCCCTAAAGTGCACCTGCCAATTCATTAGGCGAGATAAATAAAAGGAACTAAAGCACCTAACAGTTAAGTACTTAGCCTCTTGAAAGGACACTGTTAGGTATTTAACTGCTGTGGATAGATGTCCAAGCCCACTAATATGCTGAGTGCACTGCTACTCAGAACTGAGCACCAGATTGGATATAAGGAAGAAGTTCTTTACTGTGAGGGTGGTGAGGCACTTGAATGGGTTGCCCAGGGAAGCTGTGAATGCTCCATCCCTGGCAGTGCTCAAGGCCAGGCTGGACAGAGCTTTGGATAGTATGGCTTAGTGTTAGGTGTCCCTGCCCATGGCAGGGGGTTGGAACTAGATGATCTTAAGGTCCTTTCCAACCCTAACTATTCTGTGATTCTGTGATTTTATAATACTAAAGTGATATTGTTCTGAAATGGAAGTTGGTTTGGCTAGTAAATTTAGATAATTTTAAAATGAATATTATTTAACTGCAAACTTGTAAAAACTATTTCTGCTTTTTAGTTGTGTGCTATCAATCACACTGAAACAGTCCACTTTTAAAAGATATGAATCATTTTTAAAAAAAATTATAAAACACTAATTTTGCCATTTGAGTAAGTGTAAATAAAAATCGATTTTGATTTTTTTTTGTCAGAAACCCAGAAAAAATTACTCAATTTTTACACACACATTTTCAAGAGTCTTATCTTACATTTATAAGTATCAATGGAAATTTAACTCTTTTGTAGGAAATTGCATAACATTGTATTCATGTAATATTTTAAAATATGCCAAAGGCTGTTGGAGTGGATTTTAGGATTTTTTTATCAATTCTGTCAAAATAAAGAATGGAACCAGATTGGAGGCTGTTTTCAACTACAAAAAATGTTGTCAGTTTGGTTCAGAATACTATGCAGAACAGTGCGAGCAACGCTTTTCAAGTGGTTACAGAGTCTGCAGTTTCATTAGGTACCAAGGTTCTGATTCAGATACAAACTTTGTAATGCAGTTTGCAGTTATGCTTTGCCATAAATTTGAGTACACCAAGGTCCAAGAAAGTTTAGTGCTAAATCTGAATATCAGAATGAAGACCGATCTTTAAATCTGAGAAAGTTCCTGAGGTCTGGTTGGCATTTCACAGTGCTGTCAACAGAGAGTAACTTCATAAAATGCACTAATATGAAAGGTAAACTGAATAAGCTAATGTAAAATCAGTGTAATGGCAAGAGAATTGGGTGGCGTTTTTTACATGAAGGTTTAAATAATTCATTTTCTTCCATTTTTGACATCTCATCCCAGCTCAGGCAAAAGTGTGGGCTGAGAAGACAGCTACACTAGGTAGGCAGCCAATTAAAACAGCCTTTCATAAAAGAGCAGGATGATTTTTCAGGACAGGCATCGTTATTCTGTGAGCACCAATATAACTTCCTAAATGTCTCACAGATGCATTCTGAAAGAAATTGCATCCCTCTTCCAGTAAAAATATCTTTGCCATCTCAAAGAAGAGACCATCTGGAGGCTTACTCACTTTGGGGGATGCTGAGTTAATTGAGTGAAAGTCCAAATAACTCTTTAGGAAAGGCATGCTGAGGAATAGCAGTAGACTATAAAGTGATTTTAAGCAATGTATCTCCAAATATATTTGCTTCAGTATTGTTATTACTTAATCAGTTGTATTATCACCATAATTGGGAAGCCTAGTCACAGATCAGAGCTCATTTTGAAGCACTGCAAGAAGAAATTTGCTTAGTACTGTTATATGTATTTACAATAAAAAGTCAAAATCCAGTAATATTTTAATAATAAAATCAATACAGATGGTTAAAATTTGCACTGACAGCTCTGTTTTCAGACTAGTTTAAGGTAGCTTTCATGTAGTTTAAGAGAAGTTTAAGCTTGTTCTCACGTGGTTTAAGAAAATGAGATTCATAAAAGCCAAAAGTTTCCAAACAAATTTCTGTATGATTCTTTGAGAACCAAAGGACAGTGGCTGAAGAGTAAGTGTTATAGATTTTTATCCATGTGATTTTCATAAATTTTAACAGAAGTCATACAGAATGCTTCAAAGGATGAAACATACGTCAGGCCAACTATTGGCCAGCTCTCTGGCCAATACCTTTTATTCCATTCATTAAGAATCTGGATGCACCCTCATGAAGTTTGCAGATGATACAGAACTAGGAGGAGTAGTTAATAAACCAGGCGAGTGTTCTGCCATCTGGAGGGACCTTGCCAGTCTAGAGAAGCAGGCCAGGGGCAACCTAAAGAACTTCAAGAATAGGGAAATGCCACATCCTGCATGTGGAAGGAAAAAACTTAAGTATCAGCACAGATCAGGGCTGACCAACTGGAAAGTTGGGTGTCTTTATAGATACCCAGCTGATCATGAGCCATGATCATGAGTGTCCTTGAAGCAGAGTTGGACCCAGCCTGCATTAGACAGAGTAGTGCCAGCAGGTCTAGAGATGATTGCCAGCTTTTCAAGTGGAGAGGCAGGAGCAAAAGAGATGTGCTCAATCTGTTATTCAAAGAGATGAGTCCATCTATCTGGAGGAGAGCCTGAGCTGTGACTGAAAGGTGCAGCACAACCCTCTGCCAAAGATACTTGGGAATGAGACTACCAGCTTTCTGATTCCTAGCTTTCCTGGCTGCTTTTCTCCTGGGTTTGCTGGTTGCTGTTGAGAATTTGTCTGCCTTTTCAGACTTGTCTACATGTCCAGAGATGCCATTTGCCTGGTAAGTTTTGAGAGTTTTTGTACTTCAAAGTAAAGATATTGTGTTGAGGGGGTATTGAGCTCTTTCAGTTGACAAATCTCCAGTATCTGCAACTTGAAAGACAGGTATTTTTCTTCTTTGGGTTCACACAGAATTTGTAAAACCTGTAACACTGGCCAATCACTTATAGAATGGGAAGGAAAGAAGAAAGGAAGCCACCTATACCACCAAGAAAAACTAAATGGCAGAGCAAGAAGAACTAGAAATGGTAAGAGATATAGGGACTTAGAAGAAGTAAATTGGAATGAAGAAATGAGAGCAGTGAGAGTGTCTCCCTCTCTGGAGACATTAAAAACCCTCCTGCATGTGTCCCTGTCTAAACCTGCTCTAGGTGGCCCTGCCTTGGCAGGGAGGTTGCACTAGATGATGTCCAGAGTTCCCTTTCAGCCTTAACAATTCTGTGAAAAGATATCAGGGAGGAAAAATGATGCACAGAAGAGCAGGCAAGAGTGGAGGAGGGAGGAAATGGCAAGGACAAAGGAAAAGGCCAGAAGTAGGAGATGGAAAAGAACAGAGAGGGGTAGTAAGGGAGCTGGGACAGCAAAGGAGAATAGAAAAATGGAGGAGAAAGGTGATCAAAGGGAAAGAAAGAAGAAATGCATGCTAGAGCCAGAAGAGAGGAATGAGAGAATCTTGAATCGAGAGGATTTATGGACAAAAAGAGGCAATTGTGGGAAAAGTAGGAGTGTAAATGAGAAAAATAAGTAATGGAAACATCAAGAGAGGAAGAATGAAGGTATCATGGAGAAAGGCCTCTACACCAAGTGATGGACTTCCATATGTCAGAATTAAGGTAGATGAACCTCATTATAGCATAAATATAAGTATTGTGTAGAAAAAGCAAAATGACATAATTTTTACATGTTGAGCTATGCTACATGTTGCTTTGCAAAAAATGCCAAAGTAGAAGAAACTACATCCAGCTGTTGTGTAGAAATTAGAAAAAGAGAACAGAAGCCTGATGCTTAATGACACATGCACGAAAAAACAGTCTTGTGTATGCTATGACTTACAAATCTGTGGAAACTATTGTGATCGGTGTCCAGCCCCCACTTTATACATTACTCAGTGTAAAGGGTGATGTCACAGAAGGATTAGGTCTAATCCTGGACAAGAAAGCCTTGTGATGACTCAGCAAGGAGCAGAAAACAGGGAGCTAAATCAGCTTAAAATCAGGCTTTATGGGTTTGGATAGAATCAGCACTTTGCATGTGTGGTCATGCTTTGCACATAGCAACACTCTCGATTCACGATGATACTCTGTCTAGGACATTCCCATTCCTGCCTCCCATTTTAGCATGCTGCTGACCCTAACAAAAATAGGAGACCATGTTTCAGGATCGATACAAGGAAAAATTTAATTAAGAGCAGAGCTCTTTTCATCACATAAGTCTCACAGTACATGTATCAGTGTAAATAGCCAACAGATCAGGGCAGGTATTCAGATGTTAGGTAGTAAAAAATGTGGCTGCTGGATAAACCAGCTTTAATCATCAAGTTCTGTTGGTGCAATTGAATCTTCTGCCTATGCACAGGCATAATTTTAAGTGACCAAATTTGCTCACCTGCTGAAGAGTTGGTGTGAATCATCTGCTAGTTCCTCCAGCTCCAGAGCTCTGCTCAACAGGGCTGAATAGCAGAAAGGGGACAGGTCTTCCTGGAAAGGATAGGGCTGCAATTTGGGTAGAAGCTATTGATGACCCATGGAACATCTTTGCAATAAGCTCTTTAAACCAGATCATAACTTCATGAGAATGAGCTAGGCAGTAAGGTGCTCAGGGCTCCACTGGGTCAGGATTACCTGAATGAAAAGCAAGAAAGTGAGGCATCTGAGTGTTATCTGAAGTGGGCACTCCAAAGTATGCCTATTCTCATGACTAATACTAGAAGAATTCAGTCTTGTATTGAAATGAAATCAAACCATTCACCAAGATTTATAGAACATTTAATTTAACTTTTATTGGAACAGTTCCAGAATCTTTTTTGGTGAGGTAACAAATGGAAAATTACTTTGCAGCTCATCACGGCCCTCACAGATATTTCCTTATTTATTTATTTTGGAAAGCATTACAGACATGAGTGATAATTGTTGCAGAGATGATTTAGTTTCTGTTTCAGGGTGGTACCTTTTAACAGTTTTCTTTAGGTTTTAAGCAGATTAAGAAATGGGGACTCTGGTGATATATTGTAGTGTAATACTCTTTACTCACACTGTTGCTTTTAGTCTCAACAACAACTACCTCATTTGAAGGTGCTGTTTAAGCAAAACAGATTTTTAAAAGGCTTTCAGCTTTATTTCAGAAGTTTGCTATAGGCAGTGTGGGGGCTGCTGTAAAAGCACTGTTTGTAACTGCCAATGTAAGATTTTGAATAGGAGGGCCAACTCTGCCCCAGATTTAGGTCCCTTAATGTGAATGCGATAGTTGGAAAGAATTTGGTCCATGTTTAGTGCTAGTTATTCGACTTTTAAATTACTATTGCAAGGCTTAGGGGTGCAAAAAAGAATACAGGAAGGAGACGTTAGCACATGGAATAAAAGTGAGAAAAATGAAGTTTTTCCCACTTAGGAAGTATGCAATTACATGATATTTCACAGTTCAAATATTGTACAGACTGGAAGAAAGGTAGATAAAGAACTTAGTGATAATTGTTATCTGACAGATCTTCGTCACCCCTTGTGTAACAGCTTTGACATTTCAGTCACTTCCCAGTGGACAGTTGTCAATCCAGCTGTCAGAAACCACATCCCAACTGGAATAGTTTTGCATAGAGACTACAGGTCTCAGCCTGAGGACAAGAGGGAATCCCAGCACCTTGGGCACAAGGAGAGAAAGTCTTGTTATCCTCATGTGCTCCCCTGACAGAAGGTAATAGTTGGAGTCAGTGACTTGTGATCGTTTCCTCACTGTGGAAAAATGTTCTGGCAGAGGGCTTTCCTTTCACTCTTCCCTACTCAGTTGCAGAGCTTTTTCTTGCCTCATCATGAGTTTCTGGCTTCTGGGAGGATACAGCGTGAATATTCATCCAGAACTGGTAAATTGCTGTGACAGCATCTCCTAATCCCTCTTACAAAGCCTTCTTATGTTATTGAACCACTGTCTCCTCTCCAAGTATGGAAAAAAAAAGGAGAAAACCACTTCAACATTGTGGGTTTTCGAGAGTGATCTGGAAGAGATTTTGGAACATTGAGTGCAAAAAATATTAAAAGTAAAATTAAAAATTGAAACAAGGGCAGATCTGCAAAAGGACTTGGGGTTGACCCAATAATGAGCTAAGGAAGTGCTGGAGAAATATGGGTGTAGTTGAGTGTCATTAAAATCCCCAGATTCTCTGCTCAGCTGCAGCAAACCCAATATAGATACCTTAAACTCCCCAGGGGCCTTTTTGTTTGATGTTAAACATTACTATTATGAGTATTCAGTTCTGTGCAGCCCATCTCAGATTGCCCCAATATGAGAAGCTCAGCAGCTGGTTCAACACTTGATCAGGTTTCAGAAACAGGAATTTTCCCCTAAGTCTCTCTTTAACTTGTAAAATATTCTCAGAACATTCCTAGCAAACATGAACAGTCTCCTACTGGAAAAACAGTTAGGTATATTTTTTTAAAGGAACCAGAAGGGAATTTTTCCATTTCTTCGTAATATGATAAGATAGCATTTCTAGTACTTGCAAAAATGGTGAAATTTGGCCTTTAGGCCTTCCTTGACTAGACGGAGAAAGTTCAAAATCAGGTCTTTAATTTTTTTGACTAAGCATCGGAACTCTTCAGGTAGAGGTTGTTACTGCATCTTCTTGAGTTGAAGATGGAAGACTTCACAGGAAAAAAGGACCAATGAAATCAAAAAGAGGGCAAAATAAGGGGCTCAATCCTGAAAATTTGGGGCTATAAAATAGACATCACAGGGAGGAAAAAGATTGAGTGGTTTGGGTAACCATTCCCAGGAACATTTATTCACTTTATCCAGCAAATACTTAATATCAAAACAGGAGAATTGGGTTCCCACTTGCTGAAAAGAAGGATGAAACAGCTTCTGCTTTCCTGCTAGTAGTGATCATCCCCCGTGTGCTGGAGAGAGGGAAGTGCTTCTTCTGGTGCTCCCAGCTTACCCGGAGGTTAGTGCTGTACAGTAGACCACAAAAGGAGAAGCCTACTCCTTTTGTCAGTCCTGGAAAAGACTCTTCAATTGGTTTCATGCTTTAGTGCAAAGTAGTAAGTGTAATCTTGTAGCATTCATTTTCTATGGTGTGCTCACACCCACTGGATTTGGCTTCTAAACAAAGAGGAACAGAGCATATGCCCTTTAGGCAAATTGATCATGCTTATAAATTAGATTGACTTTGAATTGCTCAGTCAATGTCAGCTCTAGGGATGCACAAAAACTACAGTTTCTGCTGTCAGTGGAAACTAGGTTAAAAAAAATTAAGCTGTATCAGACATTAATGTACACTTCATTCTTGGACCAAAGTATACATGCCTATGAACATCTGTTTCTGAGCTATTTCCAGTTTCCAGCTAGACATCATTGGTTCTAGAGTTATAGCATGACTGAAAACTTCTTAGATTCAGTTTTGTTTGTTATCGATAAGGCAGAAGTTTTGGAATTGCCATACATTTCTTTCCAATTTTATTTTTCTTTCCTTGGTTAGTAGAATTTAATGAAGATGTAACCAAACACATAATTTTAACTGCCCTGTAATTATTCTGACATAACAACAAAAATCTTTATTGTATTATATGATTTTGTTTGTAATTACAATTACAATATAATTACTGTTGTGTAAATCAGAAATATATTTATTTTAATTGCAAGTTGTGAGTTTAAAATGAATTTGTTGGTGCTGAGCGAGATACATACTTAAACACTAATTCTGAATATTTCAGACCTAAATAGAAACAGAGATGTAATCACACAGTATATGGACAAGCGTAGAGGCTCAAAAACTATATAATAACAAAATTATACAGTATTTGTTAATAACATTCTGTGTTCCTTGAGGAATAACTAGTGTCATTCTCTACTTTGAAACGTATTTATTTTCATCCTTATGTTTTCCCTGTCTTTTTATTTATTCTTTATGACAACTTTAGGATTTTTTTTTTTTTGTTATGGAAAAAGAGTGAATTGTATGAACTTCCAGATTATTGTTTAAAAATAATAGCAAGAAAATAACAAATAAAAATTAAGCTTTTATATACAGTGCTGTAGTTGTATATCAAAAATCTAGTTCAACTATACTATACATATCTTCCTCTACTCTTAGAGTCCTGGTTGGGTTCATTTATGATGAATGAATTCTGTGTACAGGATCTCTAGATAGTTTCTCTGAGGATGACCTGAGGAGAAAGAGGGCTCAGTTGGAGGCAGAGATTGATGAGAAAACAGACTAGTGGCAGTTAACAGGCAGGTAACAAATAGGTTGTAAATGAACAGCACCGTTCTGGAGATGGGAACCAGAGTGGGAATACTGAGCTGAGGGTGTGGAGCTCAGGGGCTGTAGGAGAGGCAATGGGAATAGAGAGGGAGTATAAGGTCTATGAAAATACATGATGAATGATTTGGAGAAGAATGGTGGCAAATGGGAAATGAGGTTTGGGGTTGAAAAAGGATTAGGAAGGCCTTACCTCTCTAATTTGGAAGTTTAGGGGTTGCAAGGACTCGCTCTGGAGGAACAGGGAGATTGGGTTAGTGAAAGTTATGGGAAAATAATTGTCAGAGGTGAAGTAAATCTAAGCAAGGAGAGCTGGGGAGGAAGATGAATGTCTTTGGTATGGGAGGAAGGTGTTTTTGGAACAACCAACCTTTGGAAAAAAAAGCCTCAGAGGGAACCCTTAATGAAAAAGGTGTTTGAGGTGTTTTAGGCAGGAAGGACTGGCAGATTTGAGACTTGGGACAGAAGGGATTGAATACAGTAGGTGTGAGGAGAAGGTCAGGGTTACCAGTCTGGGTTGTATTCTTATCTGGGGCCTGCAGAATATTTTTATCTGGGTCGTGGTGTTAGAGTACACAGAGAATTTCCTCCCTGTCTTTCTGTCCATTATGCTCAGTTTGTAGCAATTACAATAGCCTTCTTTGGACTAATGCAGAGAATACCCCTTAGTTCACAAATTACATGAATTCTGAATGATGTGGGGAATTATTGGGCCACATGAAAATTCTCTATGCAATTGTTAATTTGAGAGACTGAAATTCAGTGTTTCTGAACTTGTTTCATACAGCAAGTGCACCTAATAAATCCAAGCTTAAAATAAGGCACTCTTCCATACAATGGCATACATGACTTTCATCTTGTCTGTTTCCTTAAATATCTCTGCTCTGCAGGCAAATGGTCTGAAATCCTTCTGTCAGATCCCAGGTCCTTCAGTGGATGGCCAGATAATCCTACTCTTCATATGCTACAAGCACTGAATTTGCGTAAATTCATGTCAGCACACATTAGTGCTCCACTTTAGCTTTAGTCTGCTTTTCTTTTTGGATAAAGCAGCACTGAGCTCACTTGAAATCTTGTCCATAATGCACACTTATTTACAAACCACTTGATACAGAAGTCACAGCACATATTTGTGTTGGCTGATAGTTTTTGTCAATGATGGATGAAGATCAGGTGTCTTTTCTGATTCTTTTGGATGTGTTAGCTGCCTCCAGTACTGTTGACCATGAACTGACCTGCACTCTGTCTGGAAGCAAGGACAAATGGGATGAGTTATGGAGCTCAGAGTTATGTGCAGCTTTGAGCCCTGAAATGTGTTAGCACTGGATTGAGGCAGGGATCATTATTAAATCTCTTCTATCTTAAAAAACCAAACCAATTCTTCATTTCACAGCATTTTTGTTCATAAGTTTACCTATTAACATTTTGATAACGCAGCTTTAGCATTTATCTAGGTCTCTGCTTGCTTGTCTCATACATTTTAAATAATGCTGTAAGCTTATACAAAATGTTTTCTACAAATATTTCCCCCCACGGTCTTTTTTCTTTAGCTCATACTTCCTCTGACTGCTTCAAAAAATAGAAGAAAAAAAGCTGTACTGCATATAGCATGCTCAGAAATGCCACCCACCTCCCCCCTCACAAGCAGCCAAACAAGCTAATCTGTGTTGGACCTGGGGGTAGGGGCAGGTTTTATAATCAAAGGTAGAGGCACTTCTAGATAGCTTCTCTTGTCCTTGTCTGCTCTACTGCTGGTGTCTCTGCTGTTCTCAGCTGTAAGGTGTCACAGCATACTCATTTGCTCCATTCAGTCAGAATTTGGGTTATGTACAGCTCCAGGGGGCTCTTTCATGCTATGTATTCCAATTCAAGTGAGGGGGGAGGAGGGAAAGGAAGCCTATACTTTTCTGCCTCCACTTCTTTATTCTGCATGGGGCAGCAGAGACATAACCTCAAGTTGGCTCTAACTTGCAGACCCAAAATCAACACTGAAGTCAGCTGGAAGTGGTTGCCAGACACTTAGACTTAGAGCACTGTCTGTGTGTACAGCTCTGTGTGTACAGGAAGTCTGTGTGGGCTGTCAGATGGAGACACTAGTGATCATCTAGGGACAGCTAGGAAATTTTGCATCTCAAGGTGAGAAAGGCATGGATGGCACCAATAACAGTCTGAAGGAAGCCAACTTTTTCATAGAGCCATAGGATAGTTTAAGTTGGAAGTGACCTCAAAGGTCATTTAGTCCAACTGCTGTGCAATGAGAAGGGCTGATCAGAACCACATCCAGCCTGGCCTTGAATGTCTCCAGGGATGGTGCATCTGTCACCTCTCTGGGCAACCTGCTCCAGTATTTTCACCACTCTCACTTGAAAGAATGTTTACTTCACATCCAGCCTGAATCTCCACTTAGTTTAGAACCACTACCCCTTGTCCTACTGCAACAGGCCCTGCTAAAAAAGTCTTTTCCCATCTTTCTTATAGGCCGCTTTTAAGTACTGAGAGGCCACAACAAAGTTTTCCTGGATTCTTCTCCAGACTGAACAACCCCAACTCCTTCGGCCTTCTTGTTTCCATTACTATGGCAAAGCATGTTATGCCATGTCAGCTCAACCATGGGAGGAGTCCATGCTTAAACTACTAGTCAGGTGCAAATATGAGATAAATACATACAAGCTTGTATTTACTGGCCTCCTAGATGCAATTATTCAGAGAGGTAGGCAATTAAGTGGGGAGATAATTCAATAATTAATAACAAACACTGATCAGTGCAATAGAGACATCCTGGTTATACTGTGTAAAGACAGGAAATTTTGCCTTTTACAGAGGGGTGTAGTAGAGGGATTTTCTATTTCTTTTAAAGGTTCAGTTACATATTAGCATAGCTCTGTGGTTAGAAAACCTACAACAGTAAGACAAAGTTAAATCCATGTCCAAGAGAAAGAAGATGTTCCTTCATGACTTGCACACTTTATAGTAACTTCTCTAATTCTTTGCTGAAGAGGTAAAAAAAGAACAAATAATAGGTGGTCAATTACACAATCTTGACATTTGTCCATGTGTTGCTTTTTTTGGCCCTTCTTTAGCTAAGAAAGACATGAGCGTCAGGGAGCAGACAGTTATCCCTGAGGGACTTGAACTAGTGCCCTGCCACATCCAACAACTCCAGCCACTTGGAAAATGTGCTATGTTGTGTCTTCCAAAAACTGTTCCGAGGGCTTCATAATATTTGATGATTAGAGCAGGATTGTTTACTGTAGGGTGGCAGCTACACTCAGTACAAACTTGTTGCTTTATTATGCACTGATTCAATCTGTTTGTGCAACACTTTGCATGTGGTGATAAAGTCAGTAAAATATTGGCCGTAGTGTAGTGTTATTTACTAAACTACGAATGTCTCTGTTTTGCTTTTTCTGGAGTACTGAGCATAGATGGATTTTAACTGCTTTATAGTTTTATAAGAAAGAAAATTACTATGTGTGATTGATTATGGTGAGATTGGTCTGTTATCAGGCCTCAAATCTGTCTTGTAATCTTACAGTACTCCACCCCAGCCTTTGTTCGTTGCCATCCTTGTCCTTCTCCATCAGCTGTTAGTCAGCACCTCTATGTTTTTTCTCTAAGGCATCTACCCAAGCTGCCAGGGGCAGGTGCAGGAGACATGCACAGCTGCTCGTGATTGAACATCAATGCCATGTTTTCCAGTTGTAAAGCATTTCCATAGTTTGTTTTCCTTACTGAAATGAAAACAACAAATCTGTTTGTGTTCCCATACATTGGTACCCAAATATTTTCAAACCTATTAATTAACAGTTTTTATCATAAGGCTTCAGTTAACTGGGTTCCTTTGGTTTAGTTTTGTTTTTCATTATTCTATAATCCTCTGTAGCTTGAGACAACAGGGATTGAGTTTCATTTACGTAGACAAGTTATACAAGGAACATTACCACAGCAACTAAGTTCCTGATTTATAAGACAAAACATAGCTCCCTCCTCTATTCAGACAGGATTTACAGGTATTTTGCTAATCATACATCCACAGTTCCTTTGATTTCCAAATGAAGTGCTGCCTATATTATTAATACTGCTGTCACCTCCCTGGTGCAAGTTCACTCAGCTGTTTCATGTCTGTGGAAACATTGGCTTTTCAATTTCAGAGTTTCCTGTTCTCATCTTCCTTTGCCCTGATCCAAAGCAGTGCCCTAGATGTGATTACATTATATTTGGTATTTGCTGAAAATCTCTCAATAGAGCAGGGTCAATAAAATTGTCCCTTTGATTTTCTTCTCTGGGTAATAGCCAGGTAGTACTCTTTTCCTGAGAAAGGATTTTGTCAGTAAGGTTATAAGGATCTTGTTCTGTGATGAGTTTTTATCATCACTTTGCTGGGTTTTTTTATGCCTGAAGTATGGTATTCCACACAGCCAAGGAGGAAGAAAATCCTCTCCAAAATACAAACATAGGCCTAGAATGACATGTTGAACCCCTGCTGAGCTTCAGATTTTCTGTCATGCAGGTAAGTCCGCATGGTCTCTATCTTAGCTCCTGAACTGCAAAACAGTGATAATACTCCACACTTTTGTAGCCCATATTCTGGCTATGAAATGCTCAAATACCCTTCCCTTGTGTAACTGTGACAAGGGTAGGAGTGATATCAGTTCTTGTGTTGGGAGCTTGTGTCGATATCCCTATCACAGTAGGAAAAGTAGCCCCAACTGTATTTTCACTAAGCTGTGTGAAGATCCAGGAGGTGTTGGATAGTTTGAGTGGCATTTCTTGTTTAAGCAATTGTTACCATACCCTCCAGAGTAACAACTCTGCAAAGATTAGGAAAAAAAAGCCCGGTTGTAAATGAATTGCACACACTTTATTTGCAATATAAACAGAACAGAGCACTAGCACATATATGAATCCAGTTAGCTTGTGAGACTGCACCAGCTGAGAACATGCAGGATGGCTAGGAGTAAGAGGGCCTTGGGGGTGAAGGGTCTCTGCCCTTGAACTCACAGAAAATTGCATATTCTACATCTGTGGGAGAAAAAGAGATTGCATCATTCATGATCTCCCTTACCATCATGAGAGCACCCTATTCCAGCTTGATTAATGATAGGTTCTGTCTTACGAGCATCCTATATAAATACAGGTGTGAACCTCATCAAGTCCAGACTTATCTCATGTGCAGGATGGTGAGCATAAGCTTGGCAAATGTGAGAGCCAAGCATCTACAGACCTGCAGTGTACATAGGTCAGGGTACTGTGCCAGGCTGGCCTTTATGGTATTGCCCACCTGCTGTTGTGCTGATGCAATGTAATGATGGAAACTTGATTCCTGGAACAAGAGTCCTAGGTCTTCTACCAAGCTTCTAATGAGCTTTTCTGGTCCTTGTGTGAAAGTTCCTATCTGCAGTGTGAGCCATAGGTATTTTACAGACATGCAAACTGCTGAGTGCACTGCCTTGCTGATTGGCAGAGTAGTTAAAGTGGCTTTCTGGTATGAGAGTTGTAACACAGATTGATAAAACCTGGGTGAACGTTTTCTATGGATCAACTATGTTGCCTTTTAAAATAGAGATTGGACCTATCTACAAAGCACATGAACATGTAGAACACCTTGTTCAGAATAAAGCTGTTTAAAAGGGACCAAGACTGATTTTTTTTCACTTTATTTTTTTGCTGTTTGAACTGTTATAGTCCCTTCTGGATCTTCCTAAGGAACAAAAATCTTACAACTGAAACAGTGTAGAAAGCCTAAGAAATTCAAATAAAGCTATGCTTTGGTTTCATTAGCTGCAGAGAATAATTGTAAGAAAAGAAAGGACTACGGTTGCCATCAAGGCTAAAAGTATAATCATATAATACAAAAAGTTTTTGTTTGCTTGTTCATTAGTTGTTAACTAGAACATCTGTAATCCTCTGTTTGCTGACAGTTTAGACCACGGTCATGTGAATTCACTTTAGGAACACTGCACTTCAGTTAAAGAACCTCATAATGTCCAGCAACATGATATTTCCAAGAACAGATGAGTGTCTGTGTTAATTTACTATCCTCAGTCCACGTGGAATAGGCCAGTTGCTGATTAAACACACACCGAGGACTAATCAATAAACAGCCATAACTTTGATCTAGTCAGTGCTGTTTCTAATTACATAAGGTAATGCTCTTAATGAAATGTAGTTCTCCTGCTTTTTCAGTGTAAAATCCTATGTTTCAAATGGTTGCTTATTAAAAACATTATGAAATAACAACAAAAAGTTGCTCTTGTTTACTCTCTGCAATAGCAGTTTGCTCATGCTCTTCTTAACTAGTTTAAGGTTTTGTTTAGAGATTTTTACATGTGACCCAGAAGTCACGCTTTGATCTTTGTCAATAGCACATGGCACGATTTCCTAAAGGTACAGTTTACATCTATTTTGTAATGTTAAATAGGGCAAGTTGGTGGCCCAATGTCACAAGATACTATTGCTGAATTCTCTAAGGGTGGGTCCTGGTTTAGCTGATGTAGAAGGAAGCAAAGCAGAACCAGAACAGGACATCTATGTGCTCTCAGTCTGCTTTGACCCTACCTCACAGATATCTATTCTACTTTCTTGTAGTACAGTCAGACATACCTGTTTACTAGCTCTGAAGACCCTCTGATTTCAGCTAAATGATTTTTACAAATGGCAAGGGACTGCCCTTTGCCACTGAACCACAGCTCTAAGTGCTCCCTCAATGACAACTATTTCAGTTATCTCTTCATAGACCTTTGCAAATACCAGCTGAAACAAATTAATCCTTCACTGGCTTTAAGCTCTCTGCTGTAAAAGACGCTAAGGTGTCCTAGAGTCTCTGGGACAATGTCTGCAGAGTGAGCTGAAATGTCACTGAATCTGAGGATGGAAGCAGAAACACTTCCTTGCCAGGATTAATTTTAGTTTGTGTTGACAGACTTTATACCCTTGCTAATCCTTTCCTTCTGGTGTTTCTGCCATTTGGAGTGTTCTCCATTAAAAATAAAAATTATAAGACTGCTGTCAATACCTTTCTGTACTTCCCATTGCCCTCCTCTCCTGCTTGGCACATGCTCTAGACATGAACAGATTCTACAGTCTCTCACTCACCTAGATCATGGGCCTGGCTGCAACACACCAGAGCTCCTCGTTGGCTTGTATGTCTACCAAAGAAAAAGTCTATCAGTAGGGACAGGAGGGAGAAAGGGAGAGGAATTTGATTCTGGTTCCTGTTTTAATTACTGACAATATGTATTTCCTGGTGACTCTCACCTGTAAAATGGGGCCAGAAGAGTTCTCAGGTTTTCCCCTTTCTCAGGTGGTAAGTAACTTAGCTGTAGCAAGAAGAACAGTTGGAACACTTTAGCAGAGAGGTTTCTGAAATGTGCTTACTGGTACTGCAGGCACTCCCTGCTATCTGTGGAGGATATACTCCTGAAGGGTATAACAGTTAGCAAGTCATGGAAGCTACACAAGTTAAATACACAAAGGCAGTGTATGCTATGGGGAGGATAGAGAGACAGAGGTGAGATCCTTAGGGTGATTAATCAGCTGGAAGAGGAGCTGACTTCTCAGCAACTGAGTTTCTGGCAGCTGACAGTGCTGATTAAAACACTGATTTGCATTTTAAAATACAGCTCAAGACATGACCTGTGTACTGGTCTGTGATTTTGATTGGTACCTCACTTTATAAGGTAAGACTGAAACGTGGTGCCCTGTTGTACCTTCCAGTCCTTCTTGCAGCTGGCAACATTCTGGAAATCCTCCTCAATTCAAAAAGATTGGACGCTTGACACAAATCTTCTAGTTCATGTGTTCTTGGTGCCGCTTTATGAGCTGTTATATTTTCATCCTGTGATATCTAGACTATTGATACAATATTGGTACTGTATCATCACAAATAGTTATAGATATGTACTGAAGGTTTATGCAATTCATAGTTGAAGTTTTATACATAAAATCCTCAAGTGAAAAAAAGCAAACTTCAAGCACAATGTAAACATCTTATATGTTTATGTATAGCAGCCTTCCAGTACCTAAAGGGGGTGTACTAGAAATTTGGAGAGGGACTTCTTACTAAGACAAGGAAAAATGGCTTCAAGCTGATAAAGGATAGATTTAGATTAGATATTAGGAAAAAATTCTTCACAATGAGGGTGGTGAGGCACTGGCACAGGTTTCCCAGAGAAGCTGTGGCTGCCCCATCCCTGGAAATGTTCAAGGCCAGGTTGGACAGAGCTTGGAGCAACCTGGTCTAGTGGAAGAGATCCTTGCCTTTGTCAGGGGTGTTGGAACTATATATCTTTAAGGTCCTTTCCAATCCAACCCATTCTATGATTCTATAATATATAATGTGAAAAGCTAACAGTTACAAAATATTTTCAATTTTAAACAAAGATAGAATTTCTTTTTGAAAGGCAAGTAGATAACTCTTTAGTATATTGTGTTACAGTATAACTGGATAACCATATTGATTCAGAATCTCAGTTAAGCAATGTTTCATTGTCTTTAAATATGGTGCTTGAAATAAGTGTAGATAAAACACATGAAGAAATTTGAGCTTAAACTTAAAGTCACCTGTACAGAGATTTAGGAGTCTGTATGCCTTTGATCATATTTTAATCCACTTTTCCCTGGTTGTCACGTATTAACATCATGGGGTACAGCTCCATCTCTGGCAGTGTTCAAGGCCAGGTTGGATGAACCCTTTGGTGATGTGGTTTAGTGTGAGGTGTCCCTGCCCATGGCAGGGGGGTTGGAACTAGATGATCTTAAGGTCCTTTCCAACCCTAACTATTCTATGATTCTATGACCTTCTCATCAAGGCCTATTGAAAGAATGAAAGGTAAAGGACAGAGAAGTGGGATAATGGCAACAGTTAGCAGTGCAAATTGGTTAGTAAACACTAAATGCTTTACAGCTAAAACTCCAAAATGGTGGATAAGGTAGCAACAGACTTTTGGTACACAAAAACAGTCACTGTGTTTTATAGTATAATAGCATGGTGTTATTATAGAACTGGGGCAACCGTTTGGTCCCCAGACCAGAACATTTCTGGGCATTCACAGGAACAGCTTCTGGGAATAGGTCCATAGGTACTTTGTGTTCTGATTTGAATGTCATAATTGCTTTTAGGTTTTCCTGGGGTTTTCTGGTACTTGTAAGTTTTACAAAACTTAGTCATTGTCATTCTGTCAAACTGGAGCTGGGATCTCGGACCCAAAACATACACCTACCTCTTTCTAACTGGTAAGTTAACAACCTTCTTTGGTTCCCCTTAAGTTTTCCTCTTATGTTTTCATTTATAGGATCTAGTTCATTTCATAATCATCAAGGTCAGTTAAATCAGGACCTGAAACTGCTAGAACCTTAAAAACTTATGTTCAAAATAAAGCTAGGAAATTCTACTTTCTTAAACTAGTCTAAATAATAGGAAAGCACAGGGGTATCCTACCCATAAAAGCCCACAAAGAAAGCAAACCAATATTTTCATTGGAGGTCTGGTCAACAAATAAAGGTAAAGTTGGCATACTTATTTGTATAGAGATGATCATATTATATCAAAATGCTTACAAAACTTCATGTAATAAAAGTGGCCTAGGTTGTAATGTATTCATATTGAAAAAATAGTTTTATACTGAAATCAGGCAGAAAGCCTGCATAACAATGAGAAGAATTCAGTAACGTGACAAGTGCATTCCTCAGTTATAGTATTTCTAAAGAGTCAATGTATCTAAAGTGATGAAAAGATTAAAATAAACAGCATATTTGTAACAGTAAATGTACTATAACCCAATCTCTTTCCCAAGAATGTAATCAGTATTTTTAAATTATAAAAAAAATCCTATTCTCAGTCCTGTGTTGTACAGTCTTTCATAAAAAATTACATACTTCAATTTACTTGTTTATAAGTTGCTGCTTGAAGTGTACTATTGGATACACAAACAAAAAGGAGAGAAGAATATGAAAGGGAATCTCCTAATACCTTTTATTGACTGTGTCAAACTTTTTAACTATCTTCATATTGTACTGTATATTTTTGCTTGTTGACCTTGTAAATATCAGATGCAAATACTTATTCTTCATAGTGGATTTTACTATCACATTCTTTTATGGCCCAGCACTTTAGACAAGATAAAAACCTTTAAAAATATTATTCAAGAAGTGGCAGGCAGAACTTCCATAGCTACACTGAGACATTTTCTTCCAGTCAGACAATGTTCCTTGTGCTTCATATATTCTACTATTTGCCTATGAAAAGACATCCAACCATAAAAGGAAAGAGGTCAGAAGTAATCTCAAAATTAGCTTTATTTATGACCTGAGTACTAAGGGAATCAGACTGTGGGTGTATGTGGGACTACTTTTCTGCTGGATGCACTTGTTGTCCTGAGCACCAGTTATTTCTGGTGGGTAGAAAATTAACCCTTAAAAAAGTGGTTTTGAAAGCATCTTTTCATGTTAGGATCTGCAGCCAAGCCAGTGCACTCTTATTCAAAGATATGTATCTAAGGCATTAGTATTGAATCCTGCGTGAAGTTCTGGTTCTACTAAGGTCAACAGAAAAATCCCACTGATCTCAGTGAGGAAAGATTTCATTGCTTATCTTTACTAATTATTAACAGGAGTAAATTTCAGACATGTCTGATTAAAATAACCTGATGTTATATCACATAGAAAGGTTCTCCTACCACATGAAATAAATGCAATAGAAGGGCAACAGAAAAGGCGGAAGTAATAGAACAATGAACAGGGATAGGAGATTGCAAATATTAAATTGATTGGTTTTGCTGGTTTTTTTTTTTTAACAAGATTATAGTATTTGTCCCACCCTTAGAGATATTAATGACCCCCAGCTTTAGGACTCAAATAACCCATTTTCTATCCTGCATTCTTTTCTACAATTAAGTTAAAATTTCCAATACAGAAGAGATCAAGATTTATCTATATAACAATTTATAAAGCCTTAATTTACCAGCAGCAGTGTCCTATTTTGCTCTCAGATATTCATGCAACATCTGAATGCCTTGCAAATGTTAATGAATTTATGCTATAACCTCCTGGAGAATTAGAGGAGAAAAATTATCTCTATTTTGCAGCTGGAGAATGGAAAAAGAAAGACATTGTCATGTGCCTGATGTCTCTCACTGGATTTTGCAAACTCAGAGTTTAAACTATAAGACTTTCTTAGCCTCTGATTATCTTTGCTTTGGGAATTCTGTCTTATTTAAATTCTGTTCTCTTGAACACTCTTCTCTAGGCCAGATCTATGCAAAAATGATTCTTAACCTCAACAAATATCTGGAAAAACCCTTGACCAGAAGAAAGCTGGAGTTCTGCTTGCGTGTTCACTGGCTGATTTAGCTTGCAAGGCAATGAGAAGAGAGCAGAAAACAGATCCTGAAGTATCTCAAAACTTCTTTAAAAATATAATGTATAATCATAGAATCATAGAATAGTTAGGATTGGAAAGGACCTTAAGATGATCTAGTTCCAACCCCCCTGCCATGGGCAGGGACACATCACACTAAAGCATGCCATGCAAGGCTTCGTCCAACCTGGCCTTGAACACTGCCAGTTCTCCCGATAGCTTCCAGAGGGGACCTACGTTGTCCCTAATCTGTTTTTTATTCACTACTTACCTATAGAATCCCTTCCTGTTATCCTTAACATCCCTAGCCAAGTTTAATTCTAACTGGGCCTTAGCTTTCCTAACCTGGTCCCTAGATTCCCTGACAACATCGCTGTATTCTTCCCAGGCCACCTGTCCTTGCTTCCAGCTTTTATCAGCCTCTTGTTTCCTTTGAATTTTTCTCAGCAGCTCCTTATGCATCCAAAGAGGTCTCCTGGCCCTCCTGCTCCACTTCCTTCTAGTTGGGATGCATTGCATAGAGGTTCAGATTTAATAGATTTTCTCTTGTTAATTGTGCCTATTTAGATATACTAAAAGCTCTTCCAAGTGAACTTTAGTTATGTTGTTGTTTCCATTGCTAAAGTTATTAGAATTTTGTGACTTTTTTCCAGAGATCTCCCCTTCATAATTAACCTGAGTTTTATATGGGCTTCTTTCATATGTAACTTTCATTTTATGAGGGCTGGATTGCATTGTCATGATGGCTTTCCCTCAGCATTGAATCTACATACATCATAAATCCATCTTAGTTTAAGCACTGAAGTACAACACAACTGACTGGTTTGTCTACAGTCTATTTTGTAAGGAAAAGAACAGCCAGCTCTTCTGTGCTACTGAAAGGATTTAGTATCTGGTAAGCTGCATTATGCAGTACTCCGTGCTGCTGATGTAAGACTGCTTCCAGCTCCCAGCAGTCTTGCTAAGAATTATACAAGTGTGCTATACTTGCACATAACTGTCATTTAGTAACTGCTCTATTTGTTTTGAAATGAATTAAGTTTTTCTACACTACAAATGTAATTATTCCCTACCATCTACTTTGCATAAACCTAGTACAATGCAGTTATACCTTTGTATACAAAGGTAGTTTATTCCACACAAATATAACACACTAATGAGGAAATCAGGGTATTGGGACCTCTGTAATATGGTAACCTGCATCCTGATAGAACTAGCTCACCTTATTCCTGAATACATTGTGAGCTAACACAGACATAAAACATTTGCCAGGCTTTGCCAGGTGAGGGATGGTATAAAACGAAGCAAGAAGAATTAAGTTATTGGGAAGTTTGTTTATTCAGGAAGGAGACAATACATACTTCGGTGAACCCCTTTCCGCCACTCTTGGCTTGGAGAATCACACAGAATGGAAACTTTGGGCAGAGTCTTGGGAAACAAAGCTGATAGGAAAAAAACCCATGGAACAGAAGTCTCCCTCCTGCAAAATAGCTGCTGTAAGGAATATCTAGCTTTTATTTTCCTTTTACTTGTACCCATTTCACATTATGAAACTACTCCTGATTTACTGGATTTATTACTGACTTCCTCAGAAATAAAAAATTAGGTTTATTATAACTTGATATGAAGCAGTTGTCAGTGATAAGGCTGAAGGGCAGAGTTTAGGACTTCTAGAACTTGTCTTGTGGGTTTCCTAGTTTAGTCAATACAAAGGATCTTGGACATTCAGAAAGAGGAAAATTCCAGACAACACCACCATTGACTAGTGCTGTGCAATATCTTACTTTGAGCAACCTGATCTGTCTTCAGAATAGGCCCTGTTTTGAAAAGGGGTTTGGACTAAATGGCTTCCAGATGTCCCTTCCAAACTGTGTAGCCTGGTGACTTTGTGTTCCTTCTCCTTGCTCCCTGTAAAGCTAGAATTCTACAGAGCCAGGCCCAGGGCTTTCTACGTGCCCATATTTCACAGTGTTTTCAATTCCAGAACTATGTGAAGCACCAGTTTCCAGGTGAGGCTATGCACTTGTCACGTTCTACAGCTGAGTTAATGTGCCCTGAGCAACATAGTATTGTCCTGGGTTTAGCAGTAGCAGTCAATTTTTCTCCTTCTTAGTAGCTGGTGCAGCGCTGTGTTTTGACTTTCAGCCTGGGAACAGAGGTGATAACACCGATGTTTTTAGTTGTTGCTAAGTAATGTTTACTCTGGTCAAGGACTTTGTGAGTCTCATGATCTGCCAGGGAGGAGGAGAGGCTGGGAGGAAGCAGAGACAGGACACCTGACCCAAGCTACCCAAAAAGGTATTCCATACCACAGCATGTCATGCCTGGGGAGGTAACTGGGAGTTCCCTGGAAGGGCTCACTCTCTTCTGGGTCTGTCTTGTTTCAGCGGGTGGTATCGTATTCTCTTCCCTTGTTATTTCCCTTAGCATTATTATTATTGGTGGTAGCAGTAATGATTTGTGTTATACCTTAGTTACCGGACTGTTCTTATCTCAACTCGTGGGAGCTACATTCTTTTGATTCTCCTCCCCATTCCCCTTGGGGATGCTTTCTTATGCATCCAAATTCTGGTAAAGGATTTCAAGGACGCCTGTTTTTCATGAAGCCAAGTGAAGTCCTGGACAGATTATTAGTTCAGACAAGTTGTCATATAAAAACCATAACACTAATAACAGACCCAAGACAGTTGAGGAAGCAGCACAGCTGTGTTTTTATAGTGCTGAGTCAGCCAGTGCCCATTGTACAGTTAATCTGCCCAAGAAGATGACTTCACAAAGATGTGCATCACAAAGAAACAGAAGTTTCATGTGCATGCTGCTCACTGACATTTGCGAGACTTGCAACTCCAGTGGCAGTTACTGGATGAAAATGAAGCAATTTGGTTTAATAATGCAGATGTCAAAATAGTAAAACATTCAGGACGAATATATTGGGAAACCATCATAATCAATTTAATTTATTTTTGTTATTGTGGCATTGTTTGAACACTACATTTCCCACCACTGAGAAAGATGATAAACAGTATAACTGAGCTGAAGTTAAATCACTCACAAATCTGTCTTTCAACAAGGTGGTGTGTCATTAATTCAGGCACCAGAACAAGTAACATCATTAAATATTATGGCACACTTCATCCAGCTTCTCCATAAAATAATTTTCTTAATGCTGTGTTTATAAAGGAAATTAGTATCAATCAATCAAACATAGACATGCATCCTTCTAATTCTGTATTTTGCCAATATCATAAACCCAGTATGTTTGGTGGCTTAGCAAGTATGTGTATGAAGTATAACAGAAATATTTTGTCGTCCTTATCTAAGCATAAGATGATCTCTTTCATTTATATACAACTCATTGCCCTAAAAGAGAGGAAGTCTGGGTAGAATAGACTCAGAAGTGGAGAGGTAAGACAGGGAAAATGGAAGACACCATCCCACCAATAGCTAGACCTGAAATCAACTGCTTCTTATGTTTTCTACCCGGTAGTGAGGTTCCAGACCATCACAGCATCACTTGGGAATTGACACTAATCTGAAATTATTTTGATTTGATGCTAATGAATCAAAGCCAGGCTGGATGAAGCCTTGGGTCATATGGTTTAGTGTGAGGTGTCCCTGCCCATGGCAGGGGGGTTGGAACTAGATGATCTTAAGGTCCTTTCCAACCCTAACTATTCTATGATTCTATGATTCTCTGTGCAGAGATACAATTCAAACTAGCAGTTACTGAAACACATACACAATGCTGGCAGGTTCTTGAACCTGGTGAAGAGTAGAATTAGGGAGTAAATAATTGATAATGTAAGAGCAGAGAGAAAATTCTACAGAATTCTCTACATAAAATGTAGAGCCCCTTTCTACAGATAATTTTAGTGCATATTTTTATGACTTAGAACATTTTAGTTGTTGATAAGTACTAATTATATTATTATTAAAGATGAATGAAAGACCTATTTTAATTCAAAATGTAGAGAGCCCGGATGTTTCTAATGAGGTACTGTGCTTTGTTACATTACTCATTATTTGAAAAGAACATCAACATATTTATTTATCCATTTATCTACTGGTTGGTCTTTTCATTGCTTTACCTAATTTCCCCCTTAATCTTTGAGTGGCAGGGAGATGGTGGAGTTTGAGATCCTCCAGACAATGAGAAGAGTGTGCAGCAAGCTCACTGCCCTGGACTTCAAGAGAGCAGACTTTGGCCTGTTCAGGAACCTGCTCAGTAAGGTTCCATGGGATATAGCCCTGGAGGGCAGGGAGGTCCAAGACAGCTGGTTGATATTCAGTGAACACCTGCTACAAGCTCAGAAGTGTTGCATCCTGACTAGAAGGAAATGGGGCAAGAAGGCCAGAAGGCCTCCATGTATGGATAAGGAACTGCTGAGAAAACTCAGAAGGAGAAAGGTAGCTTATAGAAGGTGGAATTGAGAAGAGATTCAGAGCAGAGAAGGACTTGGGCATGTTGATTGATGAGAAACTGAACATGAGTTGGCTTCAGTGTGTGCTTGCAGCCCAGAAAGCCAACCGTATCCTGGGCTGCATCTAAAGGAGCGTGACCAGCAGGTCGAAGGAGGTGATCCTGCCCCTCTACTCTGCTCTCATGAGACCTCACTTGGAGTATTGTGTGCAGTTCTGGTGTCCTCAACATATAAAGGACATGAAACTGTTGGAACAAGTGCAGAGAAGGGCCATGAGGATGATCAGGGGACTGGAACACCTCCTGTAGGAAGTCAGGCTGAGAAAGTTGGGTTTGTTCAGCCTGCAGGAGAGAAAGCTGCATGGAGACCTCATAGCAGTCTAATAATAGAAGTAAATAAGCTCTATGCAAATTTTTCATTCACTTGCACAACCGAGGAGCCATAGGATATAATGGGTAGAGATCATCCTTTGCATTTGTGAGGCCACACAGTTTAGTCAGGAAGCAGGGGATCCTACCTGTATGCCATGAGCTGAACTGCTCTATTTGCTCATAGCCTGCCAGTGCAGAGCTCCCAGTGCATGCCTAGGCAGTGCACTGACTCACAACCATGCTGCTGAAGCAGACGGTCAGATTAGAAGTTGCAAGGGTTAAACAGTAAGGTTTGCTCAACCATGCCTGAGAATGAATCAAAATTATCAAAAATAAGGAAGAGCAAATGGACTTGATCACAGCCTATCTTAGATGTTTCAATCAGTTGGGCGCACTTCTCTGCCAGCTCAGAGGCTGCAATTGGGTACGGGATGAGATTGCATGAGCAAGCAGTCCTTGTTCCAGGCACTATAATAGAGTCTCCTTCTATGGACAGCTCCTCGTAGCTAGAGAGCTAGGAAGAGTCCTTAGATCCTGAAAGTCCTAGAAGCTATTGATCTGATCTCCTGATCTTTTATGATGAGGTGACCTGCTTAGTGGATAAGGCTGTGGATGTTGTCTACCTGGAGTTTAGTAAAGCCTTTAACACCATTTCTGATAGCAGTCTTCTGGAGAAACTGGTTGCTCATGGCTTGAATGGATACAATCTTTACTGCGTAAATACTGCCTGGATGTGCAGGCTCAGAGACTTGTAGTGAATAGAGTTAAATCCATTTGGTAGCCAGTCACAGGTGATGTTCCTCAGGACTCAGTACTGGGGCCACTTCTGTTTAATATCTTTATCAGTGATCTGGATGAGGGGATTGAGTGCACACTCGATATATTTGCAGACAATACCAAATTGGGTGGGAGTGATGATATGCTGGAGGGTAAGAAAGCTCTGCAGAGGGATCTGGACAGGCTGGATAGATGGGATGAGGCCAATTGTATGAGGTTCAACAAGGCAAAGTGCCAGGTCCTGAATCACAACATCACCATGCAATGATACAGGCTTAGGGAAGAGTGGCTGGAAAGCTGCTTGGTGGAAAAGGACCTGGGAGTGTTGGTCAACAGGTGGCTGAACATGAGCCAGCTTGTGCCCAGGTGGCCAATGGCATCCTGGCCTGTATCAGAAATAGTGTGACCATCAGGACTAGGGCAGTAATCATCCCCCTGTACTTTGCACTGGTGAGACCTCACTTTGTATACTGTATTAAGTTTTGGGCTCCTCAGTGCAAGATTATATAATGAGATATAATTGACATACAGGTGAACTCGATAATCTTAAAGGTTTTTTCCAACCTAAATAATCCTATGATTCCTCTGCAATTCTACAATTCTAAGAAAGATATTGAGGTAGTGGAGTGGATAAAGGGAAGGGCAACAAAGCTGGTGAAGGATCTGGAGCACAAGTCTTATTGGAAGTGGCTGAGGAAACTGGAGTTTTTAATCTGGAGAAAGAGAAGCTGAGAGATGACCTTGTCACTCTCTACAGCTGCCTGGAAGGATGTTGTAGCCAGGTGGGTGTTGGTCTCTTCTCCCAAATAACAAGCAATAGGACAAGAGGTAACAGCCTCAATTTTCACCAGAGGGGAGGTTTAGATTGGATATTAGGCAGAATTTCTTCAATGAAAGGGTTGTCAAGCACTGAAACAGGCTGCCCAGGGCCGTATTTGAGTCACCATCCCTGAAGATATTTAAAGGACATGTAGATGTGGGATGTAGGGATGTAGTTTAGTGATGGACTTGGCAGTTTTAGGTGTGTGGTTGGACTTGCTGATCTTAAAGGTCTTTTCCAACCTAAACAATTCTTTGATTATCCTGCCCTGGGTGGGATTTCCAAGACAAGAACTCCTTGGCATCTCCTTTTAGTTCCCAGGAGAAGCAGCCATCTACCATCTTCTGCCTCACCCAGGACTAACAGCACTCTTGTACTTCCTCTTTGTCCTGTCCAAAATAGCTTTTAAGTTAAGGGGCCTGTTAGTTACCACATGTAAATTTAAAAATAGTATAAGAATCAGTGTAATTTTTAATGTAAATACAATGTCACTTATCAAAACAGAGAGAAAAGATGACAAAAAGAAAAGCAAGCAGGAGCTTGACTTCACTCACAGCAAAACTTAACACCAAGAATAATCCTTCTCCTCACTTCTCTCATATGAGAAAGTGGTCTCTCACTCTCAGTCTTTGTTTCCCGTTTCCTGATGCTGTCAGAGACTTTTGTCTTTAGTTAGTCATCCTTGCCATAAATTACTTCAAACTGTAGTTGGGTACTCTTCCATATTCTGAAGGACCCCTTTGCCAGAGGAACTCCTGGGGACATAGCCCCTATTTATTGAAATTTAGGACTGCTGAATTAACAGAGGACTGACTACAGGTCTGATTTTTTCTTCATAGCAGAAATCCTGTTTTATCAGAAACTATTCTCAAAGAATCCTATTACAAAATATGTACAGTTGTACATTCATGTTCCTATATTTGACTTTTCATCAAAAGGACTCCAAGTTTAAGAATATCATGATCTCTGTGTGTGTGTCACATTAGGAATTTGGACCTTGGCCTGATCACCTGCTAACCTCCTTCTGAAGGATCCTAAACATACAGGCACCATCTGAACCAGTTTCCCAAAACAGTTTAATTTTTCACTCTCTCTGTGTACCTGTCTCCTAGTCACATGCAAAAGCCCCACATGCACCAGCCTGAAAAATGGGTAAAGGTCTGGTTTATTGACAAGCAGAGATGGCCTAGGTCACTCATCTTCTGCTGGCAGCCCGCATTGTCCTTTAATTCATGAGCAAGTGTAGAGAAGGTAAGCAACAAGGTTGAGAAGATTAAGAGATGGGACCTACATGTTTTGGGGAGGAAAAAAGTCGCCTAAAAGTACTACCAGCTGTCCTTTAGAAAGCAGTGATACTTGCATCTAAACTGCGTTTGGTTCTATAACCCACTCCTCAAGTTAAATCACAGCAAGGGGAGGGCTCCAGGGACATGCTATGAGTGGCAGGAGAAGCAGTGTTACCCCAGAGTGGTCATAGCTAAATTCAACCACTCTCTACAGTGAGGCAGCTACTGCAGGACAGTGAGGTTTGCACCACGTGGACAGGGCTAATCCTCATCCAGTGCACTGCACAACCTTGTTATGGGGTAGATTTTTCTTCTCCTCTGAGGGGGTGTCATGGTCACTGGGTAATGTCTGATCTCTCTGGTATCGTGACCTTCTATCTTAGGGCAAGTTTTGGTCTCTGGGTTGACAAATCAAGACTGTTTTTTGAACTCTGTTTTATTACAGTAAAGTTACATCAGCTCACCCATACCAGCTTCTTGCACTATGCTAGGAAAAAGTTCAGTAAGAGCTGAAACAATCTCTCCAGCTTAGGTTTGAACCTTGTTTTAAACACAAATATCTCTCCTTTTCAGCATAGTCAGGAAAGACAGGGTCATCTTTATACCTGATATCTCAAGCAAAGCAGTGGGTAAATATCAAAGATGTTATGGCAAGGCAAACATATCCCTTTTATGTTTGTGGGCAGCACTAATGGCACAGGGTGAAATTTATCCTCTTATCAAAGGTCAACACAAACCTAGGCACTACTTCAAAGGTGCATTGATCCTACAACTGGTTCCTGGCACTGAGCTGGATTTCACCAAAGTCCAAACCTGCTCAAAACCAATTTATTTTATACATCTATGTAAGGAATAATAGAGTGCGTTCAGATACAGACACACTTAGAAGTCCACAATAGCTATCTTGGTTTTGCTGGGACAATACATTGTTTTTGTCTTGTATTCACATTTTTTGGATGATTCTTCCTAGTCAGCTGTCCCTCCTTCCCTTATAATCAGTCAAAACATCAATGCTTTTTTCAACTACACAATATTTACTCAAGCTCTGTGTTCACTGAGAAAAAGCTGACAGTCCAGTGACTGTTTAGTACTGCAGATACTGCTTGGTTTAGAGGGCAAAGCAAGAGTGAAGGCACCATAAAAGCCATTCTTTCAGATCGTAGTGAGTAATAATGACAGCTATCTAATGTTTCCTACTAGAATTTAGCCAGCTGGCATTCAACCAATGCTCTAAGACACCAAACAGGTCTTGCAGATGGGGAAAATATGGAAGGCAAGGGACAGGGCAGCAGAGCCAATAGAAGAGCAAGCTAAATAGTGGTGTCTTTTTATTAGTGGTCACATAAACATGTCACTGCAGAGAAGGCATAGGGTTCTTATACTGGAAGTATGATCACACTGGGTGTGAACACATACATTGTAAATACTGTAGGAGAAGATATGGCATCTACAGTAGGTGTTTTTCTTTTATGTTTTCTTTCTGTGGTTGTATTTGAGCAGGGTGTGCCAATATTTGCAGTCTGAATAACAGCATTAGAGCATCCAGTATTCCTGTCTACAAGCAAAACTAAAGAAAACACTTCAGCTAATTCACTGCACCTTCGCATGCGTTAGTCACTGGTCCCTGCATGCTTTAATTATAGACTGCCTTGACGTTACAACTGTAGGGCACAAAGCAAAGACTTCACAAAAGTTGCTTTGGTATCTCTTTTTTCCTCACTATGCTAATGGGGAAGTTGCTTTAAATACAGATCTGTGCTCGAAGATGTCTTGTCCTTGGAATGTGGTTGTGCAGTTCATATGATTATAGTGTCAGCTGAGATGGATTAGAAGATGCTTTGTTCAGGATAGGTAAACCAATCTGGTAATCTGTTCTTTCTTTTTCCCTGAGAAAATAATATTTTTAAAAATTTTTTTTATATTTTTTTCTCCATGAGAGTAAAACATAAAGAATCTTTACATAACGGAGCTGTAGTTTTTAACCTGAGTTGCTCTAAATAGATAACCAAGGATAGCTAAATCCCATGTGCTATGGCTCACTGCACAAGTTACAATTTATTAAACTATTATATTCAGGAGATTAAGTCAGAATTCCCATGTTCAGTCATGTACATGATTGCTTTGGGGGCTCCAATAGGTCAAACACTGACAGTGTCAAGCATAATTATCTCCTGAATATATTCACACCCCCTGCAAAAGCCAATGTTTGGTTTTGAGTTATTTCAGAGTATATTCATTAGTTTACAACCTTTTGTGAGGCTCTCTAAGCTTCAGCTGAATGAATAAAATCTGCAAGAAACACAGATCCCCTGAAGATCTTATTATGACATAAAACACATTGAAGGAAAGTTTTGTATTTCCATAAAAAATTCAAGACATAATGTTTATTTTTGCACACTGATGCCGTTATCTGTATGTGTTGGGGCCCATGGTGGTAAACACGGTGTAATGCACAATAACTTGTTTTTCTGAGTTAGTGGGTTTGTATGTATATTATAAATTTATATTTTCCCACTTTTTTTTGAGCTTACAAAATATGGTAGCTCTCCAGCATTGGACTGGAGTGACTATTCCAGGTACAGCAGATAATATTGAGGTAGAAAGTCTGCACAGTGCAAATGTGAAATATCGATAGCATAACTGAAGAATTAATCCTACAGAGAGACAACTGGAAACACTGTGTTAATAAGCTGAAGGCCAGGGCACACAGCTGAATACAATTGAGTTGCTGTAACCTAACAAGTTGTCACCTATCCATTGAGTCAACCTAACTGACCCTATGTCTGCCCCAGCTTTGAGGAAAAACATATTAAAGTAAAGCTCTTTGGCTAACTTCTTGTCTGCCAATTGAAGAAATACTGTTTCTCTCCCAGATTTTTTTTAATTAATTCTCTGCTGTTACAGTAAGCAAGTATCAATAACTAAATAATCAACATCTTTGTGTTGTTACAATTACTTGCTACCTATGTAATAGCTTGATTCTGGTAACTTGTGATCATTGTTCCTTTCAGTGATAGGAAAACTCCGCTGTGCTGAGGGAAAGCATCCTCAGAGCTCATGCTCCAGTTGATACTACACAACATGTCATTTGTGAAAAAACATAGCAACTCCCCCTATTTATTTTGAGCCTAAGCTGTTGCACCAGTTCTGCTCAGTGTTCTCTCATCTAAAAAGATTCTTTAAAAAAATAGATTTTCCAAACCAAAAATTCTGACAGCTAAACCCTGTGCAAGAAACTAAGTTTGTATACATTTTAATAAAAAAAAGGAAAAATGTGAATATAAAAAATTACATAGAAGTTTTCAACAGAATAAAAATCCAGCATTGTATGAAACACTTAAATGGCACCAGCATATGAAGAAATGTCAGTTAGAAGAATCATATATACCTATTAATTTCAGAACTCTATTAAACCACAAAATAAAATCATTTGGAAAATATTTGACTTCTGAGTTGGGGTAAAAAGCAAAATGAACAATTCTCCCTCCCTCCTCCTGCTCCCAACGTTACATGCAATCTTTTTTATTTACTTCAACAGAGATTTCTCAAAAAAAAGTGTTTAGAGAAAATTTTGTTTTGCTACTTGTCTACCTGCCCAGAAAGTACTGCTCAGCCTCCTCTTCCTTTCCATAAGTGAAATTATTAGTCTTCAGTTAGGGTTACTAGCAGCTAAATGTGAAGTCTTTTTGCCCTTCTGCTCCTCTTTGCTGTTGCCCATTCAAGGAGTTTTTTCAGCTTTGTGGCTTTCCCTTTAGCCTGAAATACGGGCGGCTATAACACAGGTAGCTGTAGCTCTTGTCTCAAGTAACAGAATAGAAAAATGAAAATAGCCACTAGAAAATTCAATTTTCTGCTTTAATGAAAATAACCTTGATGAAAAATTGCATGCTAGGTCACCCCTCAAGTCTCCTACAAGTATGTTAGATATTCCATTTTAGATATTTACCTCTGATAGAATCATAGAATTGTTTAGGTTGCGAAAGACCTTTAAGATCATTGAGTTCCTACCATTAACCTGGCACTGCCACAACAGGATAGAAGCTGACTCCATAAAGCTTAGGTTTTACGTTAAATTATGTATTTTAATTCTAGAATACCCCTTGTCTCACTAGCATAGCGATGATTCAAGAGCAGCAAATTATCATAAAGGTAATGTTGTAGTAACATTTTGTGACATTTGTCAGTTTATGTTTGGTTATATCAAGAAGGGACAAGATGCCTGTGTTGTTCTTCTGAGTAGTTATTTTGGAATTGCACCTGATGTTTCACTCATTAAGCTCACAGCTTCTGAGGTGACAGATCAAGAAGTTTTTATGTTTTGTTCTGAATTAAATATGCTAGATATTCATATGGTATATAGATACCTATTTGCACATGTATGTGTGTGCGCTTTTGTGGTTTCAGTTCCATATAAAAGAACTGCAAATCTTTCCATAGAGATTTCAGTCAATTAAATTCTTACAAAATTATTGACCTCTTTTAATTTTTCAATACACTCTTTCTACAAATGCTGGAGTTAGGGTTTCAGAATAATTTCTTAAACCATACTCTCTTATATGCATATTTACATTTTCAGTCACAATAATATGTTTTATTATAATAATAGTCAGAGGTGCGCCAGATAGTTCCCTGAAAAAACATAGGAAAATAGAAAATAGAAGGTTACCTAAGAGTTTAGGGGGTTAGGCTTCAGGTATGAGATGACCAGTTGTTCATCAATATTGTCCATTTAATGCCATGATTATGATTACAGTATGTGAAATAGCTGTTCTTCCCACTGTAGAGGGTTGGTCAATATGACTATCTTACCCTTTCCTCATATCATACATAAAGCTTCTCCAAATGACATTACTTAGGTTAGCATAAGAAATAAAAATGTCAAATAATGTGTTTTATATTTTCCTCTCCTCTCTCTTCTCTCTGTTTCTCTAATTTTTGTACTGAGCTTATGAAGCAAATTTTAATAGGGAAAGTTGTCAGTCAAAAATTGTAGTCTGTTGTATTATTTTTATTTTTTTTTAAGAAAGAACAGAAATAAGAGACATTTCAGGAGCCAGGAGAGAAAATAGGCTGAAATGGAAATGGAAAAAGAATTAAGAACACAATTATAAACTAAGAAAGGCCACTGTATGGAAGGATAGTAGAGGTTCACTCCCCTTTGGGAGAAGGGAGAGTCAGAAGAGAAAAACATGAACATGAACAGACCCATAGGAACCCATAAAGTAATTTGTGGTTAAAACAGGCTACGGCTCACAGCTGAAGTATCCAAAGGCTAAAATTAGTACCAGAGCAGAGCCATGACTGTGAGAATAGTGCCAGGGATGAAGTACAGTGAGAAGAGCAACTGAGCCTCAGACATGCTGAGGAAATATTTTACTTTGTTCTGGAGTGACAGCGCTTTCCTGTTTTGAGCACAATCATCATCACAATGATTCATCAGCATAAACTAAATCGACCACATGAGAGAGTTGGGAAACCAAGAGACAAGCAACTTAATACTTAAACAATAAATAGCCTTATTCCTTCACCAAACTTCCACTATAGTATTCTCTTTATCCCTGCTGTGGAATAGCTTCCTTAGTTCCGTATTTTTGAGGAAGTGGTAGTGTTATTGTAGCATTTAATTCACTGTCACTTCAAGTATATAATACAAATTTGGGGAGCAACAGATCAATATTTTCAACATCTTGTCTTCCTTATTAGAAAATGTTTTTATCTGGAAGGTGGTAGCACAATTAAAGGAACATATTTATCAAATCATAGACACATATGACTTAGATTTCCTTAAAAAACCCAGGACATCTGACTGCATGTGCAATGCAATCCACAAAGTCACAATCCACTGTGACTAGGCAAATGCACATGTCATCCTATGTTTTTGAACATAACAGTAAAGATTTATGATTTAATTCTGTAAATCTATGTCAGACTGCTATAAATTTAGGAACAATTTGCTTTGATAACTAACTGGAAAATTAGTGTCATTCCTAACAAGAAAAAGCATGTTTATAACAGAAACGTGCTGTGATAAAATGCCCTAAGAGCTAAATATCCTGGAAAGAATTTTAATTCTTATGAAGATAAGCAACTGAAGGAATGCTAATTCTCTCTTTACTAGGAATGATTAAGAATGACTGTGCACCACAGCTACATACTAAATGTCTTGAAGAGCCTGGTAGCATTTTTATAGGAAAGTTTATGAATCATCTTTGGTTTGTTTTTTTTTCAGATGTGTTAATACACTTTGGTAAGTAAAGGCACATAAGGAAAATGAATATTACATTGTGAAACATGGCTCCACAATTCTGTAATGACCTGTTATGAATAAAACACTGGAACATGCCTAGCAATGTTGGAGTCATTGCAGTCAAATTGCAGGCATGCAAAGAACTCAGCAAGAAGAAAAGGATGTCAATGATTTGGTGGTCAATATATATTTTGAGAATTACAAATGGAAATAATTCAGTCTACAGTAATGGTTTGAAAAGAGCAATAAAGCTGAAACATTTTGGAGGGATTTAAACCAGTTGCACACTAATGATGCAGGAAAAAACATTCTCTGCATTTCAGATAATTCCATAAGCTCATAACAAGCAACTGGGGGAATGAAGGGTGGAACAAAACAGCTGCTGAGTAACTTAGATATTTTGTTGTCTTGCATTAAAGAAAAGACCATAACACAGGAGTTGTTAGGCTGATAACTAAGAAAAAATGAAAATAGTCACAGCTGGAAAACAGGAAAGACCATGGGGTTAGATGACATTTCCAGGTATGCACCCCTAGATGACAACTTTGTCATTTGTTTTTATACACAGCAGTGGTCGCTTGCATGACACCAAGCACAATGTTTCTTAGCTTTCAAATAATCAGTAATTTTATTTAAAATGTAGTTTGATGTAAAAATGAATAGCTCAAGCATGATTGCGCAAAAGATTGAAAGATGAGTTCAGTAAATTTAGAATCTCTTTTCAGGGACTATTTTGTTTTGTTTGAATCTTAGATTGGCAAGTTTCAAAAGCTGATTTTATTTTCCTGATCACTATTGTAGTAAAGTACATTATTAAACATAATTATATGTATTGTAATTTATTGTATTTTATTGTATTTTATTTTATCAGAAGCTTTCATTTGGGGAGGGTGGGGCTGGGATTTCCTGGAAAAGTGACAGTTAGTTTTACCGAAATACAGGACACACCCCCCACACCCCCCCGCACCCCCCCACACCCAGTTCTGTTGTGTACGCTACTGGTGCATTCTATGAATCTGGGATAAACTTCTGGACATTTAGATATTATACAATTCTTCCAAATAAATTAATGAACATTTTTACAAACTATGGTTTGTCCCTAAATGAAAATTGGCCATAAGGGAACATACAATTTTCATGAAAGTTTTCTTCTCTGTGTCATAATTTTTTTTTTCCATGGTCATTTTCCTGACAAAACAGAAAAGAGACATGTACCACTTCACTCACCCAGCACAAAATTACAGCATTAGCCACAACACTCAGCTGGGAGTGTTTTGGTCTGACAGTCTGTTCTAATGAGCTCTTGGGGCATTTTGAGCTCATACAGTCCATGGACTGTGACGTCCCTGAAGGATGCAGCATATTCCAACGTGGCCACAATGAGGTAAGGAGTGTAGACCCCACGGGTGATGTTAGTTCTACCCTTCTTGCTCTTGGGGTAGTGAGCAGGAGCTGCGAAAGGTAAAAACGCTGAAAATAACCCTAGTGTTTGCTTTGGTGTAGGGCTCTGAACATGCTGTTTATGTGGTCAGGTGTAAAGGTGGAGTTGTCTGACACTGAGATTACAGGAAGTAAAATGGATATGTGACTGATAATTTAAAAGTTGCTGTCCAACCAGTCCATGATTCCCCATCCTCAAGAGCCCAACAAAAACCAGTAAGATGAGCTGAAGACAACTCTTGATATATAGCCAGAATGGGAGAGAAATGGTTAGTGCAATAGAGAAAAACACTCTGGCAAAATAACCCCAGCTCCAGGCTTAGTAGGTTAAGTCAAAAGGCTGTCCCTCTTGGCTGGGGGCAATCAAATATCTTATGTGCAGAGGTCCCAGAGTTTTCAAGAGCAGATGGTGCCTTTCTGTATGAAACATTTAATGATGTGTGCTAATGAAGTTGGCGTTTATGCTGTTTTGGGACGTAGGGGCCCTTTACAGGCTCCAGGTACACTCTGTGCTCTTTTATGTAGTGGAGCTCAGTGAATGAAAAGAAATAAAAGAACTGTTACTTTGCTTGAAGGGAAATTCACTGCAGCCACGGTTCCAAATGCCTATGTATATGTTAATTGACTCCAAATGTATCTGCAGAAGAAAATTGTTTAAATGAACTGCATGATCCAACATACCCACTCAACCCTCCTTAAGATTTTCTTCCTCCTGCAGTCATTTATTAATAAGAATGCATTATTTTGTCCCCAGCTGCTTAACAATCACAACTACCACTGATCTCTTTTGCAGTGAGAGATCTTCATAAAACCCTGGCCAGGTTAATTTCCCACATGCCTGCTGGTAGACCTTCAGACAGGGAGTGGAACATGAGTGACAATATTTTCCAATGATTTATATTAAAACAACTTGTACAAAATCATGTAAGAAAGCTGTGACCCAGGCAGGAATAGACCAGAGCTCTTCTGTATGGCAATACCTACAGGAGCCACAAAAGTGAGTTTATTCCTTCTGAAGAATCCTTCTACCCTTCTGAAAGAAATGTGACAGGGAAACCTTCAGTCAGCAGCTATGGTCATCATGCCCTCAGCCATCTTCCTTTGCACTGTTCCACCTGTGCAGCTAAAGAACAGAGGCTCCTAAAAAGCACCATGCCATGTCGTGAAGGAATGTCTTTGTTATATGTGCAAGAGGACTGACATTAGATAAGTCAGATGATATTAATTTTGTCCTTTTTCAACTGACAAATTTTTGACTTTGTAATCAGAGTAATAGTTTTAATGTTGTTAGGTACATTGCTTATATTTCTTTCATAGGTTAAAAATAATTCTATTGCAAGTAGATGTGGCAATGTTATTGTTAGATGTTATCAAGCCCTGAGCATCCACAGTTAGGCTGAACTTCCAGTAACTGATGCAAATGGCAGGAGGGAGAGAAGGTATACTAGGGCCTTGTACTGCCTTTGTATAATGGTTGGAGAATCCTGCTCTGTGTCTCTGCTTATACAGAGATTATACTTTGTTCACATGGTTCCTTCAGAGCTGAAGATGAGCCCCTGAAACCATGCAACACATCTGAGAGAGAGAATCAGCATGGAAGAGAAGATGGTTCAGGTTTTCCTTCCAGCTCTCTTCTAAGGGAGTTTTTCTGGTCAGAGCTCCTGCTGCAGCAGGCATTGCTGGTTATTTAGTTGTAGTGTCCAAGCGTTTGAGTTCAGTTGTTATTCTGGCATGGTATCATGGCTTTGCTGACAGATGGGAATGACACCAGACTTGTACCTGGGACACAGACAAATGGAACTTCATGGGAGACACTAGAAATATTTATCTTCCAAAATCTGTTGTTTTTTTTTTTTTTTTTCAGAATTTCAAGGGCCTTCTGTAAGTAATGGAAACATGGGAACATTAACCTAAAAAGTCAAAATAAGATTTGTTTCCATCTGATGAAAAATACTTGGCAAAACATAGTTTCTGCACTGAACATATATAGATATGAATATATGTAGTTTTAATGACAGATGCCTTTTTTATAAAAAAAAATAAGATTTTTATAATACTAGATTTATTTCCTCCCACACAGCATCTTTTACTGTTTTCAGTGAACACCATACTAGAAAACCACGTTTTGTCCATGACATGGAATATGATGGAACTGAAAGGTTCCTCTCCTCAAGAATAAGGACAATCACAACTTGGTAGATTAGAAATATGGAACAGATGGATGAATTTCTGGTTTAGATTTAAAATTACTATCTCTTTCTCAACAGTTTTTTCTGGCTGCACATGGATCTGAACGTGGTTTCACATGCTAGAAAACACATGGGGAATTTTATGTTTGCATCAACTCCCAGTACGATTTTGCCTATGCACAGATAATCAAATCATTTATGTTGGACTGGGAGTAGAAGTGTAACCCTCCATGGAGTGAATGCAGGATGTTTAGAATATACCTCAAGCTTTTCTGCATGTTTTCATTCAGTATTGCAGTGCTCTGGGGAAGCTGTGGATTCACCTCAGCACACTTCTTTAGAATCCTAAAGCTGGAGAATTGCATTTAAACCAGAAAGTTCTTAAAACTGTTTGTTTTTTACTGTAAGCATTTCATTTTAAAACAAACCATCCAAAGCAAATAAATTGTAAAAAACATATTATAGTCATCTTTCAGGTGGTGTAAAGTTGTAGATTTCTGTTCAATCATGTGAAACACAGTAGTGACCATAAGGCTAACAGAAAAAAAGAAAGAACACACTGAAGAAAATACCAGTACTCTTCTGAAAAGAGCTACTATGCCTGGTTAGTATGGAGTTGTGGTGTCAAGTTTGCAATCTTCACCAGGTAACTAATACCTGCTCAAAAGGCAACTAAATGTGTATGTAATTTTCCCTAGAGTCACTGGGTCTCTTTGCACTGACTCACTGCTGCAGAGAAATGTACCTATTCCATTCCCTCAGCTGGCTTTAAAAATATTTTGAACAGCCTGTCAGATTAAAATAGGTGCGAGTAGGCAATTTACACTGAGGTAAACCCCATCCGTTTGCCTACGAGGAAATGATGAGAAATTTGTCATAGTTCTGTTTCAGATAATAAGAAAATGAAAAAGAAAGGGGAAAGAGAAAAAAACCCAACCCAACAAACAAACAAAACCACCCAAAACCACAGAAAGTGACAAATACTGATATTAGGTTTCAAGAGTATGCCTTTAACGTTATACCCAAAAATATAGGAAAAAAAACCCAACTAACATAAACCAAAAAAGAATACAGGTTCATTAATTTCTGAATCAGAGCTTTTTAAAAATAAATTTATGATTTACTGTCAAAGTATTGCCTTCCCCCTCAACACATTTTCTTCAACAAAACTTTGCATGTGATTTTTTTAACAGCTCTGTATTGTGTGATTGCAGTTGTTTTTTTTTAATTAATAGTGAGACATAGTGTTAACAATAAAAAACCAAAATGCCCCTATTTATTAATTAAATCACACAGGGTCTCATGAAGAATAATCATTAATAATGAAAATAAAATATGATTTACTAGCCACATAAGTGCAGTGGGCAGGGCTGATGTCACTTTTCCTGTCCTTTTTTGACTGGGTGATCTGTAGATGTGAGAATTTCAAGAGGACCAGCCAAGGTTCACAGAGCAGAGCATACAGTTTTGTTATTTGATTGAGGTCTCAAACCTCTCAAAGACTTTGTGCTGGCTTGAAATCTTGCAGCACTGCTGATTAGAACAAGAACTGATAGATGCAGCATTGATTGGGGGATGAACAACTGCATAAAACAGGATGGCAAATTCAAAATGACTGTTTAGAGCATGGATAGCACACTTGTCCCTCCTTTCAATTTTCTCCCAGGAGTAATGAGATTTTCCTGAACATGGACCCAAATGGAAGGTAGAACTTGCCCTCTATGATCTCCTTCTCTTCATGAAGAGGGTAACGTTCTAGGGAATAAATATCTGTATTTACCAGATCATGTTAGTAATGTAGGAGCTGAGAAGTTCCACTGATTTTGAAAAGTCCTTGGGTCAGATTTCATGCCCATTATCACATCCATACAGCATCTAACACAACAGGATGCAAGACTGTCTGGAGTCACTGGGTGATACTACAGTATATAATTTAATCACAAACCTATTGCAAATTAGATTTTGAAAAGACTGCTTTCAGAAGCATCACTACCACAGAAAAACAATATAGTGGCCTGGAACTCACTGACAGGATGAAGGAGCAGATGTTTAGTTCTCTGCAAATTTCTAAAGGCTTTCTCAATAATGGGCAGTAATCAGTTCAGCAGAATGAAGGTGAGCAGAAGCACAAGTAACTGCATCAAGTTAAGTAGGGGTAAATGTTAACCATCTGGATAACCTCTATGATAGCAAGATCTACAAGTCTTTGGAGAATTTTCCCAAAAGAAAAGGTGAAAGCCTCCCTGACGGACATACACAGACTACTTTTAAAAAAATTGTTCAATGTATAATAGACAAATATCATGCTTTTATGTAGAGGGATAGAATATTCTAACAGTTTTCTCCAGCTGTGATTTAAAGTACTGAGACAAGATACCCCAAAATATTTCTGCTTTTTACTATTTTCTGATTTGCTTTTCCTTTGAACAACCAACTAAAAAATCAGAGTATGCAAATATATAAACCAAATGTTTCATTGAAGCTGTACTGGCTGGTTATTGAACCTTCTCATGGCCTCCTGAGAGAACCATAAACTATCTCTTGCCCTTCTTATGCTCCATCCAAATAGTAGTGTAGAGAATTATGACTTGTATTTTAGCAAGTGATATAGCAAAGTTAAGACCTTGATCATTTTGCAGATCAGAGTAATATTCTATTCAGTCATATGAGAGTGATAATTAGGGTATTTATCTGAGATAATTTTTTTTACCACAAGGTTCAGGCAATTGCACATGAAAATATTGCGTACAAGTAGGTGCTCCTTGACAGCAAAATATTTTGCAATGTTATGCAGTGGTTCAGTATGTTTTTGTAGAAGGCGACCTCCATAATGTGCAATTGTAGGTTCAATATTTTGCTTCTTTTTAGACAGATGACTAAGGTCTCAGATGGAATATTTTCAGGACGCAGTGCAGAAGAGAGGTTAATTAAAATGAAGAATATTTTTCCAGTTGTAGAAGTCTGCAATTATGGTGGGTTTTTTTTCCTGTTTTTAAGCTACTCTCAGACATACTGATTTTTGCTTATAGTCTGACAAACAAGACGACCTGACATCTCTTGCACTTGCAGACATTCTGGGGCTCATGGGCTAGTATCATTGGAGAATCTGATTGAAACATACTTTCTATAATGATAGTCTAGAAATGGATAACCACAGATTCTAAAAATTTCATCTTTCTGATGGGGTTGTTCAATGTATTCCAAATCACATCTACACATCTACTAGAGATTTCACCTCTAGTAAGGAGAAAAAAATATGCTTCTCTCTTTAACTGACCTTACATTATTATAGAAGGAAAAAAAATATTGTTTTCCCCTACTCTGTGCACCATTTTAAATATGACTCTTCCCCTTCTTTAATTCCATTCTGATGCACAGATATTTTATCTATTCAGGCATATGCTTGGGGGAAATAGTGAGTCCAATTTCAGTGATGGCAAGAGCTCTATAAAGATCACCAGGGCAATTGTACTAAGCTCAAGCTGCTGCTTTCTAATAGTAATGGTCTGGAAGTAAACTTATATCAAACAAACTTAGAAACAGATATTTTTTAAGGTACAGTCTACTGTAGCTGTCTACTTCTACCCAACAGATCAGCCATGTATTTTACAAAACCAGTTCTTGCAGCCCCTTTTTAAAAAAACCTAAATGTTCTACCTGCAACTCAAAGACATGTCTGATATTAAGGATTAGATACCATTACATTATCAGTTTTATTAATAGGTTAGGCATGATAAAAATCAAAAGATATAATTAATGTATTCACAGGGCATTTAAACAGCTTGAATTCCTAGTGAGACAGAACTATAAATATAAAATGGTGTTGGCTTTATGATTTTTAGATACTACATGTTAATAATCACACATGTTCCATTATATTAGGAAGTTCAGCATTCACTGAAAGAACAGGTATAGGAAATGCAGTCTCCTTCATGAGTGCTGGGGTAAGACAAGCTGTCTTGGGAAACCCTAAACTGTGCTGGCAGGAAAAAAGCCATATTTTCTTCATTAACATTATACAGACATTTCACTTCTTGGAGATAAAATTACAGGTTCACAGGAGGAAAGGCTGTAGTCTTCAGGAACTCTCAGTCTTATAAGGCTTGACCTTGTTTTAGTAAGATATTTCTGAGATGTCAGTCAGTCAGACCACTGAGATTTGCTGGCTATGGGTGGTTGGTCTCTCCCTCAGCCGTGTGGTATGGTTGATAAGGGCCACAGTGAAAGAATTGAAGTGGTGCACCTTACCCCACAGACAACTTACACTCACCTACAATTTCACCCTCATTCATAGTCTTGACCACTTCTGCTTCCATATGCCTTAAGAAATCTACTGATTGGTATTTGTCTTAATGTCCAATAAGGAACATCCTCATCAATTTCCTTCAGGCAAGAAGCAGGGCCACCTACAGCCAGCTGCTCAGAACTGTGCCTATAAGGTTTTCGACTGTCTAAGGAGAGATTCCACAGCCTCCTTAGGCAACCTGTCCCAGTGCTTGGTCACCCTCAGAGCAAAAAAGTGTCTCCTGATGTTTAGACAGCCTCTTGTGTTTCAATTTTTGCTCACTGCCTTTGGTCCTGTCACTGGACACCACAGACCCTGACTCAGTCTTTTTTTGCACTCTGATTTGTAGATATTGAGATATTCCTTCTAGACCTTCTCCAGACTAGACAGTCCTAGCTCCCTCAAACACTGCTCATATATAAGGTGCTCCACCACCCTCTGTGCTAGGCTGCTCGAACAGTTTTCAATCCACCTCATGGTGAGACCTCAGTTGAGACAAAGTTCAGAGAACTACCGAAATCACTCTGCTCAGAAGGAAGGATGAACCATAGAAATAGGAAGTAATTCTTCATTGAAGCTACTGGACATATACATTTAAGTAAAATACAAGGCAAGGCAACCTTATAAGTCCTTAATCTATGTGTGGTGCTGCTGCTGCTAAACTCTGCATGTGCTTTCATTGCTGATAGAGCAGCAAACATGCTCTGCAGTGGCAGGAAATTAATGTTTAAAAGTGGACAGATTAGAAAATGGAAAGAATGGTCCAAATTTAAATAAAACAAAGCCTAGATTGTTGGTTCTGTAAGTATATGGATGTGAAATATGTGAGAGTATGCTTTAAATTCTTATGGGAGAAATATATCGTGATGTCCTCTGGAATGCTTGGTTTAGTTGCAGTTGAGTATGTTGTTGCTTCATTAGGTTACAGTCAAGCCTTTTGTTTGATAGAAGTGATGTGCAGTCCGAACGAGATAAAGTGTAATACTGAGGTCACTAGAAATCATGTGGCAGCTGATACAGAAGTGGGATGTGATTGTACATTAAAAAGGTTATATTTAGGTTGTCTAACTGACTTAAGCCAGCTGAAGTATGGCTGAATAGGTGCCTTATGTTAATGCAAACTTTTTACAGGTCTACACCAACTGTTAAACTATATGTAATGTGATTTTTTAATAAAAACATATTACGGTTAATAGCATAAAAAGTTGAAATAAACCATTACACTTTAATTTTATTCCATAAAAATACTGGTTTCTGATTCTATCAGTCACAAAAGCTGCATGCAGTCATAGTACATGAAAACTCAGTTTGTGCAACACAGGGTATAAAAGACCTGAAAGAAAGCTGACCTCAATTGACCCTTAGGCACGGTAACTTAAATGAGCATTTCTAGCAAAAATCACAAGCAGCAGATTTAGGATGAAAATTGCCATGTGATAAGCACAAGCTGGACAATAACATTTGTTTGGTGGTCCTTTTTTTTTGTACTAATCAGGTGAACTTCTAGCTTTATACTCAGTGTATTGTTTTGAAATTAAATACGGATGCAACAGAGCAATGTACACAAAAACCTCAGAAAAGTTAACTAGAAACAGATGTTGAGCAAGATGCCACACATGGAGAAACCCACTTTAAACAACCACCTTACTTTAGTTACTTGACTCAGCTTAGTTTATGGCAAACAGAAAAGAGCTTTTCTTAGTTGCTATAAACTGGGGCACACACTTCAGCACGTGAAACCAACACCCCCCTAAAAGACACAGTGATTGGTTGTAGGATTTAGAGTTTTATAATTTTGTATCCCTGGTGACCAACTCCAGATGATACAAAAGCACAAGCCTGGACAATCTACTGGCTTCACATGACAAGAATTGTGGGTTTGTTTTTCTTTAATCTGAATGATTATGCCTTTCTTGTGTACATTCCAATTCAAAGTCTCTGATACTTCTAGGAAAAAGGGGGGAGATGCTGCCAGCTTCAAAGCCACACTTCAGCCTGAATTTTTATCTGTAAAGCAAATTAGCTGAAAGAGATTTCAGGAGGAAAACATTTTTCCAGTTACCTTTACTTTGTTTTTTTCCCCTTTTTTTTAAAAACCAACTGTCTGGGTTTCTGAATTCAATGTTATTTCTACCTAATTTTTGGCTGGATGTGCTTTGAACAATTCATCAACTGTTGTCTTTAGAGGGGAAAACAGGAAAGACCTAAGGAAACCTTGAAATCCAGAATAGGTAGGTCAGACAGTGGAATAGTTTAACAGAGCTGGAGCTCAGGAAGAACTGTCACAGTTGTTTGCCTGATGCCCCCCCTCCATGCACTCAGCTGAGGAATGGCCTGTGAAGTGCAGTGCTGTCATGCAGGCGCAAGGTTTTTAGCTGTGAGTCTGCTGGGCCAAGCTTCCAGTGCTGGTATAGGCTCCAGAGAGAAATGGTGGGTGTCAGGTACATCTTGGGACATGTTTCTGCTGCTCCCATGTGCCTTTTCTTTTACAGCCTTTCAAATCTAAATTATGGAAATTTGTTCTTGACCTGAAACATGGTGATTAGTTTGTTCTGGAGAGTTCAGTGAGGCTGTGGACCCAGACATCTGAGAGTGAATTTATTCTATATGATTCACAGCCCTTGTTACACCTTCCTTCTTAGGCTTCTGTAAGGCCAGTCACAGAGCCTCCATGGGGTGGCAAAATCACAGTACATCTAGCTAGCTGTTTAAGGAAACACAGTTTCTCCAGGATCTTTAGGATCAGATGAGATGCAGGCATTTTCATACTGTAGGGCTTCAGGAATGATGAGAATATGAAAGGTAGGGCAGTTTCTGCATTCTTTTAGCTCCTGAAAGAGAGGGACCCATTTTTTTCCCACAATCAGGTATTTCCAAGCCAGGCTGTCACGACCATCCTGCCCAAACTGCTGAATTCCAGTCCTTAAGGATTTCCTGTAGAAACTACATGAGATCTATAAACCCAGTTAACCTCAAAGTGACCACTTAAAGATCTGGTGAGACCACCACTTCCCATAACAAACTGGTTGCAGGTTAAATTAAAAGACATTTTGCTTGTTTGTGGCATATGATTCAGATTATTCTTTTATAGTGATTTGTCTCCCTAATTGCTTCAACCCATCAAAAGTCATGTCTTATAAGTAGGCCAGAAAAAGCAAATTATCAATGATAGAACTGCACAGGATCCCATTATTTGAGGGATTTTGCTAAAAAAAAGTCCGAATCATCACTGAGTTCATGTTGATCATGTTTTAAGATTTCTGTTAGCTGATGTTTTTAGTCTCTTGAACATACTTGCTGCTAGAGCCATTTATTGCACTTTTCTCTTTTTTTTTTTTTTTTAAATCAAATATCCAGGTAATAATTCAATTAACCCAGAAAAATCCAAGGATGCAATAGCCACACAGTTACATTTTCTAGCTAATATATAATGTTTCCAGAAAATATGACAAGATTGTTATATCAAACATTCTGCAAATAAATATACTGTTCTTGCTTATATTTATAACTTTAAATTCTTTGCTGAGTCTCTAATTACCATTTCATAATCCCATGTAGAATCAATCCATAGGTAATAAATGTCCCCCATTATTTTTAAATATTAGAAGATCATTACGGTTTTCTGGGAAGTCTTCCTGAATTTGTTTAAAGTAGCTGTTTAAAGTAGCTTCTCACTCACTTTGTTAAAGATTTTTGGTTAAAGTATGACTACACTGTTCCAAAATTCCTTTATCTTAGCAGATTCATCTTCATATCCTATTTTTTTCAAAAAATGAGCTTTCTGTTCCACTGAGATTTTTTTTTTTGTGTGAGTTGTTTTCTGTTCATGGTGGAAACAGTCTTCTATTTTATTTTTTTTATTATGTATTTAATTCAGTTTCCCTATATATACTTATCAATTTACTTTAATTATTGTCCTGAGGTTTTTCTTTGTTATAATTTATTTATAAAATACCTTCTTATTCTTACTGACTTCATAAAGTTTCCAAAGTGAGAAGTAGCAGCCCTTCCCATCTACTTCTTCCTTTTTACCATTCTTACATATAAATTTTTGCTGGTTTAACGTTACTCCGATGTCTCTGTGTAGGAAAGATGTCTGTTGGCCTATGCTACCTTTATTCCCAGTAGCACAATCAAGAATTTGGATGGGTAATTTTCCTTTAACAACTCATAGTCTTTTTAATGCAAATCAGTCTAGGTTTGTAGTTCCCTCCCTAATTCCAGCTATGTGTTAAGCTTGGGAAATAGATGCTGTTTAAGTCCCATGTACATCAGTGACTGCATTTTTCAGTAGAATATTGAACTTCTGTCATTAAATGATAACCACCTGTGCTTGGTCAGCCATGGTTTCTGAAGTTAATGAATAACTCTCCTTCACACTGTAAAATGAGATGCAATGTTACAGTGTTACCTGCTGCAGAATTTAAGACCCCTAGAAAATTTATTCTCTTGTTTTCCTAAGTAGTAAAGTTTATTGGTTTTTTTTTTTCTCCACTGGTCACGTGAATTCTCAGGAAGTACCCACGACACTTTTCCTTTTTGTACATGTTAAGGATAAGTGTACCTCTTTAAAAGAGGGACTTAGAGCAAGAGGCAATATGGCAGGTATTAACTTAAAGAAAGCTTGGAACACAGAGAAAAATGTACAAATAATAAAAAAAGGCTTGCATAGCAGTTAGGAATGGAGATCAGATAATGTGACTCCAGCATTTTTGTGACCCTAGGACTCCCTTTCTACAGTATTTGGAGAAGAGGAAAAAAATGAAAAAAACCTGTGATGGACTATAAAGTGCAGTTCTTTCTAATCTCATTCATAGCAAAATATTTGTATGCATGATACACACACATACATGGTGATCTACACCAAATTTTTAGAGTTTTTTATTAATTTATGCAGTGTTTGAAGAAAATCCACAAATCTATAACCCTAAAGTTTAAAGCTGTGTAAGTTTCAGACAAGCAGAAACTGTTTACAAAATGTACTTCTCACTTTGAATTAATTTATTCTGTATTTTGCTTAAATAATACTTGACATGCCTGATTTTGAGGATTACTGCCAGCATTGCCCTAAGAATTACATGGAAAAGCTACTTCTGTTCATGCAGATTTTAGCATCACACACTTGCCTACATGTGCAATTTTGATAATAATTTTTTAATCTATAATCTAGGTACTTCTAAGTGGCTGATTAAGAAACTGTAAGAACTGTTTAACCCTTCACTTTTAAAGGAGGTGTCAAATAGGAAAAATTGCTTATGTATCAAATGGTGGCAGTCAGAACAAAAGTGGTTTGCTTAGTAGGGCAAAACTCTCTCTTATATTACTTTCTCTGTTTTCCAAACTCAGCATTCATCACCTACCATCTGTGCTTGCTTTCTGTGCAGATCTTGATTTGATTGACATTCTTTCCAATGGCAGAAGTTTCAGTGCATGTTAAGTTACACAAGAGAACAAATTTAAGCATTTCTTGTGTATAAATTAGCTAGAGAGTCTTAGAGATACACTGCTTATCTGATGGCTTAATAGAGCCCAAAGCTCTATTGCTGATCTTTCACAACTTGGCTGTCGAAAAAAAAAAAAAAAAAGAAAAAGAAGAAAAAAAAAGAAAAAGAAAAAAAAAAAGAAAGATGAAAATGAAAAAAAATAAAAAAGAGAAAAAGAAAAATACAAAGAAAAAGATAAAAAAGAAGAAGAATGAAAAAGAAAGAAAAAGAGAAAGGTGAGGGAGGGAAATTTCTTCATCAGAATTATTCAGAATTATAACTTTCTCAGCTTCTCACAGAATTGCATTACTTTTACAGAGAAACTAAGAAAAGTTAAAATGTAACAGTAAAGCTAGTAAATGATAGGAAAATCTTAATTTGAAACTATGTTACCCACACTTATCAAATTACCTTAGTATTTTTTTCCCCAATATTTTGGTTATGTAAACTAACATTTGTGACAAAACTATTGCTCCAATGTTAACTAAATGGTCAGCAGGACACTTCTAAGTGTGTTCTTAGGCAAAAGAACAATGAAATTTCCCAGGTTTGAAACAAGATTTGAAATACATCCACAGTAACTCTTGAGTGTATTACAAGAAGATGAGGCTGGCAATATACACCTGAAACAAAATGAACTGGTGATCATATTCCTTCCCCCCACAATCCTGTCACATAATTCAGTACTTCTGAATGCTTTGCTTTGTCCATTTAAAATGTTTTGTCCTCCATATGTTTCCATAATTTAAAACTGATATAGTTGTCAGGATTCCTGACACTACTGTGGGGTTTATATTTATTTCCAGTGTCCTGAATTAGAGGATCATCCAGTAACAAATCTGCCATAAAACTGGTATGACCCAAGTATCTTCTGAATGTGTGGTTCATACAAAAAAAACCCTACCAAGCACTGTAGTGCAGAGTCTTTATGCAGTGGACAGGCTGGATAACAGGGGTACGACCCTTTTCTTGTAAGTTAAAAAATAAGTGATGAGACAGTGATGCTGTCACTCTGTAAATGTGGCTTATCCCACATGGTAGTAAGGGGGATGCTACATTTTCTGTGAGTTTGAAATTCTGTGGTACTCACAGCTGTGTGACCAATCCACTCTGCCTACAAACCTGCATCACATTAACATTAAGAAGTACACACACAAACACACCAAAACGCACACAGAGATGAGGGCATTGAAACCTTACAAATAAAAGTATTTTGTCACCTCAAAAATACAGCAGCAAATGAGAAGATAGGAAATTTCAGACAAAACTATGAGACACATAGGACCTGTTTCTTAATACTATGCATATCAGAATGATATTTACCAGAAAAATTCCAGCACTTAATTTCTCTTGTCCCATGCACCTACCCTCTAGATCTCAATTTTCCAAGCATTTTATGGGAAAAAAAGTGCGATTGCAGAAGTGGTTGACTAGGAGGTTACACATAATATGTAAGACATATCTTGAGGTAATAACCTTACAGATCACTGTAGAATTTATATTTAATGAATTATAGTATCATTGCCCTTATGCATGTCATGTTTTAGGTAAATCTAAATCCTTTTTTTTCTTATTTCAGTGCACCTTCTTCTTTCTATTACAGCAGAAAAAATATATATAAAAGCTATATATTCTAGCTGTGGCTTGGTTATATATACAAAGACATCTCTGAACTCTGCTGTCTAGGTGCACCTACAGTTTTCAGCTGTTGGAATGTGGGAATCAATGCAGGAGATGTCACCTACACAGTAGATGAACTGTGCTGCATGGGAGTTGGCTCTGCACCTATCCTGGGGAGAATTTATATGTGATCTGTAAATCTGTTAGCATTACAAGTTACAGACAGGTAAGGCTCTATCTCACGGAAGAATCATGTGACAGAAGTTGTTGCTCTCAGCTTCCCTTCAATCTGTTTGTTAAGCATTCCTAAAATAAGCTCTTGTCTCCATATCTCTCTGGCTTTGCCTCTGTCTTTCTGTCTGAGGTCAGCTGCTACTCCCCATGAAGACAGCAGTTAAGTCCTATGCTTTCCATTGACATTCATAACATTAAGCATGGCCAGATTTATAGTGTGTCATTGTATAGTTCTGGAAGAAAAATGATTTTTCAGAAACCTTAATTTTCCATCATTCTTTAAAGAGGGCTGATAGCTGCATTCACTTCCCATTCACTCTTGGACATATTTGGAAATGGGGAAGAATGAAGAGAGGCTGTAGCAGATCCAGCCAGATACAGAGTGGGATGAGTATGTGCTACACCCATATGAAGTATGTTATGTGCATTTCCAAGAGGCCTGGGAAGAGTTCATCACTGCCCCTCCTGGAAAAACTAGTTTTTGTACAGCCCTTTCCACCAGAGAGCTCAGACAATCTAGCTTTCACAAACAGGCATTCCCAGCTTAGACCATTTGATGTGCATGATGCTACTAGCCAATAAATCCTTTTATCATAGCTGAATCTCCAGGCAGACTGTGAGAAAGGAATTGATTATCCAGAAAGATCCTGTTCATGCAAAATCTCAGCTACAGCTCATGTCCCCAGTGAACTTAAACACATTGAACACCCTTAAAATCTTGACGTACACTTGTTTGCACAAAACTAACTGTGTTAAAGTTACCTGGTTAGAGTCAGGCCTGTGTAATTTGGACATATGGGCCCAACTTTGATGTCCCATGCTGTACCTACAGCTAAGTACGATATGGGACATCAAAGTTAGAAGCAGGGTCACCTGGGCTCCTCAATAACTGGTGGTAAGAGAGGCACTCTGCTCCAAAGCGAAGTGTTTGTTTATATCACCTGGATATCCATTGACTCATCCATTACACCTGGTAAGGTGAATCCAGATATAATTGGGCTAATTTTCAAAGCAGGTAGCTGCCAGATAGGTATGTCATATGGCATCTCTCTAGGTAGCTGATCATACAGAATATAGATCTGAGCAAGAATCATGAGCTGATCATGCTCTCTAGGACAGAGACTTTTGTATCCCACATTCATACAGGTATTTTTTTTCTTTTTACAAAAGATACCAAACTTGCTTGGCTTTCAGTTTAATCCTTTTGTTTGAAAAAAAGATTTTTTTGGTTCTTGAACATATTTAAGAAACTAGGAAAAACTGGTAAAGTGAGGAGGATGAAGATATAAGCCTGAAGTAGATACTCTGCAGGGCTTGCAGAACCTTCTCAAGCTGGTTGTAGATCTAGTTAGGGTCTTTTCTACAGCACGTTTTTCTGCCTTCATATTTCCATCAAAAAAGAAAAAAAAAACTTTTTTTTTCTTTTTTATACCATTAACTAAGAAAAAGACTTCCAGCAATGGGTATTCTTGCTTCTTCCCAGCATCTTTAACTGTAACTTACCAAGAGATTTCCACACTGTAATGTGATGAATGGAGCAATGCCTCAGAACTCTGGAGATCTGGGAGTCTGCTTTTGCCACTGATGTTGCCAAATGCATTTCTTTGGGAGGTCACTTTGCCTTGATGTGCTTCACTGTGCTACACTTCTAGGTGTAACAAGGCTCAATTTGCTGAGAAGATTATTATGAGTTGAATAGATGTACAAGTCCAGTGTAACAACAGATTCATATTCACCACTCACTGGCAATAGAATTACCCTTGTTACGCAAATTCATAGTAAAAAGTGACATTTCCCTTACAGGTTTTAAGAGTAATCCAAATGACTCTTTCACTAAATGGCTTGGTTTCCTTGTAAACAGAAGAAGACTAACATTATGTGTTTACCTGATAAAAAACAACATGCTCTTCCCAGCAACTAGCAACGACCTGCTCCTACAGCAGCAGCATTATTGTGAATGACCTCATTCATTTACAGTCCGGATCCTATTCTGACAACAAATCCCATCTGTGTTTGTTTGTTTTCTGAAGAAAAGCATTACCCCAGTGTGAGGTGCTTGGATTGAAGCAGCTCACCGATATTCACGGGTGTTTTATTTATGGGAACAAAACTGTGGTACTTGATGACTCTATTGTTTGTTAGCTTGGGAGTGAGTTCATTACCTTCAGAACCCAAATGTTTACAACCAGTTGCTACTAGAAACTGTTTTGATTCTGTATTGGAAACCACAATCATGTAGACAACTGTTAAGTAAGCTGCCCAGGGAGACCTGGACTTTCTGCTTTTCCTTTGTAATCCCCTTATTCACTCTGCTTCAGGCTGAGGGGTATGGGACTGTTTACTACTTTAGTACTTCAAAGCCCTCTTAATTTTTGCCCTCACCATGTAAAGGAGGTTAAGAACTACTAATCGTTGCCGGAACTGAGCGATTTTTTTCTCATATTAAGAACTACTTTATGGGGACATGGTAGATTGCTTCAGCCTGGTTTGTTGCTGTGTGGGAGTGAGGCTTTCATCCATATATTTCTTCTGCTTCTGGGCAGCTTTTATCACTGTCACTTATAGAGCACATGGGAATGCATGGAATCACTTGTGTATGTTACTACCTATAATCTGCTTATCTTGGATATACTAAAGATGTTAAAAACTGCTGTAAACCTGGTGGTCTGAAGCCATGAAAGAGGATGAGCTTACTCTTAATATCCAACACTGAAGTAAGAGAAAAGCAGCCCAGGACGCTCCTGCCAAGGTGGTGAATGCTCTGCCTGCATCTGCACTTGAGAAAGGGGAATTAATTGTATGGGCCAGGCTTCTGTTGCATGTCAGTTATGTTACAGTTTATGAATTTTCTGTTTAAAAATAAGCTGTGAAGTTTTACTGTTGAAGTGAATATAATGTTGGCATTCATGTTTGAAAGCAAACAGGCGAACGTGCGCGGGCTGGGGGAGTCCCCCTGCCCACTCCAGATGGCTTCTGGGAAAAGCAAGGAGGAAATGAAAAGATAAAAATGGGGAATAAAATTACATTTTATTGGGGTATTGCTTCTCTTGTAGGCAGAGGGCTTACTGATGGCCTCTAATTCCACCCTGAACAACACCTGAAACCTTGGAGGATTGAGTGGGAGATGTGACCAACTCAGGGGCTGAGCAGTTACCTACAGACGAGAGCACCAAAAGTCCTGAGCAGAGGGGCTGCAGCGGCTGCCACAGTACCGACACGTGTCACTGAATTTGGATCACTTCAGCTGAAATTACACGTGGGGCCCAGCAAGATTAATCATACCACGGGGGATCCTGCCACCCTAGGCAATGAACTAAGTGTGAATGCAATGACAAGGGGAAGATAGCTGTGAGCTACCTCAGCTGTGCAGAGAGGACTGGGAAATCAGGACAGAAAATGGTAATCCTGCATGCTATCGTTTAGTTCTTTCCCCGAACTGCTCTGTTATTGTGTTTTCCTTTTGTTCCCAATAAACTCGGTTGGCTTAGACCACAGTGGTCCCACTGTTTAAACACAGGAAAATGTCAATTGCTGTATTGCTGCTATAAGGCAGTTATTCAAGTTTCTAACTAGGAGTTCACAAGAGCACTGTTTAAATGTTTGTAGAAACCTTACAAATTGAACGCACCACCATGGCAGGTTTGTGCCAGCTTTTCTATTAAGAATGACTGACTCAGTCCCTTTCCTTTTTTTTTTTTATTCAGGAGAGTTTGGCAACTCAGGACTGAAACTCACTCACTTTGAATGGTGTTTTTCTCCCTGACCCTCCAGAAAAGTTTTGGGGTGACAAAAAGTATCTAAAAAAAAAAAAGTAAAAGGTGGAAAAAAAAGAAGTACACTTAGAGGTGGAAGTACCATAAGCCATTAGCTGCATTTTGGATCGGATACTGATTTCCTGGCAAAAAGTTCATTCTGCTGTTTCTAAGCAACATCATCACCCCAATTATAAAATGAATTGCTATGCAACCACTTTACGAACAGCGCAAGTACCATATGCACCTTCCCTTTGGTCATGCCAGCAAAGCCTACTGTGTCAGGTCTGACTTCTCATCTGAAGAGCAGTGAAACTTGTCCTGCAAAATAATGGTTCTACAGCCTGCTAGGAGAGGCCTGGCTGGAAGCTGCTTGTTCCACTAACTTATCTTCTTCTCCCCATATTGGAAGGGAGTATAACAGATTTCCTCCATAATTCTAATTTCACTAGTAAAGATTGTGTTAAGGAGGATATGCATGCAACCTAAAAAGAAGTTGGTTTTCAGACAATATTCTGGAGAAAAACCTTTTTTCTAGAACTTTTTGCAACATAGAACAACTAGTAGGAAAATTAATATTATCATTGCTTTGTAATTCTTCTGTTATAGGAAATTCTAATATGAGTGGGCACATGTTCATTACTCTCCATCAATCTTGTGACCTGTATCAGTCATTTAATTTCCAGACTGAACTGTAAGTTGTATTTGAACTTGCTATTGTTCCAGCTGGTGCTGAAACATAAATCTTTTAGCTAAAGGTTTCCAAGGTTAAAAATATCTGTTTGGGGCCCAAAACAGATGTAAGATGTAGCTCACACAAATTACTGTTTGAAACTTGAACAGGCCAGAGGAATTATATTTGCCGTTGTAAGTGAAATAAACGTATTTTCTCTCACATTCTATCTTTGATCCTCAAAGTTTGCGTATCCATAGGAAGAACTTGCAGGGTATACTGTTAAAAAATGTAGAGCTGGATTACTCTCTCTTATGGAAAAATACGTTGGAGGAGAGAGACTTGTGTATTCAAATAGATTCCCAGTATTTTCACACAGAGTGGAGTTTCCATATTTTCGTGGGAAATCAGTTTGCACACTCCCTGCCTTGGAATAAGCCTTGTGATCCAACCCACATGAAGCAAGTTTCCATCCTGAGGGAGCTGAGACCCAACACTGCTCGCTGGGTTCCTCAGAACACTGGTTTAATTTGTAATCATCCCACTAATAAGGACACCAGAATTGGAGAAAGGAGTGGGAGGTGAACTCGGTCTACCTGTGTGAATACTTGTTTTCTTGTTTCTTGTTTTTTGACTACCCATTTGTCTTTTTTGAAGCTGTTAATTGCTGGTCCTCCATTTCTGTCCAACAGTTGCTTAGTCCTATTTGCTTGAATTTGACACTTTTCCTATTCCTATTTCAACTTTTATCTGTCCAATCTCCCTCACATCTCACTTCTCAGCTGAGTCCTGCTTTCCCACTGGGACACTGTATGAGCAAACCGTCTTGAAAAAGCTCTGTTGCCTATGTACTTGTTTACTTCTGAATCCTCCCTCTCCTCCCACATGTGCCATTGGTTAACAGTGATGGCTGATGCCAGTGCCACACTGAGTCATCCAAGCAGAGCACAAGAGAAGTGAAGGTCTGCTCAGGTTACGTGAGGTTAGTACTGCCATTCCTGCTCATGAAGTGCCCTGCCCAGAATGCTGAATGTCCTCATTTAGTTGTGCCATTTGCAAGTTGCACCTGGCTGTGAATACATACTGTCCCAGGTGGGACAAGGGCTTCGTTGAGATGCTATACAATTGGTAATGGGGGGAAAAAACAGGATGGAGCCAAATGTACATGTACCTACAAGGCACAGGCACATGGTAGAGGCTGTAGGCTGTGAGCCTTTTTCATTAGAGGAGAAAGTTGTGTACGGTTTCCCAAGGTGATAAAAACCATAGAAATAGAAAATATGTATCTGTCCTTCCTATTCTTTAAATTTGCTGCTTCAGTTAAGCCCTTTGAGATAAAGTGTATTGCTCTTGTCCTTCTTAGATTATAGTTCTTGTCGAACAAGACCTTCTTCTTGTGTTTGTGTAGGGCATAATGTGGTGGGATCCACTATCCCTAACTAGTATGCTATAGATATTGTTACAGTGCTCCTCCTACTAATATCTTCAAAAGACTACCAGTTTTGGGGGCTAGGTAGGATGCTGCTAAAGCTTGTGCTTCAAGGCATCTGGGAGGCATTGATGTGGGCAAAGAAGAATGTGTATTGACTTGATAAGGTTTTCTAAGCAAGTTTTTCTGCCTCTTGATTCAATGGCTGGAAGAATGCCCACTCCAGAAAGTAAAGGATAAAGCTTTTCCAAATGTTTTTTGGTAGCTGGCACACGCTTTAGATTGATAGAGCTTTTAACTTAATTAAATCACCCATTTAACCCTCTTCCTTGAGTATGTGCTTTGGAGAATTTAGAAGAAAAATTACCCTAAAGTAGAATATTAAACTGAAGATCAGACAAATACCCCCCAAACAGGAAATCATGTGAACATCCTGGTGCACACCTACTTTCTTCCATTTCAGAACAACATACTGTGACTATGCACTGTCTGCTGCGAGAACACCAAGGGCATTTTGTTCAGCTGCTTAGGATTTGAGCACAATGTTACTTTCTGAAGTAAAAATATTCACCTGGGACATCTTTGCACACAAGAACAAGCATTCATTTAGGCCACTATAATTGCAGTTGCAAAACAGTTTCCACTATGACCTCCTGCTTTCTCGTGCTCAGAGCTTTCCAAAGCAAGAGAAATTTGGACCGATTTTTGCTATGATGAGTCCTTTCAGGACTAGAGTTTTTCTTGGGAAAGGCAACAAACTTAGACAACTTGCAAAGTCAAATAAATATTTTTTTTCTCCATGATAAAGTGGTGTGGATTAAATCTATGTACTTGAAATCACAGGATACCAGAAAACAGTTATTTCAATTATCATGTTGGACATTCACCTTTTTCTTTTCTTATTCTGGTTATGAGTACCATTTTGCTGTTTATCTGGAGACCTTTTTGCTTTCTCTACATGTGTCCAGAATATTATATTTATTATATTTAAAAGTAATTCCTTTATCACTGAAGACTAATCTCAGAAAACAATATTTGGGGCACGTGTCAGAGGCTTCTTAGTCCTGATTAGGCCAGTATATTTTATTCCTTAATATTCTTGTATGATGTTACCATCCTCTGTGATTGCAGTGGGTTGACCTTGGCTAGTGGCCAGACACCTACCCAGCCACTCTCTTACTCCCCCTCTGTAACAGAAAAAGACGAGAAAGTAAGTTGAAAAGCTCATGGCTCATGGTAGGGAATGGAACATCAGTTGGCAATTACGAACATGGGCAAAACAAACTCAGCCTGGGAAAAATTAATTTAATTTATTCCCAATTAAAATAAGCTTGAATAGTCAGGAACAAAGAGTAAACCAACACCTTCCTCCCACTCCCCCCATTTTCCCAGGCTCATCTTCATTCCTTTGTTCTTGATTTCTCTTAAAGAATAAAAAATCAGATCTCTTACTGTCTTCTATTGTCTTGTGTTTGTCAGCTGTAGACAATCCAAGGGAGAGAAAGGTCTTACTTTACAACTATTTATCTAGCATTTATCTTTACAGAGAGGGTGCTCAGGCATTGGAACAGGCTACCCAGGGAAGTGGTGGAAACACCGTCCCTGGAAGTGTTAAAAATTGTGTAGATGAGGTCCTCAGTGACAGTTTAGTGGTGCTCTTGGCAATCTTAGGTAATGGTTGGACTTGATGATAAAGGTCTATTCCAATCTAGTTAATTCTATGATGCTATAATGCCCTCTAATTTGTTTGCATCAGCCACATTTACCACATCAGAGGTACCATATATACATAGTCTTTTCTTTTAATGAATATGTTCCATCTCATAAATCTGGATTTTTTAAAAATTTGGAAACAGCAGAGGATGTCAACTTACAGTTACAGATGACAGAAAATCAAATGCTGAGTTTTAGCTATAAACAAAGCCAACTCTGAAGATAAGTAAATATTTTGTATTCTAATGCTTGAGACAGCCACTAAGAACAGTAGTACTAGTGTTTTCTAATTCTAAATAATTTTCAATAAATGCACTTTTCATTTTGCTTTAAAATTGTTCGTAAAATGTTGCATATATTTACCCTTATTTTATTACTGTAATTTTCCCATTCATTGATCTTTCTTAATTGGAAGGGTCATTTTATTCTTTTTCTAGGTATCTCAAGCTGTAAAATGTATTTCCCATTTCAATCAAAATCTTTCTTATTAACTAAAGAACTGATTTTAATTTCAGTTTCCTCGACATCTGCCTTTTTCTTTTTTTATTTTCCTGGCAATATACTTAAAAACCTTTCAGATATACAAAAATTTTTCAGAAATAAGTGTAATGTTATATAGGCATGTAAATGGAATTTTAAATTTTCTCAGCTCAATTTGAATACTATGGTGATAAACATAGTGTAAAAAAATCAAGCTATTTTTAGCAGTCACATTTATTTTTTACTACTGGACTTCCTAGTGGACTGTGCCACTTCATAGAATTTGAGCTTCACAATCAAAATCTATGGGGTTTTTTTTTGTTGTTTTTTTTAAGGGGTCTCCATTCATTCATATTCAGGATTCATTCAAACTGTGTCCAGGAATGCTTTTTTGATGCTTCAGATGTTCTTTCAAAAAGCATAATATAGTCACAGAACAGCAATAATAAAACCAACAAACAAATCATCTAAACAAGCAACAGAACCCAGTGCCCCACCAGATATCTGGGAGAATGTTTATTTCTGAGTTGTACCCACTATGGGTAACCACATTTACCCAATCAATGATGAAAGTGAAAGTTGTAATATGTAATATTTTGTGTGTCCTAGCTCCCTATCTTAATTGTTTAAAATGTCACTTTTGAAGAGAGTTTTTTCTCCAGGTTTTTCCTGTGACCACTGGGCTGCATAACTTGTCATTTCTATTTTGAAGGACATTTGACACTTTAAACTTTTCATTTTGTACAAACTGACAAAACAAAGTAGCAAGGACCCATCTATTCTATGACCAATACTCCATTTTCATAGCGGATCTTTTTGGAAAGGTTTTTGGCTCCTCTTGGTCTGTGGTGCTGACACAGGGACCTACCTGGTAGCACCACCCTTGTCTGAGAGGAGAAAGGATATAAGCAGCAGAGCAAACCTGACATGCATAAGGTGGGCCAACACTGTCCATGTGCCCATGAAAGTATGTCATAGACACAGAAAAAACATATTCTGGCAAGGACCTCTGGAGGTTGTCTGGTCTAACTTTGAAAGACAGAAGGGCTAACATCAAAATTGTTCCCATAACTGTCTTTGTAAACCTTTACTGTACTTTTCTCAGTTTGCACATCTCTTCTGCTAATAAGATGCTGTTAAGAAGGTATCAAGTACAATGCCACACATAGCATACATAATCTCCACTATTCCAGAAACATATAAGTAGCTTTTTACTTTTCAGTTATTCTTCACGAGCTACTCTCTCAGATACAAGAGGCTGCAGGTAATCATTATTACCCTTCACATTTTATATAAGACATAAGTGTTTGTGTTGTCACCTGCATTTTTTGCCCTTTAGGTGTATAATGTGACATTAACACAGATACAAATTTTTTATTTTCATGGGCAAGCTCTTGAAGGGAAGGTAGGCCAGTATCCTGGGTTCAGCTGTAACAGTTATTTTTCTCCTTCTTAGTAGCTGGTGCAGGGCTGTTTTCAGCTTTAGTCTGAGAACAACACTGAAAACATGCTGATGTTTTAGTTGTTGCTAAGTAATGCTTGCCCCAAGCAAGAACTTTTCAGTCTCGTACTCTGCCAGTGAGGAGGGACACAAAAAGCTAGGACGAAGCAGAGACAGGACACTTGACCCAAACTAGCCAAAGGGGTATTCCATACCACAACACGTCATGATGAGGATAGAAACTGCGGAGAGTTTCCTGGAAGACCCCAATCTCTGCTCGGATTGGGACTGGGTATCCGTCGGTGGGTGGTGAGCAATTGTATTGTGCATCACTTATGTTTATTGGGTTTTTTTCCCTACCCTTTTTTGTTTTATATTCTCTCCCATGGTTATTTCCCTTAATAGCATGCAGTATTATGCAGTATAAATGGTAGCAGTACTGGGTTTGTGTTATACCTTAGTTACTGGACTGCTCTTATCTCAACCCATGGGAGTTACATTCTTTAGATTCTCCTCCCCACCCCGCCGGGAGTGGGGTGGGGCAGATAGGAGAGGAGAAAGAAGAGGAAGTAAGCAAGTGTCTGCATGGTGCTGAGTTACCAGCTGGGCTTAAACCACAACAGCCAGTAAGACAGGATATATCCCCCACTATGTTAGAAACAGCCAGTTTCAACATGATGATGCAGCAGTGGCTGCTATTCTTGTACATAGATTAGTACTCACAATGTCTGTTTACAATGCACTTGGGTGTTTGGTCTTAAAGTTTTGGTATTCTTGCTTTCATGAATTCTCAATAAATACTCCTTGTTCTTACTCTGTATAGCCAATGATTTTGTTTCATCAGCATACCCTGGATAAAACTACTTCTTATCTCTAATTTCTCTGGGGGCTGAGGGAACACTCATAGAGATTGATTTAGGTTTTTGCACTGAGCTGAATTATCTCTCTCTGCTATACATTCCCAAATCAGCTTTTAAACAAATCTTTCTGGTACAGCAATAGAAAATAAATATCCAGGAAGACTTACAAAACCTGAACGATATTCAAGCCAAACCGTGGCAATAACAATGTAACTTTTATTCAGTCTCCACCAACATGCCTTGCTCAACCTTTAGCTGTCCATCACACAGCAGTATTTTAATCCACTGGGTTGTCAGAGGGTGGCAATGTAAGAACACAAAATAAGCACGGGGCCAACTAGCCAGACCTTCTCCTGGCTGGGAGCAGCCGGCTTTCCTGACACAGCCACAGCCTTCTCTTTGTTTACTACCGTCACACTCCGGTTTTGTAAACGCTGTGCAAAACAAGACAGGGTGGTCCTCAAGAAGCACCGTGCTTCACGTGGGACTGTCTCATACACAGAAAACCTTCCAGGCAGAAACAAACACACTCCTCTTATTTATAGCTCAGCCATGCTCATCCCAGCCTGAATTTCTTCCAGATCTGCCAGAGGAAATAGAGCAAGGAGCCTCGTGATGTGCTGCTGGCTCCCCTGCCATGCCTTCCTGCATCCCGCAGGGCCTGCCTTGTCTGCAGCAGTAGGCTCTGCATGGATCTACACCGAGCTGCAGGACTTGCAAGGTGGATGTCTATTAAACAGGACAGAAAGTGGCCAAGAGTGCTGCTGATTGCTCTTGGTGTGACCTTCTCTTCCTCTGCTTATATCTAAAATCCTCTCTTTCCTCTTTAACTAAGCATGCAGTCATGTGTGATCACAGTACTCCCTGCCCCCAGGTACTCCCAGGCAGTGGCTTCCTCCTGAGGCTCACAGTGACAGTGGTCAGGTACCTCGTTACTTTTTACCAATAAAATGTCCCCCCAGTGAGCCGTGTGACTGCTCAGGTGACAAGCACTGAAATACTTAATTTTGCACTAATTTGTATTGAAAGATTAAAGTACAGCTGACTTTACCACAACAAGGAATACCTTGAATTCCAAGGAATTTCTCTTGTCCAAATATATAGGTGTTACAAGGTACTAGCAGTGTACAGGTAGGACAACCCAAACTGCCATTTTTCCCAGTAAATCATTATTTGATGTGCCATTCAGTGTAAAAAATATCTTTTCTTGAACTGAACCCTGCTGTCAGTGTCAATGGTGTCACCAACAGATGGTGCAAAGGTTCCAGGGTGGTGTATGCAGGGAGCACCTCCCGGGCTGGAACAGGTTTTCTGTCAGATCCTGGTGCAGAGCAGAGGGAGGATGCTCCTGCACAGACTGAAGCAAAAGAAATGTTTGCTTGTGGTTTTGGAGTACCTAATTCAGAATTTTGCAAAAATGCTTCCTTCACATTATGACTGTCATCCTTTTCCCACTAGGACTGGGATTAAGGCTGCAGTTCAGTGCCTGCTGAGATGAGTCATTATTCATTTTATTATCTCTTTTGGTGGCTAAGAATAAATTTTGTTGTTAAATTGCTACAGTATCTTCTTCAGAACAAGTGCTGTCCTCTCTGCACTTACAAAAGAGCTGAGTTTGAAGAGGAATGGGCCTAGCCTCATTTTGAGCAGAGTCCCTTATCTTTTTTGATAAGGGTTTGAGTTGTATGTCTTGGACAAGCAAGATATAAACATAAAGGGAATTTGTCACAAAATCTTTCAATAAATTCATATATTAAAATGTATTCCTTCTCCAATCATATTACTGTCGTCATTCCATGTAGCACATCTAATTTATAGGGTGAGATCTGTTGGAACAATGACTCATCTTTTCCTTATAAAGCACCATACACGCAGAACTGCATTAATAAAGGAATAATAATGGGATATGCTTGTCTCTTAGAGACTGGGACAGAGATAACTGATTATGTTACAGATGCCAGTAAGGGGTAGTATAGTTTGTGTGTTATCTTGGATAAGGCTGAGGACTGATAATGCAAGGAGTATAAAGTACACAGGCCTATGGATGAAAGCTCAAAGCAATCAGCTCTTAAAATAGAAATCAAGGGTCATGACCCTAAAAAAAATGCTCCATCAATGCAAAATAATCAATATGAACGGATTCCAGACAAATAGTTTACATGTTTTAATTCTCAAGCGGTATAATCCTTAGCAGATGACCATAATAGGGGTATAAATGTAAAAATGCAGTAAAAGAGCATGCATGGATTTTGCTTATATTCACTTTCAGATCTACCACATTAATGTAATTATGTGCTTAATTTAGGGTGAGTTTGACAAACTTCTTAATTTCTTCAGTTAATATCAGATATTTATAGCTTGAGCAAAATAGAAAATGACAAGAGAGTGGACAAGCTGTTTATATGAGCTAAAAATTAATTATCAGATTATTCATTTCACTGTAAGGAGTAGGAATGAGAAGCAGCCCACCTATTATGACGTGACTACTAAATGTTAGTTAAGCATTGTGAAGATAGAAAGAACTCTACAGAGGTTAAGCATTATTATCACTGTTAATTCAGAGTGATGTAAGGCACAGTGAAACCTCTTACCATGTGCTGTGTAAAGCTTGCAGAAACTGAAATTTAGAACTGAGAGATTTACAGATGGGATAAAGAGCATTACCAGCTGGTGAGCTCTTTCTGCTCTTTCCTTGCTGAGGTCTGTTCCTTGCTGGTCATTTGAAAAGATACCTCATAGACAGCAGCAGAGATTCAGAATACATCACAGTAGCAGGGACTGATGTGAGTCAAGCTGTGAGCCAGGCTGCCTCCCTCCAGCTGCCCTGTAGGTCATCTACTACCATACAAGAAGCAGCAACCCTGAGAGCTGCAGGTTGCCATTTGCAGCACTTTGTGGGACTGGGAGGCCTTTGACAATAATCCGTATGAGCATAACCATCCTGGACACGCTAACTTTGGCTGCAGCTTTGTATTTCTGGGCATCTTGGTATTTATGCCATGGATTTTTGCCTTAAGCAAAATTTCTTTTATGCACTACATAAAACAAAAGGTGCTTCCCTAGGATGGGATTCATTAACCAGAGAAATTCCGCATCCTGAAGTCTTATGAATCTGGCATACCAGGTAGGATAAGAAAAGAGATGAAGTCACATAGGGAATTAAAAACAATAAAAAAAGGAGTGCTAGAATGCTGTTTTACCACGTGGTGTTCAGAGCCTTTTTCAGCTGCTGGTGAGTCTTACCACTCACTTCAGTCCTTTTGGTTCATTGAGAGCTGATATTCAGAATAATGGTATTATAATAGCTCTTAAAACAGCTCTGAGAGAAAATCTGAAGTGATTCAGAGGATGATTCATTTATATTGATAGAAAAATACCAGCAGTAGCTAAACATGACACATACAGTGTGTACAGAGACAGCCATGCCAAATCTAAATTGGAGTTTTGAGCATGCATTTGTGATTTAGTCATCTGAAGAACAGGCTATGAGCTGTGAGAAATGAATATTAACTGAAGAGCATTGCATTATCTCCAGTGTGAATACTCCCAAAGGTATAAAAAGTTTGTCCCCTTAAAGCTGACTGTTGTCAATTTACAGGTGTAAATCAGAATAATAATTTAAAAGATTACCACTGTCATTATTTTCCAACTAATTTGTATTGTGAGAACTGAATTTAATTTAACTCAAGCTTCCTCTGTGCTACAGAATTTGGCAGCTGCACTTCTGCTGATTCATCATCTGTGATGACAAAATTGAATTGCAAGACCACTACAGGTCAAAACAGATGTACTAGCACTTATGTACCCATCATTTACACTTCTGTTGGTAAAAGGCTGTGTAGGTCTTTTGGCACTTTTTGATGCAGTACACTATGGGATGTGGAAATAATATATCACAAGAAAAGCAGTTCACACCACAGGCACAGGGGGTAGAGATTTCAACTTGTCCAGGTAGCACAAATGAGGAATAAGGGAAAAATTGTGGGAAACAGACAATCTCCTTCCTACTGTGTCATTCTGACTCTTATCTCTGCCACACATGGGGGTCCAAGTACCTCCAGTTTCTTCTGGTACCTGTTTCAAGGCGCATGCCACTGGCTTGAATTTCAAAGGGTCACACAGTAAAGCAGCATCTTTCCTGGTAGTGAACTGTGCCAACAGTTTTCTAGCATGCCCTGCACCTGCAGGAATGAGAAGCTATGAAGAAAATGGATGAGGAGTTACCTGGCAAGGAAAGAGAAAGGGTGCTGCAACAAAGGTCTAGGACTTTGAAGTAATTTGTGAAGGTACTAATTTACTACCTGAACATTATTAAATAATTTTGCTCGTCTGAGGAAGCTTGCATGTATTTGTTGGTTCAAGGCAAACAGAGGTTGCAAAACCTTCATGTATGAAAGGCAACTTTTCTAAGTACAGACAAAATCATGAGAATACTGCAAGTGAGACACCAGGTACATTCCCCTTTGTGGAAACTGTGACTTTGAACAGTGGTTGGAATGGTGGTGGTGGGAGGGAGGAAGCAGGAGACCAGCAGGGCAGTAGGAAGTGGCACAATTGCCCACTGGCTTTGGGAAGCTCGGTACAGGACCATAAACAGAGTTCACTGTGATGTTGGAGGTGATGGGACACATTCCAGTACACCATCTAGAACATGTTATTCCTGAGCTGGGATACAGGGCCCCTGGTGTGTTGGGACGTTAAGGTTAAGTTCATTGCATATTTGGTTAGATATGAGATTTCAGTAATTCTACTGAAAGCAATTTATTTCTGAATTGAAAATTACATGGAAATATTCAAGAGTACCACAGATGTCAGCAGTCTTGAAAATCAAAACTATTATGTGGAACAAAACAAGGCAAAAAAAAAAAGAGAATCTCCCACCTGTTAATAACACAGACTAGACAGTCATTGACTACAGATTACCCATTCTTATCAGCAGTGTCCATCTATTCCAGTATGTGAACAGATCTTTATGGACCATGTCTTTCACCTTAAGCTTTGCAAGGCCACCCTCACAGGGGACAAGAGACATAATCACTGAAGGCACATCTTTCTGATTTACCTTGCATTTTTTATTAATAGTTTTAAACTGCTACTGAAAAATGAGGCAGAGATCCATCTGCTTATGAGAGGAACTTGTTAGTGAATGTCTCTTGTACCATTGCCATAGCATGTTAGGCATACTTCCTCATAACAATTCAGGAGGGAGCTTGCGGAGGTACTAAGGACCCACAAAAGACCTGTGGAAGGAAAAACTACATGTATACCAGAAAATGATAAATTCTGGTGTTGTTCTTAGACTCTGCAGCCAACATGGTTCACAGCTATAACAATAAACAGACTAGGGTGGCCTCATCCAAACTTTATACTAGAAAAGACCCATCTCATGCCAGGGGATCCTCCTATTTGACAAAAGACCCATCCCATGAGCCATCCAAGCAGCACAGCAGGATGCAAAGGAGTGAGTTCCAATGCTTGAGAATGTCCCCTGACACTGTTTACTTTTTAATACCTTTGTTGTTCTATAAAGTTGAACAAAGTTCCCCTTCCCACATAAAGTTTTTTTCCTGATTTAGTTTCTTTCCTGAGGTCTTTCCCTCTCCTTGTTGTACCATATCCTCAATAAAAATAACCTCTCTGCTATGAAGAAATTTTTACTGTTCTTTGTTTTGGTTTTTCCTTTTGCACGTGTGTGTAAATCCCCCAAGATAAACAGTGTTTCCATGCAGACACTGTCTATACACTTGTTAATGACATTTTTGCTTGTACTGTAACTTTTTCCAGAAGGGTGGGGAGAGGTGTTGGAAAATCTCCTGATGGCTAGCTATGCACTGAAATGTTTAACAATATAGCAATTTCATAACAAGAATCAGGTTTATTTAAATTACCCCATAGACAAATTCTCAAAAAAAACCCAATCATAGAATCATGGAATGGTTTGTGTGGGAAAGGACCTTAAAGACCATCTGTTTCCAATCCCCCTGCCACAGGGGGATTGCCTTACACTGGACCAAGTTGTTCAAAGCTCCATCCAACCTGGCCTTGAACACTGACAGGGATGCAGCAGCCACAATTTCTCTGGCCAACCTGTGCCAGTGTCTCACCACCCTCACAGTAAAGAACTTCTTCCTAATAGCTGATCTAAATCTCCTGTCTTTCAGTTTAAAGCTATTCCCCCTTGTCCTGTCACTACATGCTCCTGTAAAAAGTCCCTTTCCAGATTTCTTGGAGACCCTCTTTAGGTACACGAAGACTGCTCTGAGGTCTCCATGCAGCCTTCTCTTCTTCATGCTGAGCAAGCCCAAGTCTCTCAGCCTATCTTTATTGGACAGGTGCTCCAGCTCTCTAGTCATCGATGTGGCCCTCCTCTGGACTCCAACAAGCCCAGGTCCTTCTTGTGTTGGGGACCTCAGAGCTTGATGCAATACTGCAGGTGGGGTCTCACGGGAGTGGAGTAGAGGGGAAGAATCACCTCCCTTGACCTGCTCCTCATACTCCTGTTGATGCAGCCGAGCATATGGTTGGCTTTCAGGTCAGGCTTTTCATTTACAAAAATGAAAGGATGAAAAGTCTCAAATGTCACATTAAGCTATCATAAACCTAAATCTTCTTCATCTTCTCTGAAAAAAAAAAAAAGAATGAGTGGATAAAAGCAAAAGTATGGAATTTGGATCCTTGGATGGAATTAAAATGAATGTGAAGACAGATCCTATGTGCCTTTCCATACTGCTATTATTCAGACGTATATCACTAGTCTTATGAGACATGATGTCCCCTTAAAAAGTCCAGTTTGTATACTTAGATTTTCTTTATGGCCTTGTAACTACACTGAACCTTGAAAACATGAGAGAAGCTGATTCATTTAGTTCCAAATTCAGAAAACAGAGGAAACCATGTAAAGAAATCCCTATTTCTTTCCCACCAATACTGAGTGAATTCCACACTGTTCTTCAGCTCTCTTTGCTTTTAGCTCTCCTTTTGCTTTTTTTAGATCAAGAGTGCTTTTGCAGCAGCAGGATACAACTGTGATCCTCCATGAGACTTTGTGAGCTAGAGTGTCTGCTGTGAGGTATTACAAGTGCAGTGAGTTACCAGTATGTGGTCTGCACACTCCAAAGCAAAAGCATATATGGAAATCCTTATATTGCTTATAGACATTATATGTTGGATTAACCCATTATGTCAAATTAGTTGTCTTTAAACACAGCAGTTTGTTTAAGGCCCTGGATGTTTTCTACCCCTCCTTGCATGTGTTATTTTTGAAATTATGGTTTTATATTCAGTTTAAAAAATGCAATGGAAAAGAAAAATCGCAATCTCTTTCCTACATAGCATCTTAACAGGTTTTTTTCCACTCTGTGAAGGAAAACAGTCTGAGTGATCATTTCCAGGAAGAAGATCTCTTCTAATGCAATCTGCTTTTATTCTGTGCAAAGCGTGCGATATGGTAAATAACAAAGGGTAGGAGGCTGAGACATGGTTTTGCTTATCTCTAGGCAGAAGGGTCAATGATTACTGCAAAGTATTTTCAGGTGGTTCTGAGTGTCCTGCAGCAGTAGAGCCAGGGCCTCACAAGATTTTGCTCATTTCTAAAAAACAACAGTTTAAAAACCTCAGAAGGTCAGATCCTTAGCTTGCAATTGGTGGATCTATGCTCATGTAAGCTATCAAAGAATCTAGTTCCATTGTAAAGCTGATTGAATTCACAAAGCACATTGTGGAGTATGTTTTCAGCCTAGGCAGTGGAGGGACAGGTAAAATAAGGATATATTACACAAGCATTTTATAGGATTGAAGATTAAACAAATAAGAGGCAAGGTGACTGAAAAGCCGTACTAGTAAGGTAATAGACTATAATGTTCATCTACAATTTTTCACAGTTAGGAAATTTGATGTGGTCTTGTGAATTTCTTCATTTCTTAATTCCAAACTATCATCTCCCAAAGGATTGCTTCTTATGAGCAATAATAATGATACTGAGATTAAGGTTGAGGTAACGTAGGAAAAATATTGCGAAGGTGACAGATATTGAGATGCTTCACAGACTCATGTCATCTTCAGATCATTTTCTCCAACACTTCAGGGGAGTAAAACAGAAGCCAAAATGAAGTGGCAAATAACAAATAACAGTAAGATTTGTACATGCCAATCTGTTCTGAAATAGATCATATCTAGGCTTAACTCTATGCCATAAAATGGGAAATAAGAAAAAGAAATAACATGCAACTTTATATGTAAAATCACAGCATCTAAGCACTGGCCTGCATGGGTTTACAGCTTCCCTTGAGAGCCTAAGCACTCTGCATCCTGCAGTCTCTCACGCTTGGGCATCTCATGCTTAGGCCTCCCCTCTTCCTCATACAGTATGGCCCACAGCTGTATTATATGGTGACCCATGGGTAGCAGGTTGTGAAAGGTGTTCCTTCTCTCATGGATATAAATAGTTTCTTAAAAAGATTGTTGTTTCTTTGTGAGGACTGAAATATCTCAGAAAACAGATCTTACACTGTTTGTTATAAAGCTTTTAAAGAAAACAGAGAAAGCCTTGAAAAGCTAAGTAAGGCTCTAGGGGCACAAATTCAAAAATTTTATTAGAATTCAAGTAGCAAAACCTCTGCGCTTTGTTTTGAAACTGTACTAGCAGTACAGATAAATTCCCATCTACAATATATGTGAATATATGTTAAATATGACTTAAATTCCTGCTTTGTTTTTTTTCATATAGTATTTTCCTCATGATATGATGGCAACTTAAGCAAGGAGTTCTCATTGTCTGTATATCAGTTAGCTCTGTAAATATGACATAATTTGCATTGAGTTGCTAAGATGAACTCACACACCATAAGAAGCAGCATGATCATGGTAGACTACTCCCTGTATGAAAAGCCTAACCTTCAAGGCTTTCTGCTGTGAGAAGAAATCACTGTGCTCAGAAAAATGATCAACAGTTGTAAGTTTTCTAATAACTGCTGAAAAAAAGTCTGGTTTTGTTATCAGTTTTCTCTTAGCTGTGGGTGGCAGCAGTGTCCAGGCAGAGGGAATTTTTGGAAGCCTCCCCCAGGGCCCTGACCTCCACTGAATGTTTCTGGAGGAGGCAGCACTAATTGCTGCCCCAAGACTGGGAGGCCAGCTCACAATAGGCAAACACATTAGTTTGTAAATGAAGGATTAATTCAGGAAACCTTACTAATAACCTAGTTCAGTAGGTCCATAATCACCACAGTATGATGGTGAGTAATTTGCAGTGTTTGTGAGTTCAGTGGCTCTCTAATTGACTCAGTTTCCTATTCTGGATAGCTGTGCTGATACTTGGAATCATTCTGTAAGACGATCTTTAAATAATGTTCCATGTGTCATGGCACATGTGGCATTCCTGACTTCCACTTCTAGCTTTCCTCATTTGGACTATTTATGGGCTTTTGTAAAACGTTCTTGAACATAAGTGGGTGCCTGTTTTTTTGCTGATTCATACTCCCTTCATTGTAAGCAAAGTTAAGCCCTCAGAAAGTCTCCATTATTCATAGTCTTTGCTTGCCTGGAATCTGAATTTGGTGGAAAGAGCATAGCTTTGAAGAGATTTCCAGCTCAAACTGATTCTTTCATATTTCATCTGCCTGAAAAGTGAGGTGAACATTTTATGAATAAGCAGGTGGACAAAGTATGACTTTGGGGGCAGAATCAGCATTCCCACTGTCCTCCTGGTAAATAATTGCAGGACAACTGGAGAAAGTTTAAATGAGCTGGAAGTGAAGATGGCTCTGATTCACCCACTCCAAAGACTATATATTCAAAAAGACTTGAGGGTCACCTCTAAAAATTCAAGTTCTGTTTAACTGTGCTTTCACATGGTGGTTTCTAGTAATGATTAAAACACACTGACAATGACATTTTCACAAGGGCACTATGAAAGGACAAGGCAGTATATGAAACAAGTATTTCATAGTGAACACCAAATTCCTGCACGTGTAATGAACAAAGCATGCAATGAATGATCCACAAAGTACACTCTGCTTTCCAGATATAAAATGCAAATAGATTGTTTAAAGGTGTTTGAGATTTTCAAATGCAGTGAGGGGATTTCCCTTGTCAGCTTTGGAAATCTCAGCCAACCTGCTTGAATCAGGTAGTCTAAATCAACAGTCATGCTTCATAACGTTTCTCCACAGACTTACAATGGAGCTGACTGTGACACAGGAGGATGAGATGGTTTAGTCTTGGTTTTTCATTGAATCAACTCCTCCCCTTAATTGGAACTTTGACCTTTTACTTCTAAGACTTGCTGAAATCACCAGATCTTGCAACCTTCTCATAAGAGCAAAAGAATGAATAATAGTGTAAAATCAGTTTAATGAACTTGAGTAGCAGGGCTAGTTTGCAAAAGCACTATTACCTAAAAATGAGAAACCTAAAGTCAACTGCAAGCTAGATTGTGAAAGTTTCTTTCCTCCTCTGCTGAAAGCAGTTGTAGTGATCTGAACAGGGAAAAGGAACAAACTAAACTGGCCTTGCTACTCCTCATGCATGGAGGGCTGGGATTTTTCATAAGTGCACTATATGACTCATAATCTTCTCATGCGGAGTTCAGTGTAAAATGACCATTGACAGCAGTGGGAGCAGTGTGAAATTCTACCCTACAATTTATTGATATGATCTCCCTGCAAAGAACAGAACAAAAACCCAGCTCCCACGCTAGAGAATTCACAGCCTCAACATAGCAAATGGAGGATGAGAGTTGCAAGAGAATGATAAAAGGCAGTGCAAAGACTGTAGTAATAGAATATTATAGTGTCTCACTTGTGGCATATTCTCGCATGAGAGTTTTTCAACTATTTTAATTTTAGTTTCATATTACATGTTTGCCCTAATCAATGGATGGGTACAGTTGTGCATCATTATTTTGAGAAAGACTATAGTTTCTACATAGTGAAATAATTTCAATTCATATTTGGTTAATGAGAAATTCAGTGCTGGATTGACAGCAGTCCCCAAATCCCACATCCTTCCTAGAAACTTATCCTGTGTAAGAGTAAATTTTGAACCCTTGTGCCTGCACTCCATAATTTATCCAGAAATCCTGCCTAAAGGCTTGCAAATTGAAAGTGAATCATATAGTATTTATTATCAGAGACAAAAAGCTAATAAAAAGTTTAAAGCTAACAAAGGACACAGAAATGCTTCAGATCCCTTCCTATTTATATTGAACACTAGAATATTAAAGGAGGCACTGGGAAGTGTCAGGAACATTATATGAAGGTATCTGGCAAATGTCTTGGCACTTGGGAGTCAGTCATTGAGCATAAAACACCCCTCAAAAGGAGATGCTGTAATCTAGGACATCCTATCCTATCCTATCCTATCCTATCCCATCCCATCCTACTCCAATCCACCATATCCTACTCTACCCTATCCTATCCTATCTATACCAGGCCAAATGCCACTTTAAGGTAGACTCTTTGAACACACAGAACTGTCTGTGAACATCTGTTTTAGCTCATTTACGATTGATTTAGTTCAGCTCTTCAGCTGTGCTCTTTAAGGGTCAAACGTTTAATTGTGTATAGAGAGTTAGCTTCATTCATTTTCATGAATGTAAGGCGACTTGCATTAACTGAGAACTGTGCCTGACCATAGTGCTCCAAACTTAACTAATCCAACTTAAAACTTACAAATACATGATGGAAAAAAATATGCACATATTTTTTGTTTGCTTTAAGAGATTTGTAATACCTGTGGTGATAGAAAGAGAAGAAAAGGCTGTTTAGTTCATAGAGAAGGTCAGAGAATAAAAGGCTGTTAAGTTCATAGTTTTGTTACTGGGATGGTTAACATGTTAACCAGTGAGACAAATGTGAGATAACTGGAAGAAGCACAATTTTGAAAAATGTTTCTGCCTTTTTGATTTATTTCTGAAATGGAAAATTAAGAAAATAATTACAAACTATATTTTTCTCTCCCTTTTTTTTTCCTTATCACATTTACTTTTGTTATAGTTAATTCATGTGGGCATTTTAAACAAACCTGCAGTTGTCTCTTTTCATATGCCTAAATAAAGAGTGTAATGTATAAAAATGGCTGTTTATTATGTGGTGCCTTTGGTCTGTGAAGGGTTACATGTCTGGGAGTGGAGTGTTTAAAGAGCTTGCCAACATCTCATCATTCCCAATTAGTCAGAAAAATTGGCATAACTGTGGCTTAATTAAATTTATGAACCAAAGAAACTTCCTCATGCCTTTGCTCATGTTCTTTGTGGAAGAAAAGTGCCCTTTTAGGAATAGCAAGTAAAACATGTTTGTAAAAAGTGGGGGGGTTATTTTCTATTTTTTATCTGTTTCATCACCTTTAAGTTAATCCCTGATCATAAGCATTGAGAGATGTGGAAGAAGCTGTGCCCAGCAGTCAGCACCCATACCTAGAATCATCCAATACTGGTCATGGGGATGTGCCCACTTGATGGAGCAGATGATGCCTGACTCAGTGTGCCCAAGGAAGATAACAAAAATATTTAGATCTCTTCCAATATGCGGGGGAGGTGGGGAAGAATGCCTTTCTGACCACAGATTTGGCAATCAGTTCACTTTGTACATGTGAGTAAAGAACTGCTATATTTGCAAGCAACCCGTTTATAACTCAAGGTACTGTTTGTATCCTGGTAATTTTCCATGTCTGTTTTACCCTTTTTAATTAATTTTAGTGATCTGGTGCATTTATGTCTATGGGCAGAGAATCTGAAGACTTCACCTGGTCTCTAATGACTTGATATCCTCAAGCACTCAGGTAGTAGGAGCTGCAGCAGGTGGGACTTGGGTCACCTAAGCACAGCCATTTAAGAAGTAGGTCTTGTCCTCAACTCAGTTTATTGTCACTGAAGAAAGGCTAAGAAATATAAATGCAGACAAATCCAAGGGGGACTTGCTCCTTTCTAAGACATTATGAGATGCAGAACAACATGCCACTCTGAGATCCCTTTCTCTCATTTCTGTCTGTATTGCATTTACTTATTGAGGCTAGATGCTTCAGTTTTTGATGGCTGATGCTGACTGTCCCATCCTCTTTCTTATTTCTGTAGTGCTGGTGGAGTCAATGTGCCTAATCAGAGTGACTGATGATCCTTCCTGACTGAACAATGAGTTAGCATATTTACTCACTTCTTTCTTGTGCTGCACAAAAAGTATTAAACATTCAAATGCTAGTCTATGGAAAATGCAGCCCGGTATTCAGCAGGGACAGCAGCTGGATCAAAGTTAAAACTTCTCTCTTTATGGAGCAGATTCTGCTCCTTAGCCATGTTACTGTAAACCTGGAATAATTCCATTAACAATCATGTAAACCAGAAGGACTTTGGATCAATGTACTTTGCTGGTATTGTTTACATTGCCAGGAGCAACTATATTTTGCTGTTCTTTTTTGTTTGTTTGTCTTACAATAAAAATCATTTCGCCTCATAACTCAGTGTTTTCCAGTTTAGCTCAGGAAATGAGAGGGGTGGTTTCATTCAGATGGATTGTAAGAAAAAAAAGGGAAAAAAGTCATCATTAACAATACAAAAAAAGAAATATGGTGTATTTCTCATTAATGATTTAAAGTACACTTTCACTAAGGAAATGGGAGTATTTACTTCTGCCTAGAAATTTATAGTTCATTCCACATGTTAAAATGCTACTTGCATTAATGAAGCATAAAGTTCTGATCTTCTGTCACTATGTAACCTTCATTTCTTTTGTGTGTTATTTTTAATGGGACTCACTGTTTTCTCAGGAAATTATGTGCTAGGCTTTTTACCTTCCATATAAAACATAATTAAAAGTACTATCAGTGTAAGAAAATACTTCCACCCTCATCTGAGCAGACTTAAATTGTGTTGCTGATGGTATTTACAAAATATCCATGGCAAGTACAGTGTGTCTGTGCTAAAGTCAATGAAGCATACAGTGAACAGGACATAGTCACATGAGGCTTGAATTCATTCCAGTTTGTACTCTGGAAATATTTTTTTTAACTCAGATGATTGCAGTGACCAACATGTGATTCAGAGCGAGGATCACTCAGGTCAGGCCTGCAGAAGCTAGTGGCAGAATGACTGGAAGCAGTTCAGACCAGGAATGTTTGTGTGTGGTAGTTCAGAGCGCGTCACATGCGGATAGATATGATTTTTGAGAGGGTGCCAGTGCAGCTGGGGCTTTTTCATGCTGACATACTAACAAGGTGTTCTGTTAAATGGTAAGCACTCCTGAGATAACACCTGAAATCTGGATACCCCATGACACCAAAGAGAGGGTAGCTGTTCCTTTCTCTCAATTGTCTCCAGAGGTTTGCTCCCAGGTGGGGTCTCTCCTGTGCACCTCTCAGGGCAGAACTCAGTTTCGCAGACATTGACTAGTTTCAGCCTGCAGAGAGTTTCCTTGTACTACTAAATACATTACATATGTACCTGTTATACTAATACTAATGTCCATAACCATCTAAATAAACGCCTTTAAAGTCACAATGATGTATGAATTATGACAAGAGGTCCTTAGGAGTGATGCTGTACATGCCTTAGACCACACCTAAGTCTAAGCTGACTGCCATGTGCGTATGAATTGCATGTTAGCCCGGGTTTTGTGCACCACTGCTTATGCACTGCTCTTTTATTCTCTGTGTTGCACAGACCGCTATAGTGTTAACATAGCTTTCCAAGGAAGAATGCTGAAGTGTTTATCAGAAAGAAGCCACTGCTCGTGTCCCCGGACACATAGCAAGTGCAGAAACAGTAACACAGTAATCTGGGAACAGCTTTGGTGTTTGGATGCCCCGAGCTGAATTTGCAATAGAGATGTTTTAAACCACTTTTGTTTTTCTAACTCATCTTATCTGAACTATTCTGGGTGTTTCCTGAAAATAGGAGTTGAAGCCATTGAAACCATTTCTCTAGCAACAGTGGCTTTTTTTTTTCCTTTCAGAGGCATACTCTGCTGTCCCATCAAATGTCAAGGGTAAAAAATCTTCACCCACATATATGATAGAAAGAGCACTCAAGTCTAGCATTTAATATAATTATTTAATAGCTCTGCCACATTAGTCAGACCTTGGATTTAGAAAGATTGTTAGTATTTAAAATTAAGTTGCAGCGTCCTTGTCATTAAATTGTCCTTCTAAAGGACGCCACACTGTAGGTATGGAACATATAAATAAACACCACTTATGTGGAATATTTAGGGAAGTAGAACTAAAGCACAGATGTACTGACGCCTTCACCTTTCTAACAACTGCCTGTGAAAAAGAAATAGTCATAGGCAAAACCCACAGTGGTATGAAGGTAAAGACAGATCCTCAAGCCATACAACAGTGTTAAGTACAGTAACACTGTGTGCCAGATGGCAAGCAGGTAGATTCCCTGTGAGATGGGCTGTTTGCTCCTGATGAGGTATCTGAGAGGACAGAGCCATGACACTTATACATAGCAGCATAATCAGATGAACACTGGCTCCTACTACTCATAGGCAACTAAATTTATAGAAAACTAAAATCATTAGGAAAGTAACAACAGAGGGTGGCAGCCTGCCTTTGTTATGAGGCTGTGACAGAAGTGCTCCACACAGGGCACTCTACTTAAGTCATTGCTTATAATGAACCTTACTTACAGTGCTATTCCTTCTCCTTCACTTAACTCATTTAGGTAACTTATGTGCTGCTTTATCTTGTGACTAAGAGTGAAATAGTTTTATTTAGAGGATAGTTCATTTTTGAAAGCCTGGCAGAAGTTTTTTTCTTCGATATTGTTCTGCGTCTTTTCTCCCCAACACTCTCTTTCAGCACATACAAAAGAAAGGGGTTGAACTGCATAAAGTGCACTCAGATTCCATGGAAATACCAAGGATTTGCATGCCTCACCTTAAAGCACAAGATGGGAATGGAACATTTTGTTCTAGTAGAAATTCATTATCATAATTCCCTGTTGTTTTCTACCTAACTGGAGCATTTTTATGAAGAAACAAGAACTCTACTTTTCATTAAATCCTGAAGCATATGAGGCTTGAACAAGCTGAACAAAAAAGGTAAAAAGAAAAAGTATGACACTAGATCTGTTTGGCAGTGTGGCACAGCAGCAATAGACTGCTATTGCTGGACTCTGCCATCGGTAGGAATGAAGAAGTTAATTGACAATATACTACTGTAACCATGTTTGTATTACATTCACAGGGTTATGTTCACTCTAGTGGCTAATTTACTACAACAGCTGTTTTTTATGAAGAATCTGGTGTAACTTGTCAGCCAGTGTTATTGAGCCAAACTTTTCCACCACATTGTCCACCATTTAAGCACTGTTCATGAAAGAGTAAAAAAACACAGAAATGGGACAACATGAGGAAATACTGAGTGTTTGTCGGTAACAAAAGTCTTTTTGTCACTGTTTTTAAAAAATGGTTTTCTAGGCTTCAATAAGCAGGAAGTTCTAATTGATAGGAGCTGCTGTTACAACATTTTAGTCAATTCTATGGGTAGTCAATAACTAAAATCTGCTGGCTTGAGTTAGTGTATTTTTTGTCAGACATCCATCAGTAACATCTGGCATGTAGAACTTAAAGAAAATTTAAACTAAAAATATCTGAGATTCATATTCACTCTGCTTTACTGGTTATATTTACCTGGATATTTATCCTAGGTTTGCAAAGATGTTAAAGAACTCCACATGGAAATGAAGTGTTCACTGGATCGTAGATGCATTGCCTGGCTTATACTAACAACTGCTGCTTTTACACGTGCATCTGAAAGGGGTGTTTGAAAGTGGTGAAGAAAATAAGATTGTTCCTAAAGTTTTTTATTACTAATGCTGGAAGAGATGTTAGTACTGTTCATTTAACGCTTCACACTGTTGTCTTCAATGAAACTATGATACTACCATTATAGATAATGAGATCTGGTCCTTCACAGAACATTATTTTAATTTTTACTTGTATGTTTAGATTTCTTTATAGCAATCCATGAACCTACAAAATCACTTTCACAGGATGCTGGGAAAAAAAAATGCTGTCTATTCATGGCAAACAAGTTCATACATCTGATTTAGCCAGCCACCTGGAAACTTTTGCCAGGCATCTTTCAGACACCACTGGAGACACAAGTCTACATATATCAGTCCCAGTGCCAGAGTGCTCCAAGGTAAATGGAAATATCTTTAGTCCAAGCCTGAAGTTTTCTGTGATGATGTCCTTATTTTGATAGATGTCTAGGCAGGTGTGAATCAGGATATTATGTTGCAACAAAAGGGGCTGGGAATATTATAGGCTGAATTCTGGCAAGTTGAAATGAAGATTTTATGACTATTTCATCTAACATCTTTGTTGTGAGTAAATGCAAGACTTCAAACACTTGCCATGTAGATGGTTGTATTTAAGCTACAAACCTGGACTCTCTTTAATAGCCATAAGTCTGCGGTTCCAGAGTCCTATTAATCTTATCCCAAATGAGATGTCTAAACACATCAAATCAGCTATACTTTAGAAGTGCCATTTACAGTCCATTTGTTACAAACAGGGTCTAGATCATCAAGTCAAATTTTGACATTAATACGGAAAACATTAAACATTGGTAAGATGACCCTAATTCCCCTTGATGTGTGATACCCCAGGCAGATCATTTAGACATCCAGAAGCTCTACATCAGTATCTTGAGGAAAGCTATTTGAAGAATATTTATTTATTCATGTTCTGAACATGTGTATGAAGTTCTGAAAGTCACAACATGCAATCCTGTGACAGAAATAATTTAAGACAAAGTATTTTAAAAAGCACAAAAAAAAAAAGGAAAAGGGAGTTAGACTGTTCAAGCACAGATTGGATGAGGCTAGTGGAAGGTTTCCCACTGTGGCAGGGGCTTGGAGCTAGCTGATCTTTAAGATCCAGTCCAACACGATTATATGATTTTATTATGGCTTTAAAGTACAATTTCCCTCTGAAACAGAAACATCTACAAGATGAAATCTCAAAAGAGAATAAGGAATTGCAATTCAGCTCTGGAAAAGGACGGAACCCTTCTTTTTTTATGAAAACAACAGAGAAAAAAAATTTACATGACATTGCAGCTATTTTTCTCCACAATATCCACTGATCTAACAGGGTATGTTACCTTTTCCCAGGAACCTGGTGTTACAAGAACTACAGTCAAATTAAGTTATTTCTCCAGTTTTAAAGACATGGATATTCAGGAGGACAAGCTGGATACTCTATCTGGCTGAGCATTTTGCCAATTATCTGTTGACGGAAATGAGAGTACAGGGAGAATATGCACTTAGCATGATTTGGCCCTGAAACAGCATGAAGAGCCAACAACTGGGACATGACACAGCCAACACAACTCTTTCCAAAGAAAGCAGTGTATTAATGACATACCTTTCATGAAAGGTTTTCAAAGTGCTTTCAAAAAATTAATTAACTGAGCCACTCACCACTTAACATCATTATGTTAGACTGGGCCAGTTTCTTCAGCACTGGAATATAACTGCTGATAGCATGGGGGAAATGCATGATGCCTTAATCCTATTTCAGCAGTGATGATGGGAATTTGCAGTTGTGTTCTTCTGGAAATGGCTCAGATATACGGACTGTCTGTAACCTTCCCTGTAACCTGGGCCCCAGCTCTCAGAGCCCGCTCTCGGCTGTACGAAAAGGGGATAAGGCTTACTGAGTTGGCACTTTTGCAGAAATGGAGATAGTTTTCATTTCTTCTGGGAAAAAGAGATAAAAGTGCCTAGACATTGACTGCAACTAGTCACAGCCTCCTGTATACTGCTGTCAAGAATTAGCACTTCCGTGTCTTTTACAAACACAAAACCTATAAATGTTGTGCTGGGAACCACTACCAGTGAGTTCCTCCTTGGAAAGTACCCAAAATGCACTGACCTAATCCAGACTTTATCTGCACTAACTGATAGGATCACAACAGAAGTTGCCATAAATAAAATCTTACAACAGAAGTTGCCATAAGTAAAATCTTGCTATCGTAAATAATCCTGACTTTTTTTTCCTGAATAAAAGAATGAAGATGTACAGAAAAACTGCTGTAGTTTTCTGAAGGTCAAGGAAGATTTGCTAAAATGTATGAATTGTTGCTTTTGCTGTACAAGCTGATCAACAGCAAAATTCTGGTCAAAATGCCTACATGCCAGTTCTGATATGTATTATCCTGAAGGCAAAAGTTCCCGGAAGAGAGTTGTCTCATTTGGTTGATTTCAATTAGCAACTTACTTGAAGGATTGTTGACCTTTCTGGCATAGTATACTTTTAAGTAAAAGGTAGGATACTGGTCTAATCCACTCAGCTCCAGAACAGTTTAACCAGTATCCGTAGGGCACACATCCTGTGACTTGATTTAATCTTATGATCAGGGGAGTGTCACTTGATGTGTTAGGCACTGAAGACTTAGAAGGCCCTTGACCTTTTTCACAACTATAAGACTTCCTTTTTCTCAGAACAAAAAGAGCGTGATGATGCGAAGTGATTTTTTTGTGGCATTTTTTTTCATCCAATGAACACAAAACTGATGAGAACTAGACATAATTACACTCTTAGAAACACATTCTAAAATTAAGGATTTTAAGAATTCTCAAAATGAATTTGATGATGTTCCAGAATCAAACAGTTATTGATCACTGCTGCCTTTCATTCAGATAACCACTGCTGCTTAGTGAGCTGAGCATTTACACAACTGGTAGAGTATTGTTGCTATTTGTCACAATTTCTGCTATTCAAAGCAGCTAACTGCTCTTCAGGAGTAATGTTGGGGTTTTTTGATGTTACTTCAAATTGTAATATTTATAGAGAAATTATATATGGGTGTATACATATATACACATATATATAATAGTTATTTGTATCATTCAGCCAATGTAACTGATGAATTTCTTGAAAATTTCTAAGTCTTTAATTTGAGATATCTAGTAACACAAAAAATAATATGACCTTTGTAGTGATTAACTAGACAACTCTCACAATCTATGTGATTCTATAAAGCACTGCATTAAGCACAAATGTGTATATTCTCTGCACAGATGTACTTTCACATAAATTAAATGTTTCAGCCATTGTTCAGAAACTGAGCCTAAATCCAGGAACAATACATGCCATTGGGTTCCCTCAATGTAACACTTGCTATGTCATCTAGAAATTTTAGAGCAATTGGGAAAACAAACAAAATGAAAAAGTTGCTTCATCTTGTGTGTCTTGTGTTCTAACTCTAAAATTCAAAGTACATGCTCAAATAAGTACTACAGTATGGGCCATCCCTTAAGTCAGTGAATATCTCAGAAAACGCAGACCTTCTTCTGAGCTCCAGAGTAGCTGGGACACAAAGACCTTCTAAGTGTCAGAAGCAGAGACTGAGGATTCGGGCCCTTCCCTCCCTCAAACCTTTATCAAGACTAAGAATGTATGTATACGTTTTAAATCTATCTCAGTTACCATGAGTAGTGTATTTTTAGCCTGAGAAATTAGGTTTATGGGATTACACCATTAATGAGTCTACTGACCACTTTCAACTAATTTTAAGAGTCAGGTCATGTCTCAAAGACCTTAATTGCAAGTTTAAGCAATGAATGACCCATGGCAAAGGCACGGATGAAATAAAGGCAAAGAAACTCATCCAGAACATTTGAGTTGCATGATTCTGTTATGGCAAAGTAAGAGGTAAAATCTGAATTACCTATTTTATTTTAACATTTAGACTTTTAACTATGAAGCTGACATCTTTAAATATCTGTCAAACCTTCAATTTTGATTAAATGATTTTAAATACATTGTAAGGGTCATGGTTTTGGTTTTTTTTCCCCTCACATTTATTTAGAGATGCTATTTCACTGCTGATAAAAACACATAGTGATATGACTCTGCTAATTAATCTTAAACATAAAAGTAAACATTCTTGTAAAAAGCTTCCTGTAAAAGACTGTCTGTACAGCTGCTTTTTCATTTTAGTGGGAATCAATCAGGTACATAAGAAATCTCAGACTGTTTCCAAGCTTCATTATAACACTGAGTCTAATCGTAATAGACCCTGTAATGATTTACTCATTCACTCATTCATTCATTCATTCATTCGTCCATTCATCTGCTGAGACGACAGTAGTCATGTGGTTTAGACCACACTTGTTCTAGCAGCAGCATATAATCTAACTGATTAAAGAAAGTTATTCAGCATTCTCATGCATCATTTGGGAAGTCTTTCAATTTCTGTATTATTTTGAGATCTATATCTGCAATCTAGATTCCTATTGATGTTAGCAGACATTCAGCATTCTGAAGAGATTGTATTGTATGCTGTTTTCTTTTATATATCCTCAAAAGGTCCAATCTTATTTCTCCCAAAGACCAATTTAAAATTTTGCATGGTTTGACCTAAGAAATATCAATCTTTTCTGTAGACATAAAGAGGTATTCTTACATTTGAAAGGCCAAGGTATAGCTCTATCCTGCATTGCTATGCTTACCTTTGTTTGCTACTACAAGTCTCATACTTCAGTTTTCATGTTATTTTTGGCTATGTCCAGCCACGTGTGGTTGGTGTCATGTAGAGACTCGACACAAGAATGAATTCCAGAAGAGCTGCATTGGCATAATTTTATGGCCAGCAGAGCATTTTTGCTGGTACAGCTACATGAATTCCAATTTGAGACCTAGCTTGTGTGGCACTATCTAGGCTACCTGATATCCCAGCATAATACAATGTAAATACAACCCTTTCAGTACAGAAACATTACTTAAAAAAATCTTAATAAGGAGAAAATTATTAAGAATGTCCCACTTGGAAAGCAGACTTTAAGATACAATTACATGCTGGAATTTAACTTGCTCATGAAATCGTTTGGCAAGTGTGAACGATGCTTTGTATTTCATTAAGCAATCACCATCATTTCATAAGGTCTTTGCCCCAGTTGTTTTTTGACAGACAGATACTTGGTGAATTTGAAGGGACAGAGAATGCCTGTTGTAAGCAAATTTTTTCTTCAGAGTATTCTGCTGTTAGATTTGAAGACTCCATTGAACAGAGATCATATAATTGCACACAGTACAGATTTCATAGGGTTAGCAGTTTATTAGACAGGAAAGGGTATGCTTTTGCAAATAATATTGGACCATTGTCAGATCTCTGTTCAGAGATATGGCCTTTCAGAAAGATGTTTAAGCAGACATTTTTCATTTTTCTCTTTTTTTATTTTTGGTTTTGAAATGGAAAAAAAATAGTCTAAGTAGAAAACTTTTCTCATTAGTTGGGGAAAACAATAAAAAAATCAACCCTTTAAAGCTTAGGATATAAACTTTTGGACAATCTGCTTGCCTAAATAACCAGTGTGATGAAATTGTGACTATTTGATCACATATTGGTAGAATTCTTGTTTTCTAAAATGCTATCTGAACTGGCTTAACTATGCCATTCAAAAACATTCACGTTATATGTTGGGTTGTGAAGAAATCCTCCCACTTTGTTACATTTTCTGGTATGTTTTATGTAATAACACTTTTTGTTCCATTAATAGTTTTACAGGAACAAGTCGTTTTATGTGGTGGTTTCTTAGTTGTTTCCTCAAATGTTAGGTACATCATGCTTCTGAGTCTCCACTGAGCATCTGCTTGCTGCTATTGCAGGATTGCAACAAAACCGAGTTGCAACAACTGGATTTGACTTTTAACACACATCTGCTTCCAGAGGTATGCATTCAATGCTTTTTTTCTTCTTTTCTTTTCTTTTCTTTTCTTTTCTTTTCTTTTCTTTTCTTTTCTTTTCTTTTCTTTTCTTTTCTTTTCTTTTCTTTTCTTTTCTTTTCTTTTCTTTTCTTTTCTTTTCTTTTCTTTTCTTTTCTTTTCTTTTCTTTTCTTTTCTTTTCTTTTCTTTTCCTTTTCTTTTCTTTTCTTTTCTTTTCTTTTCTTTTCTTTTCTTTTCTTTTCTTTTCTTTCTTTCCTTCCTTCCTTTCCTTTCCTTTCCTTTCCTTTCCTTTCCTTTCCTTTCCTTTCCTTTCCTTTCCTTTCCTTTCCTTTCCTTTCCTTTCCTTTCCTTTCCTTTCCTTTCCTTTCCTTTCCTTTCCTTTCCTTTCCTTTCCTTTCCTTTCCTTTCCTTTCCTTTCCTTTCCTTTCCTTTCCTTTCCTTTCCTTTCCTTTCCTTTCCTTTCCTTTCCTTTCCTTTCCTTTCCTTTCCTTTCCTTTCCTTTCCTTTCCTTTCCTTTTTTTTCTTTTTTTTTTTTTTGTTTTTCTTCTTTTTCTTCTTTATTTCTGGCAAAACCAGTGTTTGACCTTTAGAGTATAAACTCACAAACCTGTGCTGGCTAGAGGCCAGAGCTCTTGATCCAGCATGGAGGGCAGCTGCCAGGCTGCTGGGGGAAAGGAAATGACATGATCACACTGCCACCTGTTTCCAAAGAGCTGTGCTGGCTGCCCAGTTGCTCCTTCGCCAGGTCACCTTGTTGTAGTAGGGCCAAATCATGCTGGGTGCTGAGCTCACTAGCTTTCCAGCACCCTGGGTGCCTTAGGCAGAGCCTGCCTCAGACTGGCCAAACAATTCACACTGCTTGTAGGAAGTATGATGCAATCTGTTAAGAATAGTAACTTGGAAATGTCAGGAACTGGTTTTTATATCTAGATGTCAACAACGACAAAGGGAAAGAGGTCAGCGATGACAAAGAGAGTGTCAAGTAGTTGTCCTAAACCACAAACCAATTTCAACAAGCTGCATAGTTTTTGCTCATACAACAACAAATTTTAAGACTGGGATTTGTTGTGTGAGTTCAGAACAACTTTGTATCATGAGGGTGCTGAAATGAAACCATGCACAGGTGATGTGCAGTTTCTACATCTGTGTCTGATGCATCTGACTGGCTGATCAGGAATGCAGCAAGTACATCAGGCTTCATTTACCAGACCAACAACATTTCCTATGAGCTCCTTTCCATGAAGATAGGAACAAGCTCTGGCTTTTGCAGCTACCTCTTGTGATAGTTTTATCAGAAAAGTAGATGATGAAGAAAGAATGGGCCCTAGTTAGTGTTTACTGTTAAAACTGTTTAGCTAACATGAGCAGAAAGGGTGCTTTTTAAGTGGCCTGGAGAAAGCTGGTATTCTGGAGTTATGCTTGCTCAGAAGCAGATGCATCTAGAGCTGCATAGAGCAAGGTAAAAGTAATATAAGAGAAGGAAAAGATGGAATGTGCAGTGGTTCTCCTGCTTCATGGTTTGGACCACTCATTGCACCACACAGCTCCAAAGTGGGAAAATTTGAAGGTCTATAGAGAAGTCTGTCCTTGGTCTCATCTGCATTGGAAACATGAGGAATTCCCCAAAAGTGCTGCACTAACACATCTGCAATGTGCAGTGCTGGGAAGTAGCTGGTGGAACAGAAGAGCTATCGCTGCACCACCAGCCACAGTTTGCACCTTTTCTAACCCTGCATAGAAGCTCAGCTATCAAGATTCTTCTTGCAATGCCAGTAGCTGGTTTTGTTTGCAGTGTACAGGTACAGATGCCTTTGCTGCTACTGTTTGTCCAGAGCTTGTAACCCCACATAAGCAGTAGAACTCCCCAAAACTGTCAGAAATAAGGTTATTTGACTTGAAGGTTTCCCTTCAAATGAAACATTTAATGCTAAAGCAGAACAAAATAACGTTGCTTGCACATTGCCTGCTTCCACCTTCCACAGCATACAAACTTATGCTTTTTGACTCAACAGTCATGCTGACAAAGATCCATTATCTGTGCAGCTCTAGAATTTAGTCTGATACCCACAAAGAACTCGGGGTACATCCATGTGTGCACTGCAGGCAGACACAAGCAACCTCTGTCCACACTCTAAGCTCTTGAAGAGCCCCCATGACTATAGTTTAGCGAGTCACTGAACCTCAGATAACATGCTCTGCTGAGATGAGCAAACATGGATTCTAACTGCAGGGCAAAACATTTTAAAACATGTTTTTTTTCAGTACCATTTTCTGTAGCATCTATAGATCCCTGGCTCCTGCTCTGTTAAGTAGAAACAAAGATATGAGAAAGATGGTCTTTACCCGTTAATAGTTTGTGATCTAGCATAAGGCAGACACAGCCAGCAGGTAGAAGAAACAAAATATTTATATGTTAAATTACACCAAGGTCACCTTTGGTTTGAGCAAAATGGCTCTATTCTTTTCCTGCACTTGCAAAAGAAGTCTTTTCAGGATTAAAAATCATATATAAATCATTGATGTGGCTAGGCAAAGCATTAAAAGCAACACTCCCTTTTTTGCCTTGGTAATTGAAACTTATTCCTACTCATTTTAAGATAGCTTTAGTGGAATTAGAAAGTGAAATTTAATGTATATGTGCACTTCCAAGACAGTAGAGCAGACTGTGGAAACTGCATCATCAAAGCTTTTCTGAAGCAGAACTAGCCTTTCCCCTTTATGCCTTAGTCTCTCATTACACATATGCTATGTTACATATTAACTGGAGTTGTGGGTGATTATGGAAAGCTGCTATCCTCTGGGTCAAAAGAGTGAATGTTTGCGGGAGATGACGCCTGAAGCTACTCATAGAGGGCATTACTACCCAGTGAGATTAATTTTTATTTTCTTTTCAAATCAATGAATATTCTTATGCTTACAAGCTAAATTCTCTCTGGAAAAAGTGAAGAGTGGTTTGGTTATATAACTCTCAGCAACTAGAAAGGGCTTGGTATTTCCAAATGGCCAGTGCTCAATACTTTCTCAAAATGGGCTTGTCAGTGAGATCCTTGAAAAGCCACAGATAATCAAATCACAAGTTAATTAAAAAAAAAACAAAACCCAAACTCTCCACCTGACTGAACATGAATTTTATTACATCCTTTAAAATAAATGTAGAAGTAAATGATCATATGCTCCTAAGTTGCTTGGGTATTGCAGGGTTAAACTCCTGCATACTTATCACCAACACTTACTTCTCCAGTGCCCTCTAATCCTGGGCAGACATCTGCTCTCCTTTTATTGCTCATGGCAGCATGGCACCACTGCTCTGCTTGCCTTCCAGGCAGATTGATACTAGTTGTTTTGGGACGTTGTCAGTGGGGAAAGCGTTCCTGAGTAATGGCTTCAGGATTGAGTCAGAGAAAAATCCTTGCTGAGAAGGAAATATGAGATAGTCTTCAGTTCTGTACCTAATAGTTGTTATTTATCCCTCGATATCGAGTATTACATTCATTTTAGATGCTTTGGGATTAAGCTGTATAGATTTACAGGAGCAGCAAATAGAGCTGATTTGAAATGAAAGTTTTGTTTTGCTTTTGTTTTGTGGATGTGGCCAGTGAATGAGCTCTTTTAATTATTTTGAAATGGAAATTTCACACTGAGAGTCATCATGCACTGGAATGCATCATCTGGGGAGGTCGTTCCATCTCCATCTTTGAGTGTTCTTTAAAAACCCACTGGACATAGCTCTGAACAACCTGTTTGAAGCTCTAAAAATAGCTTTGCTTTTAGCAGGGCTGGGACTCTTCCCCAAAAAATTATTCAGTGATCTTGTGGCACTAATATTTGGCTCATTAACTTTTTGTAAATCTTCAAGCACGTTTGCACATTGCTATGGATATGGAGCACAGATCTAAAACTAAACCTAAACCTACCCTTTTCCATTAAGAAAAATCTCCAGTTTGGAAGATGAAACTCAGAGTAGCCATGAAGCTCAAGGATAGCCACCTAGTACCAGTTTTAAGAAAAGATATTTGCTAACAGTTACAAAGAGTAATCAAAAGTTGAGGTTTTGGTTTCAACTTATTGTGAATGACACTGCTTTTAAACAAGACACTTCTTGCTAACTGTACCTATTAGGGGTAATATAGGATGTTATAAAGCTAGTGGCCGAGGCATGAAGTGAGATTTGGAGAGATAAAAGCTTTGTCCTGACAATTCTTTCCAATGGCTAAAAAACCCCCTTACAATTTCCAGTCAATTCTCATGTAGTCACATCTTGGGTGAAGATGCTGGACACGTCCCCTGAGAGCTGAGCTTGGAGAGCTCCAAGGCCCATAAATATTCAGTTGGGCTCTGCTTAAACCAGTAAGAACTAAAGTCACTCAGCACTTTTTGATACCTCATAGTGTTGAGCCCTGTGTTACATTGTGTATTACACTACCTTGCTGTCAGGAAGCACTTAAATTCCTGCTGATTTCAAGGATTATGTATTTATAACCAGTAAACAGAGATACAGAGGTGATTTGAATAAGCTGTTTCCCACAATCAAGAAAAAATCTTATAATACAGATTTTTAAAGAATACTCTCTACTCACCACATGTATTTGCTATTAGTATTTGAAGATTATTTTACTTATAATATACAAAGAGCTTTTGTTTAATGGATTTTTATAGGAAATGAGCAGTGTCAGCTACATTGTGCTGGTTTTAGCTAGGATCACAGAGGCTATAGCTCTAGCAGTTGACTAGTATAAGAAACAGAATTTGTCCCACTTAACTTTTGCATCTCACCTGAGTTACTCACTAAGGCTTCCTTGAGAGTCTGTTCATAGAAAGCATCTGAACTATGCAGAATAAATATCTGCCTGCAAGTACCTGATTCTCTCCATTGACTACAGAGAAAGAGTTGACTATGTGAGATCAATATCTGATGTTTAATTCAGTGGAAATTCACTTAAGTTTGCATGTGTATTATCTGAGTGCGCTCAGATACAAAAATACACAAAAAAAGCTAAAGATTTGGATATGTAAAGGGATTTATTTTTCAGTTTATTAAAATAACTCTTTACATTAATCTGAGTTGAATAGCTATACTTTTGTCAATACATGGTAGAAAATAGTGCTGCGGTTTCTAGAGTTACTGCTATTTTAGGAGACAGCAAGAGATGAGTGTCCTCAATAACTCTCAGGATAAGGCCTTTAAAGTAGTTATTTAAGACATAAGGTTTGGGAGGTTTCTATGGAGATGGCTCTTTTTTGTGTAGGTGTATCAAAATAAGCATTTGCATCAAAGGAGGGTTCTGAAAAACGGTTGTTGCGAATTCTGTGTTTTTCAATCCATAGTTTGTCATATAGTATGAAATAATATGCCTGGTCTAAATATTGAAGCCAAAAGGAGTAGCAGGTTTTCACCACCTATGCAAATCAGATCATGCAGATTGAATACAATCCTATGCAATCCTGACTTTTAACATAAATACCTTCATTCTGCTTACATCCCAGATGTCAATCCAAAACACAACTACTGTTTGCTCCTCTCTACACTGATGTTAGATCTTTTCTTCTCACCTTCCACAGCTTCCCTTAGCGGACATCATACAACCCTCTAGCTTGCTCAGAACAGTGCTGCATCGTGGGACAGGCAGTCATGCCCTGTGCAAATGCTGTGACAATTTTGGTAAATTCTCTAAATCCTGCCTTACCTGGAAAGTCTCCCAGGGTCACTGGGGCTTTGTAGCTGGGCCAGGCTTCTGGTGCTGGCCCTCATCTCCACATCCACTTAGTGATCTGAGAGCATGGTCACCCCTTGGTAACCCCTGCAGCCTGCAGTGCCTCAGACCCGCAGCATCTGTTTCCCTGATATACAAATTCCAGTTATGAAAATGCAGGGTGGCTCCCTTGGTCAGATGTCTTGTCCTGCTGACAAGCTATCGCATAGGTAGGATAACTGCAAAGGGAACTGCTGATGAGGGTACAGTGCCTGGTGGCAGCTCCTGTGTCCATGTGCCCTCTAGCAGCAGGCATGGGTGGGGATGGTGCTCTGAGAGACACCCTCTTCTCTTGCTAGCCATGAGGTCAAATGTTGCTTTATCCCTGTCTGTCATAGAGGTATCCTCTGCACATTGTCTGACTGCATCTTTGGCTTTTTTGTATTTTTTCTCAAAGATTCTCTACTCCTTTCCCCACTTTGGATCTCTCATTTCTGCAAAAGTGTAACTTGAAAATGTCCTATGCTTCTGAGGCCTTGCAGATGTCTTTGTTTGGGATGGTGTGACACAGATAGCGGCACTTGGGACTGAGGTATCTACTGGTTAAGCTCTCTGAGTCCATTCAGAAACTTAAATATTTGAACAACTATCTTAACAAAGGGCAAGGGGCAACACCCCTCTGTTTTTCAGAAAAGAAAATGTTTTCAGGCAGCAGTGTTTTTCTAAACCCTGTTAACCATACTTCCTAGTGAAGTTAGATAGCCTGCAGACTAAAGTTCAAGAAGTGTATTTGCTGAACCGATGAATATATGAACATACCCTAGGGAATTGATTTGCTGTCATCAGCTACTGAAAACCAGAAAAGCATTTTACTTTAAAAAAACAGGGGTTTAATAACGTGCTATACCTTTAGACCTCCTCCCTGAGTTAAACATTAACCACTGTAGTTAACAAATATTTATCAGCTAGCAGCAAGTTCACTTTGCTGATTCTCCAAATATTCAAATAGAATTGACATCTGATCCACAGCAATTTCAGCTCACCTGATTGCTGACCAGACCAGATAGGTTCAGCTTTCACTGTTCACTGCCACTACTCTAAGATTTACCCTTGACCCACATTTTTCAGCTGCTCACATAGAAAAGAAATGGGATAGAGTATAGCAGAAATTCAAAACAGGGCTTTTCACCTATAGTATAATGCATACATAAGACTTTGCAGCAGCAAAAAAAGGTGGTAAATCTATATATCAGGTCCAGCATATGAAGAGTTTAAAGCAAAGCTGTAAATATTTTACATATATATGGATGCCATGATAAATATACTCCAAAGAGTACTAAGGTAACCAGTTAATGAAACATTCAATAGGAACATCTTGTACATTTTACTGGAAGAAGACTACATTGTCTGGAAGAACAATTTGAAGGAATGATTAATGCTATCACTGTCTTCTGTGAAGAACAATTGCAGGAGTCTAATTTTATTAACCTAAAATGACATACACTATATCTAGACTGTATGAAAGATAATTTAAAGAAAAGAATGTTGTATATATGCAGAAAAAAGGAAGCATTAATTACCAGTCAAACTATATACTATAATGAATAAGAAGCACTCAAAATGCATCAATTTTTTTTTATAGCAAGGATTTTCTGAATTTCACAGTAATCATTAAATGAATTTACACAGTAATAGGTGGAATACTTGTTTCTTTCATATATGAAACCAGAGCTGTAGAGATTACTGCAATAACTATAACGTGTTTTTCAGTGTGAAATATATAAGTCTTAAGAGTCCCATTATTTCATCTCTCTATGTGGGGATTTATGCACATCCTTCCCAGCACCATTAACAGCTATAAGACTTATGTATGCGAATCCTAAGACATCACATGGAGAACAGACTGGTAAATTCTGCGGAATAGCTATTAGCCTGAAATTATAAGTAAAACACAAAAAGGAACACTTCTGTAAGAAATTAAGTATTCAGGGCTTGATCTTTATGCGCAGAGCACAGCAGATGGAAAAAAAGTATAAATTGTAAGATTAAGATGTAAAATAGCACAATAGAGAATGTTTCTCCCTGTGTTCCTGTCATGGAAAGACAGTGCTAGAGTGCATTGTGGATATTAGCTGAAAACATGTTAATATAAAGGTGTGCTAAGAGTGGGAACAAAGGGCTATACTCACATGATGTGCCCTAGGTACCCAATTTAGGAGCTAGAATTGCTCTGGGTTTAAGGTCAGGAGGGTGATATGTGAACCAAGCTCAGGTGCTCAGGGCTGGAATACCCTGGTTTCCTGCAGAAGCTATAGGGAAGTGCAAGCACACTAACATTAGGTAGCCCAGTTCTTCTTATATATTGTAGGATATAGCTGAAGTCTATGGAAAGCAATGTTACAGAAAAATCTGAGAGGAATACAGATAAATGTTTGAAGTACCCTTTTCTTTGTAGAGCTTATTCCACAGAGCAGTTAATGAAGCTCAGGACTCCCAGTATCACCCTGGATTTGGGCCACATGTTACTCCACTTGTGCAGTCCCTACAGTTGCTGGGCTTTGCCATCCCTGATTTATAGGTAATGAGTCAGCAGAGCCTTTCTATACCTCTTCATCCTTTTTGTTTTTCTTTCCCTCTGGGATTGGGCAGTGGGTGAGATCCTTTATCTTATTTTTACTTTTAGGGTAGCTTTACATTCAAGATCTCACCTTGTCTGTGACTGAAACTGTGCATAATATATCTTTTGTGTGGCCCTTAGGTATTTTTCAAGACTCAATGTGACACTATTTATTCACCTGCAACTATACACAGCTGTGCAGATATTGCACGTGTCTTTCTGAATGACAAGATAGTAGCTGATGACAGAAAGCATCTCTGCAACCTTCTTTATTAATTATGGGTTTATGTAATTAAAGTAAATAATGTCGATTTTATAGATCATGTAATTACAGTACATTGTTAAGCATACCATCTGGAAATCTATTGAATATGAAAAACATATGGTGACTTTGTTTTCTTGATCAACCAAATAATTTTAAACAATAGATAATGTTTATTCAACCTGTGATTTAGGCAGGGTGGTAATGCTGTTGAGGTCATTGAAGTTCCTGTTTTGCTGTGAAAATGAAAACTACTAGCTTTTCTATCGTTACATTTGTAAAGGAATCAATCCTGCAATAGATTACAAGGCACATCAACAGCTACTAGAGCTCAGTTGTACTGGGAATGGTACAAAAAAATGAAAAAAGAAAGACTTTTTCCTTGAAAACCTAAATGAATTTTCTGATATGCAACACAGTTAAGCAGAGCAGTTACTATTTTCAGCAGCTTTTCGTCTCTCTAGTATATAACGTTAATTAATATTTATTTTAAAAGTAGTAATTTTATTTGGTAAATGACAATGGTCTTTCCAATATTCCTTTAGCAAGAATAATTTCCAAGTTCAGATAATATCTGCTTCCCTACCGCTTGTGCTAATGGAGAATGCTCCTTCTGTCGTTTTGAGCTATGAAGTTTAATTGCCCAGAGTGGCTGATACTTATTTTCAACAGCTGCTGAACAAACTCTTTAAAGTGCTATAATTGCATATACAAAAATCCTTAATTTAATGTACGCCCTGTGGCATTAGAAATGCAAGTGTATGTGAGGGAGATAAAAAGCTCACAGGCCTTCTGAAGCATGTTCATTTGTGGAAGGGCACATCTCATACTTTATTTTTCTCTCATATTTATTATAGACAGAAGTCTCCATTTACGCAGGCCTTTCCTCATCTGCTTAGGTAGCAGTGAAAGGTGGTTCAAACCCCTGTCATGGGCTGCTTTTTCAACAGACTTGTACACATAAATGCCACACCTCATCTTCAGTAGTCACTGTGTGGTGCTTGTTTGTGTGACAAGAACAATATACTTTCTCTCTGGAAATATTTTCATCTCATTATTTTTAGTTTAATATACAAACAAGCTTTTTCCTCTGAAAGTAAATGTGTGAAGGGAAAATGAGTAGACTTAGGTAAACATAGAATTAGAAAGATAGTGATTCGGATAAAGAATTTTTGCTGAGCCATAAACCAGACATTTCAATTCCCAGGTCTTCCATTGCCGCCTGCAAGTGTATTTGTGTCTTTCACAACTACTTCTGCTTAATCGAGATCTCTTATCCTACATGAAGGAGAATATTATTATATACCCATGTCATAATTAAGAAAACTGAGAATTTGCAAAAGGCGTACTGTCAAAACTGGGAAGAGATCCATCAGCGCTGGTTTGCTTTGCAGTGGTCTTGAGGAGCATGCACACATTCAGCTGGCTCAACTCCACTTGAAGATGGGGATGGTATCTCCTCAAATCATGGTAACTGGGTTGCTTGTGGTCATGTAAGTATTACTTCACAGAGGTCCTGGACTTTAATAAATTCATTAGCTTTGAGTGTTGTTTAAAAGAATTGGCCTGTAGTAAAATGTCTATAGTTGCTAAATTATCTGAGGGAATACAGGGAACATTTGTGCCAGCATCTGATATGTCAGCTCCTCTAAGCAACTATGATCTCAAGTGCTTCTACTCACACTGGGAACAAACACATTTCCACTATAATTTGGCATCTTCTCAGAGTGTCTTGTATTAATCTGCAGACATCCCTAGAAAGCTCTTTTCCTTAATTAGGAAAGGAAAGATCATTTCAGTGCTACTGAACATGCTTAGCTTATACTGACTTGTGGTAGAGAAGGTATTACAAAGTGCTTTTCATAATTTAAAATTGGACCAATTTTCATGCAATTCTTTCATGAAATTTTACAGATTTTGGATGGGTTTCTAAGACTTTTGGGTTTTTTTCTTTAGTTTTCCCTACTCTTCATTAACTGCTGGTTAGTCATGATTATCCTTACCTCAACCTTGAAAGGTCAAAGTACATTTCAGATGGCTGTTATGGAATAAGGGTGGATGAGAACTGGAATATAGTTGAACCAAAATGCTACATATGATATAAAACTTCAAAAACTTTGTCAACTTGAAATTCAAGTATGGTTCCAGGTCCTGTTTAGTAAACCACCTCTAGCAACAGAAGGGGCCAAGCCAACCTCCACATTTTTCAGGAAATCTTCCAGGGAAAAGGGAATCTCCTTTCTTCTGTTGTGGAACCAGGTGCTCCATCTGTCTGCACTGATATAGGCAAATCTCTCTGAAAGTACAAATATATTGCTAATTCCTATAGTGTTACAAAAGCCAAACCCCTTGGCTTTATTCATTGCCTGCATGATAGCTGAGGGAGTGAACAGGGGGAGAGGGAAGATGCAACACAAGGTGCATGTATCAGTAGTGCCCTAGCTGTGAGGGCAGCTCAGGTGCCATGGCCAGTAAATTGCTGCTGTCCTTAGTTCCAAAGGGACTTGGTTTGTGCGGTGGCAGTAGCTGTCTTGTAGGATTTCCACCTACTCGCAGGCAGCTTGCTTTGCACAGGTTCCCCTGCAGCCATCAGATGGCAGCAGCTTTCAGTTGTCACTCTGGCCTAGTTTGTATTCCAAGCACTGGGCAAAAAGAGAGGCTAAAGACCATGCAGCCTTTCAGCTCCTAACATAAATCCAGTTTTGCAATAAAACTAAGACCATAGCATAAAAGATAAGTTGGAGTTATTTAAGTTGTAGGGCGTGAGCCCGAGGTCTCCTCTAGGCACTCATTCCAGGCTCTGAGTGCTGGGCAGCCGGTTTTGTTGTGTAACCGTGTCATCATCAGCTGAGTTTTGGTATTCTGTTTTCCAGAACTACTAGTGCAATAATAATGAGCACAGTAGTAATCTTTGCAAAATCCCTTCTCATTGCGTCCTATATTGAAGTAGAATGAAAACAAATTGGCAGCAGGCATCTAGAAAATTAGATATTAACTTTCAAAAGTGCATGCTAGTTTGCCCTGTAATAGCCGGGAAGCAAGAACATTATGTTTCAGCACTGAACCTTTCTGTGGAATCAAAATATTCTCCTACTATAGCCTGGTTCACATCTGCTGTGGGCTTTAATGTTTTTAACAATACTTGTGATTGCAGTAATAGAAATGTAGTCAGGGAAAAGAAAGGGAAAAGCCCTCTTATTTGTATTCAGAACTCTAATTCAAACAATGCAGTTAATCCTGCTGCAATTACTGGGGAAAAAAAAGAAAGGAGCAAATCTAAGAAAAGAAAATTAATGTGAAAAAAAAACACTCCTCTGCATTTAATTAATGTTAAGGATGTGGAATAAACCCATAAAATCAAAGAAGTGCACAACTGTGACAGAAAATTTGGATCAAAATTTGGATCTTGATAAAGACTGTTATTATAGGAATAATGTAGTTGACCACAGAGACAGCCAAAGGAAAAATATACTCCCTTTCACTATAAGGAGGTTTAGGGCAAACCAGATTGCTGAGACTGCTATTAAAGTGACCATGGGTTACAGGCTAGAGGTAACAGCATTACTGGAAGGGAAGTTGCATAATATCAGAGTTGCTGCTCTGCCCTTTGCCTGTGAGTTCACATATTTCACCAGGCAGTGCTGATGGGGCAGAGGTGCTCTGGCCTCTTTGCTTTCTCATTCCAAATAAACCTGACAGAGAAGCATAAATCATTTCCCTGCAAGTGGAGAAGGTATGGCCACTCTCCTGGGTTTCAGCAAAGGGACACCTGTCCATTTTATCCCATACTTGTCATTTCCCATTTTCCTTTGAGCATTTTGATAGGCTCTTCATTTCCTCTCTTTCACTGTTGCCTGATGTGAAACTTTATTGGCCATTTTCTGCTTGTGGCATGTGTGGCTTGAGCTCATGTTTATCAGCTTCTTAGGAACTTCAACATGAACTTTCTTTCCTGGATTTGCTCTTTCTTGCAACCTGCTGTCACATGAAGAGCTGCCCATGCTACTTTCTATAGTCTCTTATTACTCATTATACCCCCTTTTTTTTTTTTTTACTTTCATCTACTAGTGTCACCAGCCTTCCGGAATGGATTTCATTTCCCTTCAGTTACTTACAGGTTGGATGTCAGCACCCAAAATGCTCAGCCAGGCTCCCTTTGGCAGCTATTCACAGGAACAGACACTCACGCTGTGACTCATGCAACTCATTTTAGATCTTTTCATCGGGATGAGATGCATTCTGGAAATGCCCATATATCTTACTGAAGATAACAGGGAGTTACACAAATAGGTCAGGTGAAGTTATTGACACTGTAGCTGTGTAATATGAGGTTAGATGAAAACCTCTGGTACGTTTCTTTGAAAGGTAGGGTAGAAAACGACATATAGAAAAATTTATTACAGACTTCTTATAAGTAAACCTTAGCTCAACTTCTCAGAATTATTAAAGAACCCAAATAAACTTCAGATAGTACCTGATTTTTTATTTCAAACATACATCCCTGGCAGTGTTCAAGGCCAGGCTGGATGAAGCCTTGGGTGATATGGTTTAGTGTGACGTGTTCCTGCCCATGGCAGGGGCATTGGAACTAGATGATCTTAAGGTCCTTTCCAACCCTAACTATTATATTATTCTATGTATTATTATTAGAATATAAAATAATGTTGAGAATGCTTCAGAAGCATCTGTTTTCCTTATGTTTGTTTCATGCTGCCCATAAAATACATACTTCTAATCTTATGACTGATGAAATTTGTGATTTAGCAGAAGCATCATGATATATTGTTAAAAGAAGACAAAAGAGTTTGTGGATGTAGGAACTTAATTTGTATATATTATGAAACTATCTCCAGTCCTGTGCAGTAAGATATTGAAATAAAGAGCTGCCTAGAAACTACCTTAGGTTATTCTTTTTTATATATATATGATTATTTTACAATACATCTTTTCTGATTGTTGAATTACATTGGGTTATGCCGTTGCTCCCTACATGTCAGAGCATACAAAATTGCATTTTACATAACTTAATGATGTTTTACAGTTTCTAAAATCACCTGGACTATAACATCATTTATTCAGTTATGCTGGTCATCTGAGTATTGGCTGGTTCTGCAAACACTAAGCTGCACAGTTAGTATATTATAAATGCATCTTCCTGCCTCTCATAATGAACCACCACACTGTCACTGTGAGCTCTTCAGGCCAGTGTTGAGATCTTTCTACTTTACCCCAGTTCACCTGACTGAAAAGTTCATTGTGGTCTCTCTGGCTCATCCCTTTGACTCAACTCCCTTTTATTTCTCTCACTGGCTTATGCTTCACTGGTGCATCTAATCAGTGCCTTGCCTTGAGGTCTCTGCAGAGTTCATCACTTTGCTATATGACCATCCTTTTCTTCTGCTCTGTTGTTTTTATCCCTGTTGCTGCACCAGTGATTCCGTATCCAGTTTTCTCTTCATTAATTTTTCTGTCTTCCTTTTGCACTGTCTCGCAAGCAAATCACTTCGCCTGGGATTCTTCTCCTAATGCATCTTGCAACTCTCTCCTGCAAAATTGTTTCTCAATTCAAACTTACCAATATGGCTACAAAAGTCAACCAGTTAAAAATTGCTTTCTAGAAGTGCAGGTAAGAGTATATTGTAAATTCACAATGTGGAACAAAATAAAATGAACAAAATATTAAATATGTCATGCATAATTTTGCCTTTGTTCCCATTTTAACTCTGTTTATTTTTTTTGTAACAATAAATATTCACGTAATATATTTTTAAAGCCTAACACAATTTATGTGTTACTAAAATAATGGAAGATTAGCAGAGATGTAGAGCTACAATTTACAAGCATTAACGCTGAGTATGGTACAGCATTTGGTACAGAACAATATGCACAAACCAGATGTTTTTGAAAGGTTTTATCTGTTTATCTTGAGTGCTCCTATGAGCTCTGTTATTGTTGCATCCCCCAATTATATCTCATAATTTATAGCATATTCATCTTCCTAATACCAGTATGTGCTATTGGTCTTATTTAACAGATGGAGAACTAAAAAACAGAGAAACCAAGATCCAATAATTAACACTGACATCCAAGCAGAATGCAATTGAGATCTCTAGATTATTAAAAAAACCTCAAAGCCACATGTGATAGACTTTACTCACTATGAACCACATTGCAAGTGACTGCACACTGCAATTCTCAGTCAGAAAAACTCAAAATAAGGATTACTTCTAGATTTACATCTCAGGGTTTAATGCAGAGTATCTGATTAAAGGTAACAGAAACCCAAGAGCCACAATGCAACAATGGACACTGAATACTAAATTTTCACATTCTTGGAAGTGTGAAAAAAACTCACAATACATTGCTCACAGTAATGAACATACTTGTAAAAGGACAATGCTCTATGATTTTTTTCTTCCTTAAACTAGGGATTGAACAACAGAGGACAGGGGAAGTTTAAAAAAAAAAAGAAGAATCAGCTTGTAGACATGGAAAAAACTTTTCCCAAAAAGAAAAAATAAAAGGGGGGAGGGGTGTGCATTAAAAATATTTTGTTGCTAAAGTTGTTAAAGGCAGGATTTATTGGTGAATAGAACTGTTGCAAATAAAGATGCTATTGCAAGTATTACAGGCCTATAGATGGCATTTTTATTAAACCTATAGGTTATTTTTTTTCTTTTTTTTCATTGGTGGTCATCATAGGAAAGATTAAGGAGCTGCCTATACTGCAGATTTTCTTTACAGGCAATAAACTCTAGGACCATGTCAGTGTGAACTGGTAAAAGAAGGGACTGATACCTAACAATTTGATACCAAGATGATGGAAAGTGGCAAATGGTCAATCAGGTGTTAAAAAGGGCCCTTCCTTGTTCATGCAGATCAGTAAGTCTGACATGTTTATCAATCAGGAAGATTGCTAGAAATTATAATAACAGATAATTAGTAGACAAAAGGATAAAGATGATTGGACAAGAATCAGAGCAGCTTTTGTAGAAGCAAATAAAACTATGTGAGTTTTCTGAAGGAGCCAAGGTTTATTTGGATAATGTTGATTCAAATTTATGAACTTGAATTTTCAAAAACAGATAAACAATTCAATAATGAAACTGAATTGTCACACAGTAGAAGTGTAAACCCTCTCCCAGATTGCTTGGTGAAAGATAGTAAACAAAGAGTAGGGTGAATTGTAACTTTTCACAGCAAGGTATCATGAGGACTCCAGGGATCTGGGTTCATAAATGCTGTGGAAATGTGGTGAGCTGAGGGGTGACGCTTTGTGTAGTGATAAAGAATTAATCAGGACACTAAAAGCATAAGCTGGATGAGACAAGTGACAGAATAGTCTCATGATATTGAGCAATGAAATAACATATGAAATCAATGTCAATAAATGGAAAGTCATGCACTGAGGAAAAAATAGCCTTCACTGTTCATATACAATAATGGACTCTAAATTAGTTATTACTACTCCTGAAAGCAACATTAAAGCACCTGAAAACAGTACAATGTTTGGTTGTTGTGTCTTCTGCAACTGAAAAGTGACAAAGTAGGAATTATTAAGTAAAGGAATTAAAAAAATCAGATGGATGTGAAAATCCATTGTGTGCCCTTATCTGAATGTGGTTCTAGATAATACCTTTCTAAAAGGCTGCAATGGAACTAGAGAGCACAGAGAAGAGGAACAATGATAAACTGTGCTATGGAACAACTTTTATACAAGCAGAGACTAGACAAGACTGAAAAAAGATGATTGAGGGAATATCATAGAATCATAGAAAAGTTAGGGTTGGAAAGGACCCTAAGATCATCCAGTTCCAGATGAAGCCTGTAAAAATAGAAAAAAAATGTTTGGAATAAAAGAGCAAAAAGGAATTATCCAGTGTTTCTTACAGCATAAGAATTAAGAAGGCAACCAATGCATTTATTAGGTGCCAGACTTGAAACAAATAAAAATAATCACATTTTCACACAGTAAAGATGAAAAGGACATGGAGAAGAGTTCATCTTAATTTATTAAATTATGGCTACATCTTCTGGCTCAGGAAGTGCCACAGGTTCTGGACTGCAGAGGCTAGGATGCTATATCATAGAAAACAATTGTTTAACTTGGTCTATTTCCTACACTCTTTCCTTAACAATCTGTTAGACTACATTTATTCTGGGAAGCTAAAGAGTGCCAAAACAGAGACCCAAGTCCAGGGATCTTAGCTGTTCTCAGAAGCTGCGATGTGCCATTTGTCTTCAGGGCCAAAAAAAAAAATGCCCTGTCCTTTTTTATTCACTGTTAGAGATATAGCCTCAGTGGACATAGGTAAGCAAGATAGATGTTTGGCCCCAGTAGGGCATTTATTCACTTCTAACATTGGCCTCCTTTTCTTTGCCTTATGAAGTTTCTTTAAACATCTTCAGGCTAGTTAGATCCCTTATATCTTTTAAATCCATTGACTCTATTCGATCGCATCATGCATAAGTGCTTTGTTCAAAATACAAGCTTATTTTTCCTTCTGCAGATTTTTGTTCTAGCTTTGAAAGATTTTTCTAGCAAATTCCCTGCCTGCTTGTTTTCCTGGAGCATGGTTAGACATCTCAATCATGTAAATACAGGGGATACATTCTGGTGTAAAGGAAGTGAGATCTGTTCAAATACAGGTGACAAATTTTTTGGTTCAGACCCAAACTACCATAACTTGAACTCATGTCGGCACAGAAACAAAACTAACTGCAGATCTCTCACATGTGTTTTTTTCCATTTCCACCCAAGCACTGGGGTAGCTCTACAAATAGAAAACAAATGTTTGTTCCCATGCCATTGTTACAATAAAACAAAAGCTTCTAGTCTTTGGAGGAATTTGAGAAAGCTATAACATTTCTTGTTTTACATACTTGCTACAGATGCAAAAGTGTTTTTCTGAGTAAGCTTTTCAAATTCTGTAATTTCCACTTGTTGGACCAAGACTTGTAATTACCACAGGCCACTGTGTACATCTACTACCACACTTCTAATCAACCCATTTGTAAATTTTGCTACTTAACAGTGCACCACAGGCTCTTTTGTGAATCATCATGGCTACAGACCACAGCCTGAGAACCAATGATGTGCTGCATAACTTACTTAAGTTTAATTTTCCTGCTGATACCTTTGCTCAAAGCTAATCCCAGAGGCACTGAGTTAACTGGTATTCAAGAGTCCCCACATTTAAGCTTATCACAGACCCTTGTTTATTGTACACAGAACTGGCAGATCACTTGGAAAGGGTCTCTAGGCAGCAGATCACTTCTTACAGCTTGGTTTAGGTGCAAAGTCAGTGTGGGCTGAGGAGCTGTGTGCCTGCAGACATACAACATGCCTGGACTCATGTGCCCCTCTCTGAACAACACTTGCTGGAGGCTATTGTCTCTCCAATTTTCTTTATCATTGCCTAAATGTTGCCTACATATACTTACTATTTCCACAATAAGAATTACTTTTTACCACAAACCCATTTTTCTGATAGTGGTGTTGATTATTGATCTGAGGCATGAAAAAAATAAGATTTTTTTTGCTTCCATATATATGCATGTCTGACTTAAAATGCCTTCAGGCCCTGACAGACATATGTATTTTTAAATAGAGATTAGTTATATCTCTAACTGAAATCAGATGATTTCACAGATGCTTAATAGTTCTGAAAAAACAGGACAAGAAGATTTCACCTTTAACTACATGCTTATTTGAAGCACATTTATTTTCTGAAAAGTTTGTAAAGACACTGTTGTTGCAAATTATTTTGTCAATACCTGTTCATATGCTTTCTGAGAACAATGAGGATGATATAGAGCAATGATAAATGCAACAAGTATCGAAAGTGAAACTATCATCATTAATATTTAGATGATTGTGTCGCAATATATGACTGAATTAATTCAGAGAGCAGTCATCTAAGTGCATGTTGAACTGAGCAAGAACATTCCCTTTAAAAAAGTATTAAAAGGCTTTAACTATACCATAAATAACAATGTGGCACAAAGTGTTTGGATATGCCTTTAATAAAGATGAGATAAGAAAGGAATTGGAAGAATTTTGTTTAAGGACAAGAAGTATTATTCTCAGACTCTGATGTTATACATGTGATTAGAACTGCATTGTTAGAATAACATGAAGGGTTTTGGTTAAGTCTACATTGTGGTATTGCTGTTACAAAAATTGTAGCCATTGCACCAGGTAAGTCTAGGAATTTGACCTTGACACATAAAACAATTCTGATCTATTAATCTGATTAGTACTAATCACTAGTCTCCATCTATGTGCCTTGTGGCAGCTATCACCCCCTACGTAGATCATTTCAAATGTTTTAGTTGACAAAACTACAGACACCTCAGCAACAGTGCATCATTACTGTTATAAACTCCAATTGGAAACTTTAGACAAGTGCTCAATAGCTCCTTTCCACTTATCTCCTTGAAAACCAGAGAAAATTTTTCATGGCATATTCCCTAAAAGAACCCTTAAGGACTTGTCTGTACTAAGCTCTATCTGAAACCAGAAGCAGTGTGAGAACAATGGGAGAGTCGAGAGGAAAGTGGCAATGATGACCAGGTTACTGACTAAAACACTTTGTCATAAAAGTTGAAGCACCTGATGATGCCAACTCAGGAAAAAATGGTAGGAAATTGTCATCTTCAAGTATATAAAAAACTGGGAAATAAATATTGCCAAGTCTTCCATGTTCAGGACAAGAAATAATTGGCTTAAGCTGAAGCAATGTTTTGGATATTAGGAACAGTTAAATGGTGTAGTAGATTTCTCAGGGAAGTTATGGGAAGTCTGTCACTGGAGACTTTTAGGAACAGACTAGAAAAATACATGTCACGAATTATTTGGACAGAGGTGATTCTGCCTTTGGGCTCTGAGATGAGCTGGATGACCTCTTGAGGTCCTTTCTGGGCTTGTTTTCCATGATTTTATGACTATGGCAATCTGCCCAGACTGATGCATTTGGGTGCAAGATCTTTCTAACCTGACTGCTCTGCATTTCAGGGCTGAAATGTTCCTTTCACTGAATTAATGAACCCACTTAGTGTTAGCTTGGAGTCCCTGTACCAGACTCCAATGTGGTCTGCAGATCTGCTGTTTTAAGTCAAATAACCACCCTAGGCATTCAAAACATACACTTTGAAAAGCAGGCTAGGCAGAGCATCTATTGAGAACACCTTTGTGCTCAGGGGTCAGCTAGGGAGACGGCTCTGTTAACTGCTGTCAAACACCATCTGTGAGGGAGTCACACAAAGTGGCACTTCTCCGTTCCAGGCACCACACATTCTTTCCATGATCCAGGGCATGTGACTCCTTGATTTGGTTTGCGAGAGCCAGAATTGCAGGAGGTGCAGGCAGCTGCTTAGGTTCTTCTCAGACTCTCTTTTTAGCTCCTTCTTTTAGGGCCTCTGTTTTAGGGGTTGTACACCTATGTGTTGAGTGCTGGTAACACATGGTGCTCTGCTTGCAGACCACAATCTGCTGTTCTGTGTTATAGGGGTCGGCTTTCCAGCCTCACCAGTTTTCCTGTGATAAGCAGCTACTATTGCTGTGCTAATTCTGGTATACAGGGAATTCCTAGGGAATACTGCAAATACTGTGGCGATATTGCCTACTGTCAGCTGAAGTGTGTGAGAAGTTGCAGTGTACTGTTTTGCCAGAGAAAGAAAACTGGATCATATTAAACCTAGTAGGTATGTCAGCCATTCTTCACTTGGCATGATTGATCTCTGTTAGAGAAAAGACAGCCGAAATATGGGCTACATGTACAGCTAGCTTGCAAGCAAAGCCATGGGTGCAGGGACTGCCTGAGGGTCTCAAACCAGAAGGTTGGGGAATAGAAAGGGCTGCAGGGCTCCTGCTTTCTCCAATTCCCACTATAAGAGCATCCTTTGACTTCATAATGCACACCAGCTCTGGATAGTGATAGTCATCTGTGAGACGTAGTGGCTGGACTCTAAGTGTCCCTCTGGCTCTCAAACTACATACTTGTGAGCCACAGTTTCTATGCCCAGGGTAGGTGGAGCAGCCAGAAGGTCAGATGTCCTTGCCCAAGGTCTTTTTTAATCCCTAACTTTTAGAAGCCAGTGAAGTTTTGTGCTGCAGCAAAGATCACGTTTTCTTGAAATCCAGCAGCAGAGCTAGTGCTCTGCAGTGCATGGACCTGGACAAGAATTTAGGAGAAACATGTTAGAAATATACTTGATTTATGTTATTATGGAAACTTTTCTAACTTGTCCCAAGAGGAATTGTGAGCAAGAGAGAAATGCAGCATCAGGATTTCAAAACACTCTGTGATACAGAATCTAGAGGACTGTTCCTGCAAGGAGAGGTCGTAAGAGTAATGTTGGTGTTCATCTGATAAGACAAGGGATTTTGAATCATGAGATATTTTGACTCTCTAAGGAAAACATGAAGACCCAAGTGGGAGTCTCATAAGCCTTTCAACAGAGACTTAATAGTGTGCTAGTGAAACAACATTCAGGTGTTATGATGAATTTCATAAAGGTGAAGCTTTTGTCTTCTGTCTGTAGTTCATTTTCACGTCCTGAATTGTGACTTTTACAGGGACTGGCTAGTCTTAACTGTTAAAGGGACTATGAGTGACACATGAGCTACTTCCTACTGGAATTGAATTAACCTGAGTGCAGCATTTTAAGATCACATGTTCTCATTCTGGTTCTCAAGTTATTTTTGTTTTCAAAACAAGGTCTGTAAATAAATTGACAAATGTCAAATCAGGTTTTCATGGCATAGCATCTGCTGCTACTTTCTCTGATTAACAGTTTCTAATGTTTCTTACAGATCCTGATACACATGCATGTATGAACACAAACATAAACTTGCATATGTGTCTGTGTGAAATAGTTGAGAAAATGCAAAATGACATGAAATCTGAAAAGTGGAAACAGATTAAGATACTCTTAAAATGTGCTTTGTACTGACAGAATCATGGAATCATTGAATAGTTAGGGTTGGAAAGGACCTTAAGATCAGAAGTTTTCACTTTGTGAGAGTACTATGGTTAAAAGCATGCTTTTTGATAAAAAATCAGGAGTATTAATTTGTCACTGTAAAATAACTTTAACCTTGAACACTCTTCAAAGATAAATAAAAAGATCATCATAATGCAAATCTTAGCTCAGCGTACTTGTGATGGAAGGACACATAGGCTGCTTTCTCCTTGGAATAGGGCATGGGCACACTGCTGTTTCCCTACTTCTTTCCTTGGTTATTATGGTCTAAAACGAAGCTGAAACACTTTTCCACCCTGTTTCTCTGGGATGACAGAGTTCTGTGAGTGGCCACTAACTGTTGCTGCACAGTCCCGAGCTCATCCACCCCATTCGCAGATAGAAGGAGAAGGACTTCAAGCTGCTGCTACTCCTTGGCCAGCGTACAGTCTGACACTTCTAATGGTCTTGTCAAAGTTGGCAGATGTGATTTAAATGAGATTATAACTCATATTTAGTTTCTGCCTTCAGTTACTAAACCACTTTGCTCCAAAATATATTACATCGCTCCCGGATGCTGTTATTCTAGGATGCTTGGGTGGCCTATCTTAATGATGATGAGATGGACTGACTGTAACCTCTGCTGGTATTAACCAGATAGCAAGTCTGCATATCAGTGTGCTTTCATAAAGGGCTGCAGTAATCTGTAGAAGGATTTTGTATATTTGGGTCTGGCTTTTACTGAGTAATACATTGGTCACAATGAAATGTCCTCACTCTTCAAATATTATTTTTCTTCAAGCTTTTAATAAGATCTTTATACTGCCTTCTATTAGCAGATTATCCTCACAGAGTAGCTTCTATTTAATACATTTGCAAAACTGATAATCTTTTGATCTCTAATGAAAACAAGCATAATTTCTTTTATCTTTTAAAGCTCATCTACTGCATCAGAGGGTCACCTGACATGTTCACTTCCCTTTATTTCACTGTGATCTTTATTGCAAGATACACATTGTTTTGTGTATAGACAAACAGGCTGACTAGCCTTGTATCTGAGCAGCTACACTGCTGACAAGTACAGTCAATAAACACAGAGGCATTTTGTTCAGTCTTGTATTTAGACAATATAGTGGTCACAACACCTACCCAGAATATCAACAAGCTCCAAGTCCATGTGATCAGTTTTTGGGTTTGTCTTTGGTCAGACTTTCATTTAAGAGAAAACAAAAGCACAGGCTAAAACCCCACCTGGTATAAACTGGTGTAGATCCATTGAATTTGGTTTACACCAGCTGAGAATGTAGTCTTGTATTTGTTGGCTGGAAGCTAGCACAAATATCTTATCCAGGCTACGTGTTGTTAAAATGATTGCATCTATTCTGACCTGAACAGCTCAAGGTGTCACTTTTGGCTGCAGAAGGTTTTGTCTAAATAATATGAGGCAGTCTCTCCCAGAGGTCCCAGTTCACACCTGGGGGTGCTGCAGCATGTCTATAACTTGTTCATCACTGTATTAACAATGGGTCTAAACCTTGGGATGATTGCAATACAATCTGGGAAGCTCTGTTTCTGTTGTTTGAAAGCTGAACGAAACTGGAGTAACTTCATTTCATTACACTGCTACCAACTGTGAATCTATTCCACCTGAAAAAAACAGTTTCTGTAGCATAATTATACAGTGCACATTAAAAAGAAGGCCAAACTTTGCCTGGTATTAAGCCTGCCTGCCTATATTCATTAGATCTGAATATTAGGAAATAGAAAAACTCCCCAAAACCTACAGTATTAAAGAGTTCAATATGGAAACAAAAGACAAGGGAGAGAATTTGTCTGAAACATGTTTAAAAAGAAAAAGAAATTTTTATTTATTTTCATAATGTTTTCAGTTTTGCCAGGCAAGGATTAATACAATTCATGTATATTACATGTACCAACTTTAACAGGCTTGGAAGTGAGCTTGGATGCAGTAAGAGTCAGAGGAGTTCCTGAATATCACCTGTGGCATTAACCTCCAATGCCACTTACTAGTGTTATGAACTCTATCTGTTTGGTGGTCGGAATCAGCATTTTCCCTGAACATCAGAATTGAGTTACATATGAGAAAGTTTTTCTGCCACTTTGCAACGAGTTGTTTTCACCCTTCCGGCTGGACACAGGGTTCTTCCAAAGTGGATCTTTATTTTGTTGGAGTACCTGGATGGAGAGCAAGGTAGAGGAAAGGTGATAGCATGGTTAAGGGGTGGCCATCCTAGTTTCAGGGAGAGCAGCCAAAAACTCTCTTTAGGTTCTAGACTCTGTAGGAAAACTTGCAATGGGTTTCCACACCACAAAGGCAAGAATATCTCTGGATAGATTTAATTGGTTATTGTTACATATTGTTACATCCCTTCTAGACAATCGACAAATAAACATCTTGCTACATATATTACCAGTACCTGCCATAATACAAATCACTTTGAATGTAACTTCCTACTAATTTAAAACAATTTTCATCAGCAGAAGAGCTGCCATTAGGTATTGTTTCATGTTCTGTTGTTTTGCTAAAGACTTTTTGCACATCTTTCATAAGATGGAGGCAGCCTTTAAAACACTTTTGGTGGATACCCATGTGATCTTTATAAGGAGCGAAAATCAGGTTAATGATAATTTGTTCACTGGGATCTATGAATGACTTTGTAAATGGATTGTTGCTTGGCTATGCTTTTATTGCTGCTTTTTACTAATAAGAAAAGAAATAAAGGTTGTAAAGAAAAGGTAAAACTTTGCATTTTTAAGGATTGTTTATGTTAGGTCAGATTAAGAGCTTCTTTGTCTCTGGCATAGTAAAAATTAAAAGACCAAAATGAAAACTTTTATGCTAAAATTGGAGGAAAATAAACAACTCTGATACCCCAGGTTGCACAAACCTCAGAATATTATCAGTTGTTTTGTGAGAGCACTACACTTAGCACAGGACGGTAAATTGATAAATGTTTTACTAACTATATTCCAATTTACTTTCATCATGTCATTTTTTTCCAAGTGGCTCTACTCCACTGGGCACCCCTGCTTTAGATTATTTATTAGGTATTTGTAAGAAAAAAACCCCACCAAAACACAACAAAATCAAAAGCCAACTACTAGAGACTATTTTGTTATGTAATGTGTTACAGTTCTATATATATGAACCTCAAAATTTGGCTTTTCTATTAATTATTACTTTATAGTGTGTATAGTCTCATTCATCACATTAGGACCATGCTGGAGCATAAACAGTGTTATAAAAGCTCAGTCATATTCCTCACTGCCAAAAGTTACAGAACTACAATTGAATACTGAAAAGAAAACCCCATTAAGACTCTAGCACTCTACTTGCTGTATTGTTTAAGTCACACATGTAGGAAAAACAATTGAAATTCTTAATGGGCATGTGGTTACTCTGCAACAGAGCAAATGCAGTGAAACCTGGGTTGACAGAGACATGTCTGAAAAAGGATCTGCTAGGGTTGCCTCAACTCTTACCGAGGCAGAATGAGAAAATTGCCCTTACAGAAGGTTTTTTTAGCACAGGTATGTTGTTTCATCAGTACATGTTACATGTTTCCAAACTATACTGTTTTACATTGCAGAACGTCAGCAACTATATTAAACTTTATATAAACATCGTAAACTACAGACCTTGCAGTCCATAATAATAATAAATGCAGTAGAAATAAACCCTTAATTCTCCCATCTGAGTAATACAAAAGTTCTTTGAGATTTTTTGCATTCCAGGATATCTTTTCCATCCAAATTGCCATTTACTTTTCTCTCTTTCCTTTTATCTGCAAATCACCGTCCTTGCTACCTCATACCATGCGTGGGACACAATATTCATCTTGCCCCTCTCTGCCACAGTTGCTGCTGCCTATATTTCTCATTCCTAATTGTTCTTGAAATCAGCACCTTAATTTTTTGCCTTGCTTCTGCCTGGCAATAGACCCCCACCTTTACCACTGTTGATCTAATTACTTTTTCTAGATTGGCATGGTGGGGAAATATTCATGTATTTAGCAGGATCAACTAACAGTGCACCTCACAGAGCAGTGCTGCTGCTAAAGGGGAGAACAATTAGCAGTTTATATAAATGGACAACTTCTGAGTGGTTAAAGTGATCTGTAAAACTATCACACTGAGTGAATGCTCTAAAAGGCCTTTGTTCCTCAAAAAAACCCAAAGTCACAAAGGAAAGTACTGTAGTTAGCAAAACTGATATTGAAATTCAAGAAACAGGCAGGTATGCTGTAGTGACTATGCATTGCTTAATTCTTCTCTTTTGGCTTGGTTCTTATTTATAATATCAAAGGATTAGAATGCCCTTTTCACGATGACTTGGAGGTGGACAATTCAGAGGAAATCCCCAAGTGAAATGATGATTCATCAGTGATGACTCAGTGAGGACTTGTCCCCTGAAGTCAGCATTAGACCAGTGTTGGGCAGACAGCAATGCTGCTGGTTTGTGTGGTAAAAGCCAAACTGCAGACCCAAATATTTCAAGCAATTAGAGAAGCCAAAACAATCTTTGTAAGAGCAAGGGTTTTACTATGCTCCAGACATGTTTTGTCGCTCTCATGTTTTAATGTTTTTCCAGGATTTTCAATTCAATAAATCATAGTTTTTTTGTAAAAGACAAAATTATTAACAGGTTTTTAAATGGTGGTTTGATCTAAACTGGATGCAAGCAGCTGAAAAGTGAGGTGAGAGTTGGTTGCTGACCTAGATATGTAGTGCTCTCATTTGGGCTCTGCTTCCACTGACTATAAGGAGACATCCATAGGTGAAGGAGCAGAAATCCAGTACATTAGAGAGGATCTGCATATAGAGACTATAACAGCAAAATACATCAGTCCCTGTGACAGGAATCACATTGAGGAAATGAGGCATTTGTATGGAGAAAATAGGTCACTGCAGTGTGTTTTGATCAAAAATCTCATTGTTTGTAGAACAAAGTCTACACAGTTTCCAGTAAGTAAGAAAAGAAAGTCCTTCTTCCCCCATTAACCTAGAAAACTCAGTGTGGTATTCACAGCATGGAACTGTCTCTAGGAAGAAAACTCATTGTTCAGAGGCAAAATATCTGCTTATTTCTTGTGTACCAAATTCACCACAAATCATTTAATGCCTGCTTCAGGAGTGCAAGAGAAAAAAAAATTCTAGTATCTTGTCCCTGAAATAATTAGATATTTTGGATCTGGTGTTCTGTGATAGGAAAGCAGTCATATATATGGTATGTGAAGAACTCATATTCAGACCAGTGGGCAGATAATTAAACAGCATCAGTAATCTATGTCCTGTCTTCTATGTCCTCAAGTTTAGGTAGCTTTTCCTTCTCCTGATTGCAGAAATATTTTGAATGCACACGTGCACAGCCAAGAAGAAATTTCAGCCAGAAACTCAGCTGTGCTCTACCCTCAGTTAAAATACCTAAAGTTGTGTATGAAGTTTTGGCCAGGTCTTGCAAAACCTTTACCACACTGCTAAACCATGGGATTTTCATTCAACAGGTTATATTTTCTGCAGTTGCTACTAGCTCAGACAAAGCTGGAATGAGAGAGCAGAAGTTATGAGATATCAGGAAATGTCAATGTTAATGTTATCCAGTGAGCCAGCTACTTCTGGCCTGATCTGGTGCTTGTTCAAACAGTCAGCTGATCTATACTATTGCCATGTACTTGCGGTAGGAACAGCCTGATCTTTTGAGGAAGAGATAGCTGGAATAGGCAATCCTGGTATGCCTTGTATGGGTGAGTAAACATTTAAGATTTAAGTCTTCCTTTGCAGGAACTGTGCTTTCATCTGACAATTTAAGAGAAAACAAACTCTTAGCAATATGAAAAAAGCATCTCTCAGAAGAACAATAAATTCCTACCAGTGTTGGCAAATTATGCCAAGAATCAAATTTATGATATAAATGTTATTCCATAAAAATCTGTAAGACTTTTTTTTCATGTACATAAGTGTCCAGATTCTGGATCCAGGTGACTGCTAAATGTTGATCAAGAGGTGCTTCCAAGGGATTTTTAAAGGTTGTCATTCCTCACTCTTCATGCTGCTCCCAGATTCACTATCTTGGCAGCACAGCCTGGTACCACTCTGATTTATTCTGGAGGACTTGAAGTGGAAGTCAAAGTGAATGTGCCATAAGAGCACCAAAGCAACTTGAAACTACTAATGAGTACTTGTCTGGCTCCATAGGAGCCCTACTATGAGCGCAGTTATCCACAGGCTAATTGCAGTTACCTTGGGGCTGTGAAATGCTGGCCTAACTTCCCTTTTATACACCAGTTTAAACATATGTTGGACTGAGATCCAGAACACAGAGTGTTTTTATGGGATTGTTATCTTGTTTGTCCCTTCATGTGCCTGGTGCATCTGGTTGTAAATCAAGATGTTAATCTTTAGGGGATAAGAATTTTATTTCTATTTTATGGTTATAAGAAATCTAGTATGGAAACTGTGTTCCTTATACAGCTTTACATAATAGTATGACATATACTTTTAAATATTTGGAGTAATTTAATTACTTTCCTGAGAGCCAGGTCAAGCCTGTGTCATTACAGTTTCCATTTCCACAATTTCTTATAATAGTGCCTTATTTCCTTCAGTGCTAGAATGTAGCTTAGAAAAACATAAGGGATTCACTGAATTGTTTAGAAGTAAGATAGACATTAAAAAGAAAGCAAAATCCATGGATTGATTGTGACTTGCCTTTCTATTCTCATGCTTGATGATTTTCTCTGAGTGTTCATGAAGAAAATAGTTATATGGCAGTTTAAGGTGAAATAGGCAACAATTTTTAATTTAAATACTGAAGACCAGAGAAAGGCTTCCTATGAAAAGGAATCTGCAGTCCCATGTTTGATACACTTGCAAGTTCCAAACCGAAATACTTTACACACAATTTTTTTTTTGCTATTGGAGTATATTACAGTATAGTGCTGTTACTTACCACAGTATATAACCAGAGCCTTAGAAGCTCTCTGTAGCTGCCTGTTTATAATCTCCAGCATATGTCTGCAGTGGAGTTCAAAGGGATGGCCTCAGTTTGTGTAGACATACTGAAGTTGATTTTGAATTATCTAAGTAGAGCTTGGAGAGCAGTATAAATGACCTGGGTAAACAAGAAGGTAAGATGGTCTGTTCTGAGCTGCTGTTGGGAATCTACTGTCAGCATCTGATCTACATAGTATAGTACAGAGGTAGAGATATTTTCCCTGCGAAGGACTGAGTTGGCTTTCCAAACAACTTTTATGCACTGTAAGATAGTATGTAACTTAAAATCACAAAGTCACAGATTATAAAAAGCGAAGTCCCAGACTTTATTCAGTTTCCACCCAGAAAGTCCCCTGCAGCTTGGAAGCTTCTGGCTTAAAAATGCCTTCTTATTAAAAGCTTGACTCAATGTATATAAATGCTACAGACCAATATCAATAGCTCCTCAAAAGACAAAGGCTAGAAGGAAAAACAAAACCCACACAGAAGTGGTATATACAATATCACTGATTTAAACTTGTTAACAAAGTCAAGTACTACATCCAGGTATTTTGAATCTTAAACCTGAAGTCTGTGCTTGCAGGAAGGGAGCTTAATGATATCCAGGAGTGATTTCCCATGAATGTTTTATGAATGGAATTTGAGATAAGCACCCCAAGGTATAGCTTTATTTCTTCTGAGCTGAAAAGAAAGCTACTGAACAGACACAGCATGACTGGAGAAAGTTTGTAATTAAAGATCTGGAGCCAAAGTTATATCTCAGTCTCCGAAAGATTTACTGGTCTATCTTGACAACTTGCAGTTGTGTGACTCTGATGGTACCTATGTATGACTGCCCATGAGCACACACACGGAGCATTTCCGAAATACATCATGGTGTCTGCAAAATGTGGCTGTTAGTCCAGCAGTCTCCACATACTTCCCTGAAACAGATGTATATCAGCACCTGTTTGTCTTCTCTGTTCATTCCTATCACCACTTCAAAGAATCTTTGCAAGTGAGTGGCCTCTTTGCTGCATAGACTGTGTCCTTGTGCAACTTCCAGTGAATGCCGTGGCACACAGCTACTGACTGCTTCCTTTCACATGGCTTAAAGGGCTTGAGATGTAAAGGCAGGGTATGTCATCACAGAGACTGGCACTGCCATGGGGGGGAGGGGGTAGGTTTCACCATGATAAGGAGCTTAACTCTCATGGTAACTCATGGCTCCTATCAGCAGACTTTGTGATACTATTGTCTCTTTGCTCAGTTCTCTCACAGGTTAGCTTCCTTCTTGTGTATTTTAACTTTGTTCTTGCAAACAGGAGTTATTCAGGATGAGAACATGAAACCTATGCAGCACAAATCCCAGGATCCTCTTTGCTTGACTGGTAGCCTGATACTTCAGAAGGGAGAGAGTAGGCAAATGCGTTAGGAGAGAGAAAGTCCCTACAAGGACATGAAAATACAAGTTGTTAGGATGACACAATATGAGATAAAGTTGATCAACGGAACTGGCTTGACATATTGACTAGTTCCTGTCAAAGTAGCATAGCATCACTCAAAAGGATACAGCTACCAGGCAGGAATTTGTAAGTACAGGGGCAATTTTTCATCTTTAGAATTGGCATGGCATTTGCTTCCTAAGTTTAGCAATTTGGCTTCCTAAGAAGTGCCTTTTTGAGAGAGCAAACAAGCTTTTGTTAAAACATAGCAATGTTGATGAAATTTGATTTTAAAAGAAAATTTAATAAAGCATTGTAAGTCTACATGCCTTCTAACCCTTTTTCATAGAATAGAATCATAAAATCATAGAATAGTTAGGGTTGTAAAGGACCTTAAGATCATCTAGTTCCAACACCCCTGACGTGGGCAGGGACACCTCACACTAAACCATGCCACCCAAGGCTTTGTCCAACCTGGCCTTGAACACTGCCAGGGATGGAGCTTTCAAAACCTCCCTGGGCAACCCATTCCAGTACCTCACCACCCTGACAGTAAAGAATTTCTTCTTTATATCCAATCTAAACTTCCCCTGTTTAAGTCTTAACCCATTACCCCTTGTCCTGTCGCTACAGTCCCTAATGAAGAGCCCTTCTGCACCATCCCTGTAGGCCCCCTTCAGATACTATAAGAGTGCTAGCAGGTCTCCACACAGCCTTCTCTTCTCCAGTCTCAACAGCCCCAACTTTCTCAGCCTGTCTTCATATAGGAGGTGCTCCAGTCCCCTGATCATCCTCTTGGCCCTCCTCTGGACTTGTTCCAACAGTTCCATGTCCTTTTTATGTTGAGGACACCAGAACTGCACACAGTACTCCAGAGGCTGCACACTCTCCTTCAGAAATTGATTGCTATTATAGTCTTAAGAGATATAAAACTTTACCCACAACAGTTAAGCAAAATGCTTTTGATTTATGCTTAGGTCAAATGACCCATAATGGAGACTTTTCAAAATTTAATTTTCTTAAATAGTTCTAAATGATGTCTTTCCAGTTCCCATTTTGCCTTTTTAGCTGCCAATATTTTTTTTAAGGAAATCCATTTCTATGATGAACTTTACTATCAATTATTTTTTTTTCTTCATTTTGGGTCCAAGAAGTGGCTGAGCAACACCCACAGAATTTGTGTTTTTACCTGGATGTTGACTACTGAGTGATTTTTCTACTACTCTTGCATTGTATGAGAAAATAAAACCAGATAAAAAAATAAAGGAATTTCTGATGCTTCAACTTTTAATCAGCACACCTTACATTAATCCTTTGTGTCATTTATTGCTTCTTTAGTAGGACAAAGCAAGCAGGGAATGGGGAGAACCAGCCAATCGTCTCTTCTTTTCATGATCTGTCGTAAACCAACAACTCTCAGGTTTTTCCCTTGTGCTCCTCCCTCATATTGCCTCCCTAGAAAACTCCTGGCCTTTGCTTTCATAAAGTATTTTGAGAAGGGACTGACAGAGTTGCAATGAGGAGGAGGATGGCACCTTAAGGGAAAATTATAATGCACACCCCAACTTGAATTTATGATGGTGGGGAAAGAAAGCCTGTGTCTCCAAGTGCCTGCCATACTGCCACTTCCATTCCCAGCGATTCTGTGGCCATGCAGTTCCACTCAAAAATCCCTGAATTTTCTTTGAGGTTTCTTCTAAAGGTCATGGACTGCTGACCTGAGCTGAGGTGATGAGAAAAGGGGTTTTCACAAGTAGTTTACATGTAGGTGACTGATTAGTGGGAAAATAGAAATTTTGCAAGATGTTCATTGCTGAAATTAAATATAACTGTTCATGAAGACATGTTCTGTTTAAAAAAAAAAGTATGCCATGAAAGAACACAGACATAGGCATAAATTCTGTATTGTAGCCTATATTCAAGGTATACTTGCTAGCACACACACACATACGCACAGAGTGTGTATATATGTATATATGTGCATATCATCAGAAGCTATTTCTCAGTTGTGCCTATCAAAATGGTGTCTGTGGTGGAAGCGAACCATCTGCTTCACAGCACTTCTTTTTTTAAGATCTGCAGTATGGCAGTTTAGCACATACAATGTCACTTCAAGCCCTCCTCCCCCAGATGAACTCAAATATGTCACTGGGTCGTCCCATCAGCTCTACGTTGTCTCTGTAAACAGAAACCCTATCTCCCTGCAGTCTGAATCAGCAGCTGTAATGGAGCAGGACCTATCTTTAAGACTCACAGAATGTGTAATCTGATGTTTAAAAACCCACAGAAGGGTATTTGCCACCTGACTCTGGAATGAACAGCAGCCCTTTATTAGGAGTTTCTACAAGTCTGTCTTCACACACAGATGGAACCTCTGTCATTGGCTTGACTCTTTCAAGGCTGGAGGAAATCCTTCCACTTTAAACTATTTCTCTGGGAGTTCTGACTCTGAAGTTATTACCTGCCTGTGTGACATTTTAGGACTGATGTGCAATGTGCTTATCAGTTTTGCATATCATATATTGAATGTGCATATTGTATTTATTTCCAATTTTGGGATTTAGACATAAATCCCCTTCAGGTATCAAGGAAACGAATATAGCAATTCAAATTTGACTGAAAAGCCTTGGTGATGAACAAATACCTGACAGGAGCAAGAACAGACCTAGAGAAGCATTATGAAACAACATGTTGACATACAGCTGCTTGCATTCTGCATCCCATTAGAACTTCTGCACACGTTTTAGTGCCCTCCTGCCAGCACAGCTTGTACGAATTCCCCTCTAGCATTATCATTAAATGTACTCAAGAAATAGCCCACACATAATTATTTTTGCTGACACTGCAGGAGGGCAAAGATGCTTGTGCTAGAAACTGCTACAAGTTTTTTCCAGTTGTGGGACACATAATGAATATACTTGGGTGGACAGATTCCTTTTTCCTGTTGCATTTTGATAAAAAAGATGAGGAACACATCAGCTTCCACCACAAATCCTGATGGAATTGAAATACAGTTATTGAGATCCTGGGGCTGATGATATGGCATTATTGACACTTCTCTCTCCTTTATTCATAATAAAGCAGCAGAGATTTATCAGTATTTTTTGTCTTTTATAGCTTATACACTCCCACCAACAAGTGACTTCCCCAGAAAAAAAACCCAACACATTACTTTGTTGCAAGTTATGTTGTGTGGGAGACTAGCCTAAATGGAATTAGCAACGTTCTCCACATCAACAGTGCACAGCATGATCTTGTTAAAGAATTATATTGCCTCATAATCCTCAAACAAATAGCATTATGTTATAATGGATTGTTTTTTACTTTCTAAGCAGAAGATGGTAGGTTTATTTTTCCTATTAAACTTAATTTTCATTTCAGACACAAGATAAATGATACATTGATGTATTTACTTATCTTTTTCTTTAAGTTTATAGCTGGGAAGAGGAAACTTCTTTTGTGAATCTGCTGGTGTAAACAAAGCTTACTCTCCTGTTTTATAATTTATCATTTATTTCTTTTCTGCTGCTTTGAATCTGAGCATTGATGGAAGAAACTGTTGGTTAATCAAATGCACTTGCAATTCTCGATAGTAAGCAAGAATAAATTGTTAAACAGACCATTTATTTAATCTCATTTTCACAAATGGGAAAAAAAATATTCCTAAATTAAAATAATAATGCTTCAAAACTCCCCACTTCTTGCTTTCTTGCAGCCCTCTGGCAACAAGATTGACTGTGAAATGGCATCACAATCGAAGCTTAGTCCCTTACCCTCCAGAACCTCTCCTTAATGTATAATTGATAATAGTGATGTGAGCATAGTTTCACGTCAGTTAAAATTTTTATATAATTTTATTATTTTTCCCTTCTTGTTCAATGCTTCAGTCTCTAAATGAAACATTTCCAAATAAAAAAGAGAAATCTATCTTTAAAAAAATTTGAAAGAAAGTATTCTAGCTTTAAAAGAAAAGGAATATTTTTTATAAACCAAGATTATTTAATAGATGTTAAAACATACTTCTAAATAATGTTGATCTACTTCAGAATATATTACTTAGATATCAAATTAAAAGTCTGAAAAATATTATGCCAAGTACTTAAAAATCTTTAGACACTTTTGGCCCCTGGCTATTAACCACTAATAACTACTTTCTGCATTGGATTGAGAAGGGAGTCATCTCCCTGCAAATTAAAAAGCCTTGGAGGCACATACAAATATATAAGAGCTCATTCTATTCCTGATTTTCCTGGGCTTATCCCATCTTGTTGCCACATTCCCTGGTTTCTTTTTGTCATTACATTGTTTTCTGCCAAACTGAAAAAAGAAAATAATAACTGTGGAGTTGTAAGAATCTTGTCATGCTCGTTTTTCTTTTGTGATCATGCTCTCTTTATGGTTGCTCAGTAAAATATGACCTTCCCAAACACTGCCATCAGCAGCCACTTTGGAACGAAGCTCAGTCTCAAAAACATTAAACATAAAAAAACCCAGTATGTCCACAAAATTTGAAAGATGGTTGTATCTTCCATTATGGATTCCACTTTGACATTTTTAGGGAATTACAGTATGTGTACCAGGGGCATGCCACACAGTTTCCTGTTGCTTTTACCTTTCCAGCGTGTTCCAAGGTAGTCTAGTCCATTACAATAGACTATACTGTTATTCTTTCCTGAGAGGTGATGAAGACAGTGACCCACTGCCACCAGGAAAGACCATTGTACTTCAAAGAACACCAAAGTGTTGCTGAATGTAGCTCTTCCTCTTAAGAGCTCTCTGCTGAAGATGATAAACTTCACAGGCTATTAAAATATAGAATTATGGATGTTTTCCAGAAGATACAGATGACCATCAAGGAGGAAGAACTTGTATTTACACCCACTCATCAGCTCACACCTGGTAAAAAAGGCCAGATTCTGACTGTATTTCTCCTTTCCCTCAAAAAAGGAATCTCCATCAAGTTTCTACATGGATCAGGTAGATGATAACTCTGAATACCCTAATTAATCCATTAGTTTGTAGGCTCAACTCTATCCATGAGTAAGCAATGTGTAAAGCCTCCTCCTCACTTCTGTATCTCCAGCATACCTTCGTGGCTGAGCAGGCCTGGCTCGTGGTGAAGAGACAGCTGCCGCAGATGATGCTGCCATAATCCAGGACTGAGATACCAAGAAGAGGGGGGATGATATACATGTAACAAACAAATGCCTCACAGGAATTCTGCAATATACTTACCTAAACAACCTAAACATTTCCCAGACACTGAGATGGTATAAATAGATCAGTAACAAACTATCAGGAGGAACAAGACTTTTGCAACAAAAGTAGTGGAGGTAAAGGAGATAAGTTAAAGAGAGCTAAAAAATCAACCCAACAAAATAAGTATGAAAATATTTATATAAAATGAAGGGTGCATTTGCACCCTTAATTAATTAATTAATTAATTAACCCTAATTAATTAACCCTCACTGTAAGACATCCTTCAAAAAATCACTCTGGCTACTCACAGGAGCTGGAAAAATGCATTCATTGTGAAGTTGTGGATTTCCCTACTGAAGGGGAAAATCCAGTTTAATAAGACATAGCTTACCAATATACATGTTCCTTCTTCTAACTTCCTGGATGTTTTGGCTTGCAGATGAGGAGAATCCACCCATTATCTTCTGTTGCCACCTGCACACTCACTCCTAAGTGGCTGATAGGTATCGACAATGTTCACAGCAGCTAGAAGACTGGTGAAACCAAAGCCAGTGCAGAGCTGTGTTACTGTCCTACTGTTTTTTCTTATTGCTCCTAGTGACCATTTCCTAGTGTTCTCTGCAAGGTTAGACCTAATGAAAGACCTGACTGCATTGACCTTGGGCACTAAGGTCACTCGTATTTTAGTAGTCAGGCCAAGAAAATGACCCAGATCCAGCTAAGGGCATCGAGATTCTGGACTGAATGCAGAAGTCAAGGTAGGCACCTCAAAATAAAGTTCATCCAAAGGTGGAAATTTGACATAGCTAGAAAACAGAGAAAACTGATCCCTCCTCAGAAACTGAGTGCCTTGTCTGGAGATGTAGGAAGTCGTTACTGTCTTCTCCTATCACATTCTTTCCATAGAGTACGCATCAGGACACCTGTTATTTCTAAGAACTGGGCAGGAATTGCACTTATAAAGAGATACAGCTGATGGAAACAGTGCTCTTTTTCAAGTACTCCAAGGTAGGAGCACTCATTCAGGACTGTGAGACATCAACCAGATCTAGACTTCAAAGCAAAGTAGGATGTGGGACTGTTACCTGTCTCTGAGATCAGCTTGTACAGACTGATCATGTACACATAACATACCACTTGGCTCTGTATCTCTGCTTGAGTGTGGTATTCCTAAAGCCCTGCATGGAATCTTTTCTTTGGAAGTTTATTTTTTTCCTCACTAGAAGTGCCTGAATAAATGAAGGATTAGTGATGCGAACCAGCATGTCTTTATGGCATGAGACTGAGGATATGTGCAAAGGTGGTCTTGTCTAAACTGCTTCGAATGTGAACCAGGCTATGTTATCAGGCAAGTAGTGAGGATAACTAGCAGTGTTATGCTTGAGTTTGTTTTGTGTGATGGTGTGATCTCAGCTTGGTATTCTAGGTCTTCCTACACTTCCTTTCTCCCAGGACAACCTCAACCTGAGCAAAACCTGAGGGAGGATAGTCTTCACCTCTCAGGTGGGAGTGCAGGACTTAGAGTTAAGAGCACAAGACTGGCTGGATCTAAGTGTCTACACTGAAGGAAGGGTACCCAGGGTCCCTGCCACTCCCAAACACTCATGTATCTTAGAGTGAACTGCTTTGGGTAAAATACAGAACTGCACGACTAACTCCCTGCCTGCCTGAGGAAACAATTGGGTTTACATCTGCTAGCAAATCTCCATTCAATTGGCAGACTTACAGAAAAAAGAAATAGGGAGCCTGTCCACATGGGCATGTGTATGGGTGTGTGTGTGTTGGGGGGGCTGTCCCAACACCCACTCTTTTAAAGAGAAGCTTAATTCTGTCAATATGGATATGTTTAAAATCCATTTACTGGGTTGACACCCTTCACTCCAAAAATAATTTAGGCAGAGTAAAGACTAGTACTTTTTTAACTATATATATTATAACTATAGTAGTTATATTCCAGCAGTGCTTCAGAGAGCATTGGTGACTGAACTTCTCTGGCTGAGGCAATCTGTACATCTCTACAGGCACAAAGAAGAGCCCTTGGCACTCAAGGAGTTTAAAAGTCAAACACAGAGGCTTTTAGAGAGCAAAAGTCTTCTAGGCTGAGATGGGGAATGATTTTTTTGTTACTGTTTTTTCCTCAGTTTTATCTCTGATCTGTTCCATGTCTTTTATTAGCTGTATTTCTGACTTGCCCTGATGGGACATGCTGGTGCTGAGACACCAGCTTTTAGCCCTGGGTCTAAAAGACATGAAAGAGGAAAATTACTTTCCCCACTCATCAGGTATAGAACCTGGAACTGATTTTCAGTTCTCTGCTCTAATTAATTCCTACTGCACCCTTTATGGGAGTGGTGTGTTTTAGAATTATTGGAAGACTGACCTTTGACTATGGATCCCTCTGAATCCTTTCCTCTGTGGATTAATTTGGTTATGTCAATATTTATGTTATAATCTCGGGAATCTGTATTTGTGTTTGGGAACTTATCCAGAATTTGACTGTCTGGGAAAAAAAAATAAATAGTCTGTTTTGTGTATGTAAAAGTTTTTTTCAGGTCAGGCAGAAAAGAAGTAGGTCAAACCTTATATCCTCAAATTTTGATCTAAGGGATGGGAAAACAAAAATAAAAAGGCTTCATATGGCTTAATGTTTATGCTTTGAGACTCTTTTTCTACTAGAGTTACTCTGAGGACACTCACACAACTCTGTATATATAGACACTAGGACAATGACAATGTGAAATGGGGCACATTGAAGTTCATTAACATCTGTATGGCCCAGGTACTCATTTTTTTCTCACTTTCCTATGTTTGCCTTGGAACTTCAGTACAGTCAAAGACAGTAAAAGACAGAAAAGTGAGTTTGAAATATATTCAGCTGATACTGTGTGGAGCTGCTATCTGCATGCAGAAGAATAAACTCTATTAATTTCATTACTATGTCTTATCAGTCCTAGGTCAAGCAATATATCTGCTGTCATTTTTTAAAATGGTTAATTATAGCTTTAATTAAATTAAGCTAAAGCTTTAATGACAAAATTGAGAAGCTGAAGCCTTTCAGATCCTTTTCTCTTTATGAGTTACAGCTTCTGAAATAAGATTGTGCAGTGACACCATTTCTAGGTAAGTTTTTTAACTGTAACAACAGAGGAAATAATGTCCTGGACCTTTAACTGCCAGGTGTCTGTAAAATAGCTATTCTCTGGGGAGCTGAAAGGAATGCAAAGGGAAGAATTAACTGTTTTGGCTGGCAGCCTAACCTGCAGTGGCTTTGCCTGTACTGTGGGAAAACTTACTGCAGTGTCACAGCCCTGCTACTATCAATTAGTGTCAATATGCACAAAGAACACCAGATATAAGGCCAATGTTCTGGAAATACAACAAGCAAAATTATGTTTTGCAGCAAAGCTGAACTTCCACTTTGTATGTGAAAGAGGATCCAGAAAAGGAAAAACAAAAGCAGATTAGTCATACATCTAAATTTAGGTTTTTTCCACATATGCTATGTTTCAGATAGGTCATGGAAAATAATGAAGTCAGTGTTCTGAGATGAAAGGAATCCCACTGTGACCTGATATGAACTCATGGAAGCCTGATAGGAGGATTTGACAGGGAATGTGGAAGACCTTTTTTTATCATCCTTTTTTAACAGCAACTCCTATCATGTTGTCAGCTGGGCAAATAAAATTGGCCCACTCCTCAGGCCTCCTCTTCAGTATGTTCTATTATCAGAGAGCTTACTTAATTTCCTGACTACTTAAAAGTTGCATGTGATTCTTCCTAGAGGAAAAAGGATCTGTTGACCAGCAGAAGTGTTGCCCCACAGACAGCATACAGACCTCCTTCTCAAACAACTGAAGGATAGAATACGGCACACAAGACACCTGCTTGCAGTGTAGGCATCCTACTCTTTGTTGGTCACTGTGGACAAAGTTTAGAAGGATGGTTAACCAGTGGTTATTCATTTATCTTTGTAAACTATCCTCTGCATTTTGCTGTGTTGCTCAGTTCAGCAGTAGTGCAGTTAAAGAAGTAAACATAACAGAATACAGAAATTGAACATCATGCATGCAACTATTCTAATTTACATGTTTTACACTGCTAACTGCCTCCCATGGGTTACAGGACAACACTGACATATTCTTACTGTCAGTATGTATTTACCAAGACCAGAAGAGAACTTGGAAATTGGGGCACAATTTGGTTAATATCATTAACAGTGATTAATAGACAATTGGTTAATACCATAATAATTGTGATTCATCTTCTTGTGTCTAAATTCATCAACATGACTGTAACAGCTGAAGTCTGGCTTAAAATCCATCCCAGTCTATCAGTACTTTTGGACTTTTGCCCTGGTATACTGCTGTATTTGTCTGCTTACATTTCTTTAATTAATTTATTTATATGAAAATGACCTTGCAATGTGATTTTAGTGAGTTTTGGAATCGAATTTTTGTCTCATCTAAGGACATACTGTTCAGGTGTTCAGTGTGTGCAAATCAGAATCAGTCTATTATTAATCATAGTTTTGTAGGCCTGCTTGGAAAATAACAATGCTGACAGCAAATTTTATTAGTTTTCCTGTGCAGTGTTCTAGATTATACTCAGCTCAGAGAACACATGTTGTGCTCTCCCCCTCTTAGGAGTGGGTAATGGGCATGACTCCTTGCTAGTTGTAGAAATAATGCAGTATAGTGCACAATTACCTGAGCCAACACTGAACAATCCATCTTCAATACTGGGAGCAACCAAAGTTAGTACAGAGTTCCAAGTGGCTTTAAATTATGGCTCATAAAATTGCTGGCACCTGAATGAATTCAATTAGAGTCATTATATGACACTGCATTGCACCATCTAGACAAACTTTGAGGCCGTGGGACTGCAGTCATTGCTGGGCAGCAATCATAGGGGTTTTGAGAACCTAGTGTTTGAGGTTAGCTCTGTGGTTAAGTAAGTGTTCAAAAACAGTGTGATAGCACCTGTTTAAAAACTTGCCTGCATGCTATACTGATAGTGTAAACTGGTGATGATCCTTTCTAAGGGTTATGAAGCTATTGGTTTTGGTACATGTACCATTGAAAGCAATAAAAGAAACCCTGGGTGATTCAGCCAGAATTCCTTCGGGTGGCACCAATTGCAATATGGTTCCCTTTGCAACCCTGGCTCCCTTCAGTTTACTTATAACAGAATCATAAAATCAGCTCGGTTGGAAAAGATCTTTAAGACCATTAAGTCCAACCATTACCCCAGGACTGCCAAGGCCACCACTAAACCACATTACTGTGGGCCTCATTTACATGAAAAAAACATGTAGATGGAACACTTCCAGGATCATTGATTCCACCACTTCCCTGGGCAACCTGTTCTAATACCTGATTACCCTGTCTGTAAAGAAATTTTTCCTGATATCCAGTCTAAACCTCCCCTGGTACAGCTTGAGGCCATTTCCTCTAGTCCTATTGCTTGTTACTTGGGAGAAAAGACTGACCCCCACCTCACTACAGTACTTGTGAATTTGGCAGAAAACTTGCCCTTGAATGGTGATTATGCAAAACAAAGACTGAAAGAGCAGTTCAGAAAAATCACTCTCTAGTAAGACCTAAATATCCTTTACAGAAGTATTTTCCTAATCGGAATATAGCCATGGTAATTGCCTATAAACCATCAGCTCTTTTTTTTTTCAGGTATTTTGCTACATAATACAAATAGGTATAGTAATATGGGATATAGGCATAGCTCTTTTGCCTATCTCACATTGGTACCTGGGACATGATTGGACAGCAGGAAGACAGATGAAGCCATGGATTCAGCAACACAAATGGCTACATAACCAAGGCAGAATAGTCCTACACATAACTGACATAACTGAGCTAGAAAACACCTCAAAAAGCCACTCAGTCTGTCTCCATGCCCAACAGACAATCAGCTCTACCTATGTTACTCCTGACAGTTCATCTAATTTATTCTGAAAGACTTTAGAAACTGGAGATTTCACGGTCATCCCACACAATCTATTTCATCATTTCACTACTTTTATTGTTAGGAAGCTCTTCTTGACACCTCAAAAAAAAGTTCTCTTGTTGAAATTTAAAACCACTGCGCTTGGCTGTAAGAGCAAGCACCTGGAATTTTGTCTGAGCTGGCAGATTTTAAAGTATTTGAAGACTACTTTTTCCCCTCTCTTCCCTTATTTAGGCTGAACAGCCCTAGTTCTTTCCATTTTTCCTTTCAATCCAGTATAACTTGGCCTTGCTCTTACAAGGATGACATTTTTTTCTCCAGGTCATTTCACTGAATAATAAAAATTATATTGAAATTTGGTCCTATCATCAAAACTGTGTTCAGGCATTGCCAGACAGATTTTCTCTCAAGATCTGATAAGCTTACTATTTTTTCTCTATAATTCAGGATTTTTTAAGTGAATATATCAAGTATGATATAAAAGAAAAACATCTGATGAGCTTCAATATGCATACAATTATATTTAAAGGTGAACATGAACATGAGAGAGCAATATGCCATAACTGGTAAATTGAGCCAATTTATTTCTCTTCATACTTATCTCTGCAGGGCCCCTGGCTGAGTGCTGCCATTGGGCACAGCCTGCACCAAGGCTGACCAAGATTTCTCAGGCTGCTCCTCAAGCTGGGACAAGCGCAGCCATGTCTAGATCCATAGAATGGTTAGGGTTGGAAAGGACCTTAAGATATGGGTTATTGGTCTCCAGCTGGACACTGAGCCATTGTCATTAGGGACTGTAGTGATAGGACAAGGGGTAATGGGTTGAAACTTAAACAGCAGAGGTTTAGACTGGATCTAAGGAAGAAATTCTTTACTGTGAGGGTGGTGAGGTACTGGAATGGGTTGCCCAGGGAGGTGGTGAATGCTCCATCCCTGGCAATGTTCAAGACCAGGTTGGATGAAGACTTGGGTGATATGGTTTAGTGAGAGGTGTCCTTGCCCATGTCAGGGGTGTTGGAACTAGATGATCTTGAGGTCCTTTCCAATCCTAACTATTCTATGATTCTATGATTCTATGACTACAACACTTTCTGTGCTGCCATACACCCAGCTCTTTATCCACTGAGTGGCTCACCTATCAAATTGATGTCTTTCCAATTGAGAGACAACGATGTTGTGCAGGACAATGTCAATTGCATCCCAACTGCAGGACATCAACACTGCTCAGACTGATCTCAAGGTGATGGTGGAACAGTGAAAGAGACATTGAGATAGCCCTGGCCCTCTGCAATTGGCCAGCCAGCACAGCATTCAACCAGTTTATTGTCTATTTAAGCACAAGGGTGTATTTCAGTCGTCTCAAGAGGTAAAGTTAGGATTGCCCCATGTTCCCCACGAAGCTGCAGCCCCTTTGAGGCTCATCCTCATCCCCTGCTGCGCAGCTGTTACGGAACTCCAGTGTCACGGAGCTGTCATGTTGCAGCCCCTGTTCCACCAGCAAATGCCCGTTACCAGAGAGACACACAACAGAGACACCTTTACCCCTGCACCCTGCTCTTGTCCTCTGCTCCCTCTGACCCTTGCTGGATCCCTGCTGCCTGACTCCCAACCCTTCTAACCTACTGCCTGCCCCAGTCTCCTTTTCCCTGATCCACGGTCCTGTCCCTGTACCCCCATGCAGGCCCCTAAGAAGCCCATACTTGTCCTGCTGGCAGCCGAGCGCAGCCCTTGCGGGAGCGAGGAGACCAGCACCTACATCTGCAGAGTAAGGAGCCCATGGGTGCCGAGGCAGGCATGGGGCCGGGTCTGTGCCCGGGGCCTGCAGGCAGGGAGCATGGTCACTCACCCCTGTCCTCTCTGCTCTGCAGGTCCTCAAGGCACCACCGCCCCGCAAGGTGCTGAAGCTCAGAAGGCACAGGCTCCTCCAGCTTCAAGTGCCAGCCTGTCAGAGCTGGTGGGTGCTGCTGGACAAGGAGCCCCTGGTCTCTTGCCAGTTTCCACTGGAGATGTGCCCAGAGCCCCAGCGCCCCATGGCTCTGCCTGGGCAGCGAGAGGGGGCCGGGTGCCCAGAGCCTCATCCCACAGCTCTGCTCCGCTGCCCAGGGCAGTACCAATGAACTCTTCTGCTTGGCTTTTGCCTTAGGCTGTTCCAACACATTCGAGAGCTGGAGGAGGAGGAGGCTGCCAGCAGGACCCAAGGGGGGCTGCAGCAGGAGCCCATGGAAGTTGATGTGGAGGTGGAGGAGATGGAGGATATAGAGGTGGACTGAAGAGTGGTAAGGCAGCACGTGCCCCCCATCCACTGCCAGCAGTGAGGTTGGCTCGGCTGCTGCCACTCTGGGGCTGGGGCTGTGTGCAACAGCCCCGCTGCAGGGACACGGTGCCGGGTGGTCTCGTCCTGGCAGCACAAGTGCCACCACTGCGCTGCCCTGCACTGCCTTGGGGCCACGAGAGCCAAGTCTGATCACATAGAGCCTGGCTCCCAGCCCCAGCCAGGACTGAGCCCCACGGTAGAATCCCGCTCTTCCCAGCGTGTCCCAGGGCTGTGGCAAACACAATGACCCATCAGGAGCCTCACTAAAATGACCTTGTGCTGCTTGTTTCCAGGGATGATGCAGATGACGGTTTTGTGGTGGTGGAAGAGTTTTATATAGAAGAGTTGTTTTATTTCAAAGAAGATTGTTGTTTTATTTCACAGAAGATTGTTGGTTTTTTTCATAGAATAGTTGTACTTTTAAGTAGAAGAGTTGTGATTTGTTGTTTTGTTCTTTTCTGTTCTTTTGTTCTGAAAATAAATTTCTCAATGCTTTCTTGATCCAGTCTCTCTTTGTATTTGCTGTGAGCACACACAAGGCACTGGCAGACAAGTGGTTTCCACTTGCTCCAGGTTCCCAGGGGTGGAGGGGTCAGGGGATGCTGGCACTGGGTGCTGGGCCCCCCACCTGTCCTCGCATGGTCTCCCTGCCCTGGCAGAGTGGCTCTTCCAGGCACCCTGCATCTTCGGACAGGGCTGGGCACAGGCGAGGGACCAAAGGTGTGGGTGGTTGCACTGACCCCTCTGTGGCTGCAGGTCCCCTGGCTGGCTGCTGCCATTGGGCCCAGCCTGCACCAACGCTGACCAAGGCTTCTTGTGCTGCTCCTCAAGCTGGGGGAAATGCTGCAGTGTCTAGAATCATAGAATCATGGAATACTTAGGGTTGGAAAGGACCTTAAGATCATCTAGTTCCAACCCCCCTGCCATGGGCGGGAACACCTCACACTAAACCATGTCACCCAAGGCTTCATCCAACCTGGCCTTGAACACTGCCAGGCATGGGACATCCACAGCTTCTCTGAGCAACACTTTCCAGTGTCTCACCATCCTCACAGTAAAGAACTTTCTCCTTATATCTAACATGAACTTCCCCTGTTCAAGTTTTAACCCATTACTCCTTGTCTTTTCACTACAGTCCCTAAAGAAGAGTCCCTCACCAGCATCCCTGTAGGCCTCCTTCAGATACTGGGAGGCTGCTATGAGGTCTCCATGCAGCCTTCTCCAGGCTCAACAGCCACAACTTTCTCAGCCTTTCACAGAGATGAGACTGACTGGTCTGTAATTCCCCGGGTCATCCATTTTCCCCTTCTTGAAAATGGGGGTTATATTTCCCTTTTTCCAATCTTCAGGAACTTCACCTGACTGCCATGATTTTTCAAATATGATGGACAGTGGCTTAGCACCTTCATTCGCCAGCTCCTTCAGGACTCACAGAGGGATTTCATCAGGTCCCATGGACTTGTGCACCTTCAGGTTCTTAATATGGTCTTGAACCAGATCCTCTCCTACAGTGGGCCCAAGGTCTTCATTCTCACAGTCACTGAGTCTGCCTTCCAAGGCTTGGGTGGTGCGGGCAGAGCCTTTGCCAGTGAAGACTGAGGCAAAGAAGTCATTCAGAACCTCAGCCTTCTCTAAATCCAGGGTAGCCAGTTCTCTTGATAGCTTCCAGAGAGGGCCCATGTTGTCCCTAGTCTGTCTTTTATTTGCAGTGTACCTATATAATCTCTTCCTATTAGCTTTAACATCCCCAGCCAAGTTTAATTCTAACTGGACCTTAGCTTTCCTAACCTGGTCCCCAGCTTCCCAGGCAACATCCCTGTATTCTTCCCAGGCAGCCTGTCCTTGTTTCCACCTTTTATAAGCCTCTTTTTTCCTTCAAAGTTTCTTCAGCAGCTCCTTATCCATCCAAGGAGGTTTCCTGACCCTCCTGCTGTGCTTCCTTCTAGTCTGGATGCAACACTCCTGAGCTTGTAGCAGGTGATCCTTGAATATTAACTAACAGTCTTGCCCCCCCCCCCCCCCCCCCCTTAGGGCTATATCCCAAGGAACCTTACTCCCTAAACAACAGGACAACCAGTGATCAGATTATTACTCAGGTGCAGCTTGGTTTTTCAGCCAAGTTAGTGTGATCATCTACTGTATTAGATACTTATGAAGTGCAGAGTAAATATTTCACAGAAGGAACAAATTGTATTCATTGGGATTTTAAGTAGAACTTGTGTTACAGAATCAAGGAAGATAAAGAAATTAAAATTAGAAAATTAAATGAAAGACATAAAGGGTATTCCAAGATTCTTTAAGTGTGTGTAAGGAGAAGATTTCTAAATGAAATTCGGAGCAATCCTTACTTCAGACTGTAATTAAAATAAGAATATATACTGAAAGTTGGACAGAAGTCCAGCCCTGCACTTTGGTCAGATGTCAGACACATCAGGGAAATCAGAAAGACCAGAAAGTGAGCTGTGAATGGGATTGTGGTGCTCTCTTCATGCGGCAAAAGGAAGCAAAGATTCATTTAGTTTTAGCCTAAGGAAAAAGGCTAAAGAAAGTGAGTATATGTCTGAACAATGGAAATTTGCAGAAAACTGGACAGAAAAAAGTCAAAGTTTGGTGGACTGCAGAGCAGTTGGAAAAGATAGTAGTGACAGATGCCATGTTTCAAGGAGTAATTATCCACTGAAGTGGTTTGCCTACGTAAAAATATTTATTTTGTGAATAAAAAAAGAATTAATAAGCAGTTGTTTAATCCTCCTGAAACTTGATCCAGACCCACTGAAATCAATGGAAAAGCTGCACTAACTTCATGTGGTTTGGAGCAAGTCCCTTAGAGTGTGCCATTGAAACATTACAGGATAAATTAATCTCTAGTGTAATTTTATTAAAATGAATTGAATTTATCCTAAGGGTCTGTTTTGTCAAATATGCATACATTCTTTCATTTACTCTTTCTTCCTTTCATTCAGTCAAATGGGATCTCAGTGTACTGCAAACAGTGTGCTTACTGGAAAAGACAGGAAATGTGCTCTGTGAAGAAGAACATTAGCTAACGAGAAATATGGTTTCAAAAAGGATTTGTTCCAGCACCAGCACATATTTTTTAATACCTTTCATAATTATGAAATGGGGAAAAAAAAAAAACAAACCTGAAAAAAATCCCCCATGTACCAGGGGGACACTCCTCATATTCCATTAGATCTGTGGTTCCTATCTGATGGAAACAGCACTGAGCTGGAACAAACAATGCGTCAAGGATGATTATGTAACATGAGATGAAGAAATATTTCTCAACCCAGTGCCAGGAAAGCTACAGGCAATTCTGGAAGTCACATGCTCTCTGGTGGGATTTTTTTTTGCATTTCTGTTTTTGTGTCTCATACAAAAGGGTTAGCCCTATTTCGGAAGTCAAGTTGCAGGAGGAAACAGCCAATAGAGAGGATCTTTTCTGTGTTTGTGAATTCCGGTTGAACCACAATGAGCACATTCTTCCTTCTCTCTTTTGTGTGTGTGTTTGGAGTTTTGTTCTTGTAGTAGTGAAAGTTAAAAGGATAGAAAATGTTCAATGGGGGCATTGTTCAACTGACCTCTGGTGACCATCTGAAAACAAGTGAGGGCCGATAGATGGACACATCTCTAGCTGTTCATATCTGCAGTATATGGTATATATTTACAGATGAATTATTGTATACTGGATTCTGTACTATTATGTTTTGCTCACAGTGTCATTAAAGACTAAATGCCAGGGTGAGACTAAACACTGTATCCTAAGAAAACAGCAGATAAATACTTGAGAAAAAATAAACCAAAACAAAGCAGAACAAATGGGGTTTTGCATAGTACCTTATAATGTCTGAAAAGCAATGGTAAAATGATAATCAGAGCTATGAAAACTCTAAATACAATTCAAATCACATTGTTGTGAACATTGTGACAGTCTCAGCTGTCCCAAGCTGGCAACAATATGTCTACATGAGGGTGGCAGGGGTTAAGCAAATCCTAAACCTCAGTGCAACATTCAGTCAGTTCATGGGAGGGTTGGTTACACAAGGCTGGCAGAACTATCAAACTAGCAGTTCAGTCTAACCTCATATTCCACAGCTAGTCCCAAGCTTCAGCAATGTATGACATAGGAGGAAAATTTATGAAAATTGCTGTCAAAAATAGGATATTTCTTATAGAAGGCTGAATCCACTAAATTTTTTTTTTTGAATTTCCAAATCTTGCACATCTGGCACAAGTGTCACTTCAGTTATAGAAACATAAAATCATAGAATCATAGAATAGTTAGGGTTGGAAAGGATCTTAAGATCATCTAGTTCCAACCCCCCTGCCATGGGCAGGGACACCTCACACTAAACCATGTCACCCAAGGCTCTGTCCAATCTGGACTGGAACCCAGGGATGCAGCATTCACAGCTTCTCTGAGCAACCCATTCCAGTGCCTCACCACCCTCACAGTAAAGAATTTTCTCCTTATATCTAACATGAACTTCCCCTGTTTAAGTTTGAACCTGTTACCCCTTGTCCTATCACTATAGTCCCTAACGAATAGTCCCTCACCAGCATCGTTATAGGCCCCCTTCAGATACTGGAAGGCTGCTATGAGGTCTCCACGCAGGCTTCTCTTCTCCAGGCTCAACAGCCTCAACTTTCTCAGCCTGTCTTCATACGGGAGGTGCTCCAGTCCCCTGATCATCCTCGTGGCCCTCCTCTGCACTTGTTCTAACAGTTTCATGTCCTTTTTATGTTGAGGACACCAGAACTGCACACAATACTCCAAGTGAGGTCTCACGAGAGCAGAGCAGAGGAGAAGGATCACCTCCTTTGACCTGCTGGTCATGCTCCTTTTGATGCAACCCAGGATATGGTTGGCTTTCTGGGTTGCAAGTGCACACTGAAGCCGGGTCTTGTTCATTTTCTCGTCAACCAGCACCCCCAAGTCCTTCTCCACAGGGCTGCTCTGAATTTCTTCTCTGCGCAACCTGTAGCTGTGCCTGGGATGCTCTGACAAAGGTGTAGGACCTTGCACGTGGCATGGGTAAACTTCATGAGGTTGGCATCAGCCCACCTCACAAGCATGTCAAGGTCCCTCTGAAAGGCATTCCTTCCCTCTAGCGTATCAACCGAACCACACAGCTTGGTGTCTTTGGCAAACTTGCTGAGGGCACACTCAATCCCACTGTCCATGTCACCTACAAAGATGTTAAGACCGGTCCCAACTCTGATCCCTGAGGAACACCACTTGTTATTGACCTCCAGCTGGACACTGAGCCATTGACTACAACACCTTCTGTGCTGCCATGCACCCAGCTCTTTATCCACTGAGTGGCTCACCTATCAAATTGATGTCTTTCCAATTGAGAGACAACGATGTTGTGTGGGACAGTGTCAAATGCTTTTCACACATAATTTTGCATACCAACTGCAGCACATCAGCACTGCTCAGACTGATCTCAAGGTGATGGTGGAACAGTGAAAGAGACATTGAGATGGTCCTGGCCCTGTGCAATTGGCCAGCCAGCACAGCATTCAACCAGTTTATTGTCTATTTAAGCACAAGAGTGTATTTCAGTCATCTCAAGAGGTAAAGTTAGGATTGCCCCATGTTCCCCACGAAGCTGCAGCCCCTTTGAGGCTCATCCTCATCCCCTGCTGCGCAGCTGTTACGGAACTCCAGTGTCACGGAGCTGTCATGTTGCAGCCCCTGTTCCACCAGCAAATGCCCGTTACCAGAGAGACACACAACAGAGACACCTTTACCCCTGCACCCTGCTCTTGTCCTCTGCTCCCTCTGACCCTTGCTGGATCCCTGCTGCCTGACTCCCAACCCTTCTAACCTACTGCCTGCCCCAGTCTCCTTTTCCCTGATCCACGGTCCTGTCCCTGTACCCCCATGCAGGCCCCTAAGAAGCCCATACTTGTCCTGCTGGCAGCCGAGCGCAGCCCTTGCGGGAGCGAGGAGACCAGCACCTACATCTGCAGAGTAAGGAGCCCGTGGGTATCGAGGCAGGCGCGGGGCCGGGTCTGTGCCTGGGTCCTGCAGGCAGGGAGCACGGTCGCTCACCCCTGTCCTCTCTGCTCTGCAGGTCCTCAAGGCACCACCGCCCCGCAAGGTGCTGAAGCTCAGAAGGCACAGGCTCCTCCAGCTTCAAGTGCCAGCCTGTCAGAGCTGGTGGGTGCTGCTGGAAAAGGAGCCCCTGGTCTCTTGCCAGTTTCCACTGGAGATGTGCCCAGAGCCCCAGCGCCCCATGGCTCTGCCTGGGCAGCGAGAGGGGGCCGGGTGCCCAGAGCCTCATCCCACAGCTCTGCTCCGCTGCCCAGGGCAGTACCAATGAACTCTTCTGCTTGGCTTTTGCCTGAGGCTGGTCCAACACATTCGAGAGCTGGAGGAGGAGGAGGCTGCCAGCAGGACCCAAGGGGGGCTGCAGCAGGAGCCCATGGAAGTTGACGTGGAGGTGGAGGAGATGGAGGATATAGAGGTGGACTGAAGAGTGGTAAGGCAGCACGTGCCCCCCATCCACTGCCAGCAGTGAGGTTGGCTCGGCTGCTGCCACTCTGGGGCTGGGGCTGTGTGCGACAAGCCCCACTGCAGGGACATGGTGCCCGGTGGTCTCGTCCTGGCAGCACAAGTGCCACCACTGCGCTGCCCTGCACTGCCTTGGGGCCACGAGAGCCAAGTCTGATCACATAGAGCCTGGCTCCCAGCCCCAGCCAGGACTGAGCCCCACGGTAGAATCCCGCTCTTCCCAGCGTGTCCCAGGGCTGTGGCAAACACAATGACCCATCAGGAGCCTCACTGAAATGACCTTGTGCTGCTTGTTTCCAGGGATGGTGCAGATGACGGTTTTGTGGTGGTGGAAGAGTTTTATATAGAAGAGTTGTTTTATTTCAAAGAAGATTGTTGTTTTGTTTTTTTTTTTTTGCAGAAGATTGTTGTTTTTTTCATAGAATAGTTGTACTTTTAAGTAGAAGAGTTGTGATTTGTTGTTTTGTTCTTTTCTGTTCTTTTGTTCTGAAAATAAATTTCTCAATGCTTTCTTGATCCAGTCTCTCTTTGTATTTGCTGTGAGCACACACAAGGCACTGGCAGACAAGTGGTTTCCACTTGCTCCAGGTTCCCAGGGGTGGAGGGGTCAGGGGATGCTGGCACTGGGTGCTGGGGCCCCCCACCTGTCCTTGCATGGTCTCCCTGCCCTGGCAGAGTGGCTCTTCCAGGCACCCTGCATCTTCGGACAGGGCTGGGCACAGGCGAGGGACCAAAGATGTGGGTGGTTGCACCGACCCCTCTGTGGCTGCAGGACCCCTGGCTGGCTGCTGCCATTGGGCCCAGCCTGCACCAACGCTGACCAAGGCTTCTTGTGCTGCTCCTCAAGCTGGGGGAAATGCTGCAGTGTCTAGAATCATAGAATCATGGAATACTTAGGGTTGGAAAGGACCTTAAGGTCATCTAGTTCCAGCCCCAACTTTCCTTTTTACACTCTGTAAAGTTCTAAATTAAATTGTCTTAAAATATTCTCATATGCCATTTGAGATTTCAGCATTTAGATATCTAGGGACAGGTGGATGTGATACAGAACCTATGAGAAACAATCTTCTCCCAGAAAGGATAAACTTATACAATAGGAACAACGCTGTACACTCATGCTGTGGTAGCTGAATTCCACTCTAAATTTGGAAATTGGAAAAAGGAAAACACAAGTATTTAGGTGTCTTAAATTTCTATTGATAGTAGTTACCAAGGCTCAATTATTTACAAGGACAGTTTAGATGCATATTGAATGTGTATATATATATATATATACACAACTCAATTTTGATATCTGAGGGTTAAATCCTATCTCAAAGTTCATATACTTCTATCATTTCTCATGTTATAGTTTAGATACCAAAACATCAAACCCCTATAGAAGTAGCTAACTATTGTGTTGAAATGAGAATTACAGTGAGCAAAAACTTTGGGTGAAGGAATACTTGGAACAAGCCTATTCTTGTCTATTTTTCTTTTGGGAACTACTTAGATTCTACAAAATAGACACTAAATATTAAGTGTCAGAGAGCTATTTCAAATTTGTAGCTTAACCCAGTTTCATTTGCCAAGTAGGTAAATAAGATAATTAGTTGGAGGATTATGTTTTGTGTTATGGAAACAAAATTAAAAAAAAAAAAAGAAGTTTAATCATGTGAATCATTGGTAATATCTAGCAAAAACCTTTACTAGTTTCTGTGGCTAAATCAGGTGATAGGGAGAAACCACAACTACTAAGGGACAGGCAGAGAGGAGGAGCTTCCTGTCTCCTGAATCAAGAATCTGTTACGGGTACTATAGTGTTTTGTCTCCTTATTTTCCACAAAGACACTTTCCCTTCTCAGAAAAGAAGTAAACAAAGTGAGGCTATTTTATTTTTTAGAGAACATCTTTCCTTTCATTGTTGCATGTTCTCTTCTATGGAATGACCCTGGATGGCAAAAACAAATCACGAGACTAGAATGATCCTTTTATTCTCTTTTATTGAACTTCAGACCAGAGGGTACTTTTTCACTCAGGCTATAATTTGTATATAACAAGCAGTAAGATTTTTATAGGAAAACCCAGGTAGTTTCCTCCCAGTTTTGCTCTCTTGGTGGTTCTGGTTATTCAGGATTGAGACTCCTGGGCACTGTGTTTTCCCTACACTCCAGTGCTGAAGGCTTCCTCTCTGAGTTACTTACCTCGGCAAATGATCTTCCTCTTTTTGTTAACTGTCCTTATCATTAATGAGGAAACTGATATAAAAGAGATACGCATTATCATTGTCTTTTATCACTATAAATTTAAATATACACAACCACAGCCTGGCTGTAACCCCACAAACTACCCAGAAGATATGATTCAAATATATTATATATCTTTCTATTTTGCAAACCCTTCAAACAGCTTTCATATTTCTTTTCTTTTAATTCCTCAGCTATTGAAACAGTGGCTCAGGTAGGTGTGGCTGCCACACATCTGACAATGCCAACAAAAAGAATAATTGAAAAAACAAAAGCCAGAATGATGGGTTAAGCATTCTTGATTGAGGAATGGGTTAAGCTTTGTGGGTTAAGCTTTGTGTATGTGTGTGTGTTTTAATCTGAACATACTCCTGTTCTGAGGGCTTCAAGGCTACAGACACTGTCCCAAGAATCAGACAAAGTGCTCAGATTATTCTCTTAGTTATACTGTTGTACTGGACATCTGTATTGAATTTTATAGATTTACAGACATATGTAAATTGAGACAGAATCTCCACCATAGAATATTAAAAATCTAATTAAAAGCTCTTAATATATTTTGAGTGCCTATGTTTATTAACAAGTAAAATATTTATTTAATGTTTTCTTTCATGATCCATTTCAGGTGTACCATTTGGTACTTGGTATGATAAACTAGGTCTGAGCAAGGAAAAGTACTCATACCTCTCTAACAGGAATAATCTTCAAAAGTAACCTCTTCTTTTCTTGAGCTCTATGGTGGTTTGGCCAGCAACTAACTGCTTTTATGGGAAGAAAACAGAACAGGGAGGAAATATAGCCTAAATTTGCTCTGTATATTTTCTACTGTTTGAACCTTTCACACACAAAAAGAGTCAGATCAGTTGCATGCCTAAAAGGCATCACAGGGGAGTACTGAGTGTTGAACCATGCTATACTCTAAACACACGATCTATCTTCATGGTTTCTGTGGGTCAAAGCTAATTTTTAAGAAGAAATTCATGACTATTAGTTTTCCTCCTGCTTCATGCCATAATCAGATAATTTGAAACAACCTAAGTAAATATTAGGATGTTTTACCTTATGTCTTCAGAAAAATCTACTGAGAGGAACCAGCAGATAGTAAACAAAAACTCTGCCATTTACGTGCTGACATGGAATGCAGTTCAGTCTTGCTCTAGGGATTTTATGTACATTTGGGGAAAAAGTCTTGCTTTCCAGTCTCAACAGTTAAGGCCAACTGAAGTGAGATATCATTGTTTCACAATGAGGAAACAAAGCATTTGTTGAAGAAACTTTTCACTGAAGCAGCAATTAAGCCCACACCATAGTCTATATATATGAGGTGAATGACCACAACAACTGTCATTTTCCAACTAGAAAAAAATCAGTGTGCTGCCACAGAACACTACCTGCACAGTGATATTCAGCATAAACTGATAGTTCCTTTGAAGATAAATATGTAAGCTTAAGTTTTATTTTCTTAATGATGACAGTAGGAACTTCCTCTTTAGAAACTGCAGGATGTGTCAGGTAGAAGATATATATAATTTAGTCTGCTGTACCTTTGCCTGTGTATTTGCTTTCTGCACTCCAATTTCTCTCTCTCAAAGAGAGTATTCCAGACTTGCAACAGATTACCACAGTTCTCCTATACTGTTTTTTCTTTGATGTGCAACACAGACAAGTGTTTCCTCTTCTGGGCGCAAATATGGAATTCCCCCAGAACTACCCTGGCCAAAACCAGCACACCCAAGATGAACAAAATTCAAATAAAAGTCAATAAACATAATGATTTCATCACTGTAATTTCCCAAGTCCTAGGAATGGCCTATATTTTCTGAAAGGTCACTTAGATTTGAGGTTTCAGGGTAAAGTACTCTTCAGTGTACATCCTACCTAGTAGAATTTCCAACCTGGTTTTATGTTCACAGATGAGTGAGGAGAATTCAACACCTGAAAAGCTAGCAATCTGGAAATGGCTTTGGTTTTAACTATTATTGGAATACTGTGATTGCCTCACTTGCACAGTGGGGAAAACTATTAATTACAATTGTTCATTATCTCTTCCATATGTAGATAAATAAGAAATTTAAAAGCATAACTATTCAATGATTCTATGATATGCAGTGACACAAGTTACATTGTATACCTGGAATTCTACTCTAATGCCTATTTTTGTTTGCTCACAATTCTAAATGAAACAGTGGAATGGATAATTTCCTATATTATAAGTGAGCATACATCTTAGCTTGTGAATTTTAAATTCTAAGCATCATCCTAAAGTGATTCATATTTTATGTGAAATAAACAAAATTCCTCTAAGATTCAGATTTTTTTTTTATTCTTAAACATGCCAATGTATAAAAACCAGAGATATCCTGAAAGCCTTTTCCAACTCTTCTATTGATTACCCAGAAGCAGGAAAATGGAATTCAGACTTCTCCCTAAGGAAATACAGATACATTCAATACATTCAAAATCTCTCACTCCACCTAATAGTTTGTTACACCAGAATAAAATCAGAAAACTGACTGAATTTATTTGCACTTCCAAGGACATGTTCCTGCACACAGCGTGATGTGTGACCCACAGTAATTCAAGCATACATAACTAGGAACTAAGTTACTACTTTTGTATTCTGCCTTCCTCCAATTAAACAGTTGTACAGCTTATATCAGTAAAGATTGCCCATCAACCAGCAGTTGCTATCCTTTTTCTTTTAGCTAGAAACTCCCCCCTCTCTGCTTTCCCTCCCCTGTACAGTAAATTCATTTACTATATTTTCCAAGATAAAATACATTTTTGCTTTATGTTCTCCCTTACTATTTATTTCCTGGTTAATCTTCCTATATTACCGCATTTCTTACGAAACAGAGCACATACTGGCTATCAAATGAAGCCAGTCTGAAGGCTGGACTGAACACAAAGAATAAGGAATAATTAGGATAAAACAGGCCCTGATCTGTTTCTATCTTGATTTTGCACCAACCAGAACTAACACTGAGGCAGGAATCCAGAATATGTTATTAAAGAGTGTTTTAATGCTTATGTATATGGGGCAAAATTACGTTTGTGCAGGTACGTGTATTTTTTACCATTTTCTGCTTTCCAACATGAGCAGTCATTTAATGTTTCTTTGTTCTCTACAGATGTGAACAATGATACACAGCACTTCAAATCTCCAAAGCATGTCACAAACATTATACTGCAACTTCAGAAGACAATAGAGTGAAAGAAAACTATATCTAAATGTTGGCGAGGAGTAGAATTTGGGAAAAGAAAATAAAGGGAAGCTTTATCAAGGAATCTCAACAGATATAAGTAAGTTGGGAACATTCTTTACAAGTATTGCTTGCATATTTGAAGGCCATTACAGGCAAAACAGGACATTCGAATCTTGTTTTTATATATATAGTGCTGGAATGTGTGAACCCTGAATGTAATATTTCAAGGCCAACAAAGCTTTCAGTGGTTTAAGTCTGAATTTGATATATGTATAGAAGAAAAAGTTTATTCCTTATACGAAAACATGTGAGAGGTTCCTCAGAGGGTTTCTTATGACCAGGGTACTCTAGGCCACATGGCATCATCTGTAAATGTCTGTACTGCAGATGCCTGCTTTAGTGACACTCTGCAACATCCCCTTTTGCATCAGCATTTTTGAAAAAAAAGCCCAAAATATTTACTCAGGTCCCAAAGGCAGCTATAAAAAATTATCTGAAAAAGGTGGAAAAAGACAGTGGAATCTAGAAAATGGATGTGAACACACATACTGATAATATAATGAACAATAACAAGATGAGATGGATTTGCTCACTTGAATTTCCTCCTCAATGTCTGTGAAAAAGAGACAATGTTTTTTACAGATTTCAGTAGTCCTGATAAGTGACAAAAGGAGGTCAGACTTTAGCAATGCCAGAGCCCAGGTTAAAATCTCTCCTCCCATTGCAACAGTGGCAACAGCAATTCAGAGCTTCTCCATGCTGCTTCTGTTTTCTGCTCTTCCTCACACAAGCAAAGTTATTATTAGCTTCTAAGGATCACGCATGTGAAAGAGATGTGTCTGTCTGTCACATTGGTCCAGAGAACCAAGCTGCCTGGGTGTGTTACTTGGGCTGTGCTTAGTTCTCCTTACCCCCCAGGAAAAGCAGGGACATGAGATGACTGCCGCTGCAGCTGCAGCTTGATAGCTGGGTTATTAGGGTAAAATTCATCTTAGTGGCTGGGAAACATTGCACACCTAAATAGAACTGTAAGACTGAGGAAGTGAAAAGCAGATAAGAGGTGAGGTGTTATGGCAAGTGTTAAAAAATTCTGGGTCATGTCCAGAGAAATTAATTTTAGAAAGGCTTGGCAATTGGAGAAAAGGGAGAAAGGCCTGCTCCTTTTCACTTTCTGCAGCAGTAGAGGGTGAGAGAGAAGTAGGGTCAGGAGATGAGCTGGTGAAAGGGGGAAAAGTTATTCCTTCAAACTCTGGTATACAGCTGGCATCAGGTCCAAAACCTGTAAGAGTCCTTGTTTTTCTAGGTCTCATCATCTTGCAGGCAGGTGAAGGGCAGTCAGAGCTACCACGTGTCACAAACAGCACATGGCACCTGAGCATCTATCTTGCCTACTCACATCCCGGGTAAAAGGTCACTTGCTGTACTCCTGGGGAGCACTATTTGTCTCACAGGAACATGCTGCAGGCCAAAAGTCAAGCAATCACAGGTTCCAGGCTCAAATGACTGTTGTTAATAATTCCTTGTAGTTCACAACCTTTGTAACCAGCCCAGGCTTCATTTCCCTAGGAAACTTGGGAGGCAGTTATCAGGAGATGTGCGAAAACAGAGATAAACCAAATGTATTATTAAAGGAATAGCCACAGGCTTAGGAAATGTAGACTTTTCAAGCTTTAAAGGGTACACATTCAGGCTCACATTATGATTCAGGACCTTGCTCAGTACTGAATGGTGTGATGGGTAAGCAGAGCACAGTGTGCTAGAATCCCTCCAGCCTCACCCAGAGCTCAGCAGTAACCAGCTGAGCTCAAGAAAAACAGCATTGCCAGGGTGGCTTCTCAGAATAACTGGATCTATACAGGTGAAGCAATCCTGAGAAGATACACTCAGCCAGTGAAAATCCTAGAAAACCAGGAAAATGTTTACTGTACTAATCTGTGACCCACTGGCCAAGGAAAAGAAAATCAAATCTTTTGGGATTCATCCTAAAGGATACCATGAGGCTCTTTTCCTAAGAGGCTATCATCTGCTGGGGGAAAGAAGGCCATAAACAATAAAAACCAAGTCTCTCCCATGAGTCAGCTTGATTGCTATCTTTGCTCATTCCAGTGAAGTGTGCTGTAGCTCTAACCACTGAGCAATAGAAAAGAATGAATGTATTAATTGCTAAGCTGTATTAACAGTTTAAGTAAATGATAAGTTTGGAATTTCCTTTAATAGCTTATTTACTATACTTACAGTAATGTTTTGAGCTATGTACTGAACTTTTAGATCTGTCATAAGACTTTTCCTACTTTGCCTGGAGACACATAACATGTCAGCCTACTGCCATGAGCTGTTTTGCTGTGCAGTGTTGAGGATTTGTTCACTCTCACGCAAATCAGCACAGACAGGATTGCACTTATAGAACAATTTTGTTTTCAGTAAGCAAGAATGAAAGTTTCAGTTAGGAAACAAATTCAGGCTTCCTAGGGTGAGATGAGTTTTACCCTGTGAAATCTTAAAGCAAATGGAAGGCTTATTTTTCCCATGCATTTAAAAGAACAAAGAAGAATTATGAGATTTGCAGTAAGTTACAATAGTACTTATGAAGTACCACCTGTGAAGACATTAGGGCAAGGGGTATAGAAAGCTGCTGTGTTTAGAAAATATGGATGAGTTTTTCGTTATTAAAACACCTCTTCAGTCAGAAGAACTTCCAGGAGTTTTATACTGAGATACGTAGAGTCTTGGGTGACATGGTCTAGTGCAAGGTGTCCCTGTTCATAGAATCATAGAATCATAGAATAGTTAGGATTGGAAAGGACCTCAAGATCATCTAGTTCCAACACCCCTGACATGGGCAGGGACACCTCACACTAAACCATATCACCCAAGGCTTCCTCCAACCTGGTCTTGAACACTCCCAGGGATGGAGCATTCACCACCTCCCTGGGCAACCCATTCCAGTACCTCACCACCCTAACAGTAAAGAATTTCTTCCTTATATCAAGTCTAAACCTCTGCTGTTTAAGTTTCAACCTGTTACCCCTTGTCCTGTCACTACAGTCCCTAATGAATAGTCCCTCCCCAGCTTCCCTGTAGGCCCCCTTCAGATACTGGAAGGCTGCTACGAGGTCTCCACGCAGCCTTCTCTTCTCCAGCCTGAACAGCCACAACTTTCTCAGCCTGTCTTCATATAGGAGGTGCTCCAGTCCCCTGATCATCCTCATGGCCCTCCTCTGCACTTGTTCCAACAGTACCATGTCCTTTTTATGTTGAGGACACCAGAACTGCACACAATACTCCAGGTGAGTTCTCACGAGAGCAGAGTAGAGGGGCAGGGGGGTTGGAAGTAGATGATCTTAAGGTCCTTTCCAACCCTAACTGTTCTATGATTCTATGATTCTATATTTGCTGAACTCTGATGCAGGAGTTACCGTACAGAAAAATTCCTATGAAACCTACTGTGGACTGACAAGAATTATACCGTAAATGCCACTGTCTCAGTGGACTATCCAGTGGGAGTTTGACTATGGCAGGGATATGAGGCAATGCATGTGTTACAGCATTTTTGAGCTCTAAATGTTATCTTTGATCCAGTGTAACTTGTACTTTTGCATGATGGTTTCTAGCTTTGAGACTTCAGGAGAGGTTACAGAAGGGTTTTAGTCAAATAGTAATGCAAGGGTGGCACAGCAACTTAAGCGATAACAGTTCATTAACTAACTGAAGTCACTCTGCCGCTCTGACCTCTTTGGTAACCAAACAGCTCTGGATTTGAAAGCCTAACTCTACAGCTACACTGATATAAACTAAATTGCCCCAAGTAGGGTAATGCAATTGAGCTAAGTCAAACTTTTCAGCTCTGTGAGTGGGCATCATACATGACACAGAGCAACCTCAATTTAGTAGTGACAGACACATTATTTCATCCCAAAACACTACCTAATATGACTGTAAAATTAAAATAACCAGAGAAAAGAGAAGTGACAAAACACCAAAAGAAAAAGCCTCAGCAGAAGGACCTATGTTGTTCCCTTATAAACTATTGTTGCCTTAACAAACTCCAAGTTCTTCCATTAAAATAATGTCTGTTTCATTAAAACAAAGACATGATTCTATGATGGCTAGTTAAGCTGAGTCTTCTAACCTAAATATAAACATCTATGAAGAGAGTTTAGGGTGAATATTTCAGGTTTAAATGTTTAAGATGTTTAACTTTTAGTTTTATAAATTATGGTAGACTAAATCTTACCATTCTATCTTCCTTCAAATATTATTCCTTTCATTACATTTTCTTTTGTACTCACGTTGTCTCAGCATTAAAACTTCCTCAACTTATTTTAGGAATTGATTCCATGACATGGCAGATCAGGAGTTATGTACCCTGATATTCAGTAATATCAAATTGCTTCCAGAGATTATCTCAGAAGCAAATGGCTTAAAACATTCATCTCTCCCTGACTTTCCCTGCTTCTGTTCTTTTCTGTCTTTGTTAGTCTCTTTTCCTCTGTAATTACTGTGCAAATTCTAAAAGTTTAAATTATCAAGCCATGCATATAATGAATTGAAAATACATAATAGTTACAACGATTTCAGTAATGCAACAAATGCAGTAAGTAATTTGTTAATTTTTTCACCTCACTCCTTCAGCCTTGGCTTTAGTATGTGCTTGTCCTAGGGATGAAAGAATCTTGGTTCTCTTTCTTGTTAAATTTTTATTTTTTATATATTTTTTTAAATACATTTTATTTTAACAAAAAAAAAAAAAAAGCTGGGGCAATGGCCACTTTGGAAGCATTTAAATAGTTGAAAACATAAGCAAGAGAGCATAGCAAATAAAATTATTTCTTTTCACACAATCCATGTGTATCTAGAAAATCACTAGTGACATTTGTTGAAACAACACTTGCTACACTGCCTGACTTCTGGCCTTATTTTACAAATCAGGGCAACACAAAACAGTACAGAGCAAGAAACTTCATCAAGCATATTTTTCCCTCTGTTGTTACTGCTACCTTAATGTAAGAGCTCAAAATACATAGTCAGAAATGTAAACAGCATTCTTCAGTTTCGCCACATTTGCTTTTGGCAATTATGTTAATTTATTATATGTGAAGCATATTGTATTTATTATATGTGGATACTGTATAACTTGCCACATTTCTGTACAGCATGTGTTACTGCAAGATTTCTTAATGACACAGTAATTGTGGTGTTTTTCTGAGCTGGATTGTCATAACCTGTCTGAGCTCTACACAGATAGGCTAGTATGAGCTCCCACTGGGAAAACAAGCAGAAAGGAAAACAAAAGAAAAAAAAGCAAGCCCAAAAAAACCCACTCCCCCAAAAAAAACCCCAACCTTGAAACAATAGAAAATTATTACTATCATTCCAAAATTGCTTAGAAAACATTAGAAACAGTAGAAATCCATGTAAAAATATTGCATTATCTACAGGGAAATTTTGCTGGATTTTTTTGTTCAGTCTCTACTCTGCTTAGCCCAATTTTCAACAAAAACTACTGCAAACCTTAAATGGGATACCACAAAGCTTGTTCTTGGATGCATTAACATAGAAAGTGATTAAAATGTAGGTAGCTGAGGATATGACAGACTGAAGAGCTCTGTGGTATATTCCCACCATCTTCTGTGCTGGATGGAAGAAGATGGTTCTGCTTCACAGCAGCTTTTGAGGTTTGGAATTTTCAGGGTTGAAACAAAATCTTTAGAACATATTTTCAAAATGCAGTTGTACCAAAACGGAGGTCAAAAGCTTTTTATCCCGAAATGTGATTGAAAGCATCTTCAAAATCTCTTCAGCTCCATTAATGATTCAGTTTAAATAAAAAAACACCTTTCAAGAAAAACACATTTTATCAAACACAGCCTGACCAGCTCTGCCCTGAATTTAGAGAGGCCATTTAAAAATAGGTTTAAAGGCATTCTTAGAATTTCAAATTAGGGAAAATCTATTTACTTGGGAAGTGTAAATCCATAAATAATGTTGAACTTCTATCTTCATCTAGCAACAACTGGTATTTCTGACAAGTTGCAATTACTTTTCAAGGACAAAAGCTGCATGTGACTTTTCAGGACAAACCCTTTAATTCCTGGTCAGAACTCAGCAACCTTTCTGCTACTGACCTCTGCTACACAGCTATCTGCCTTTTTTTTCAGCTACCTGACCTTTTGTTGAAAAAAAATCATAATCCTGACAAACAAGAAATGTACTACAAATAGAGTAGCTTTTAGATCTGACCGTAAAGAAGCTCTCTGCTATCAGTTCATGTCTCTGCTGTTTACTTGTAGTTACCCTGTTCTCCTCTGCCTACCACCATCCATGATAATTATGCTGTGTTATGTTTCCAGAAAAAATCTCCTCTGGACTATCTCTTTGTTTTTTTTTTTATGTATCTGAAAACTGTTTTGCTCAGAGTTGGACCATTAACAACAGAGAGGATTTAACATGTTCACTGGGATTTCAAACTGCCCTTCAGAGAAATGGGACTTATGTCTCTGAGGTAAATTTACAGAGTGAAAAAATGTAAAAATTTCCGAGTTCATTTTGATTCTTCTGTGAGATTCTTGTTCCCAAAAAAAAAAAGGGATTGCAGAGTGAAGAGAGATACACATTTCTAACAGTACTGATCAGGTTAATCGGGTTTATACATTGTGTTCATTAGGTCACTTGAAAAAGGCATGATCATAAAAACCTCTTAATCACATTGTAAATTTTTCATACCAAGCTGTTCTCTCACAGTCGTGGTAGTTCAGACCATCAAAATTACAAGTGGCTTTGCTAAAGAGAAATAATCAGGATACAAAGCCACAGCGCTGAGAAATTCTCTCCAATGTCTTTGGGTCAAAAATGAGATCATGTTAAGACTGAAGCTGTCCATTCTATGAACCTTTCATCAAGATTTCAATCCATACTTCTTAGCCACAACTGAATAAGACTACTATCTTCTTTAGGTAAGAATGTAAGTGAGCATGGCAAGTGCTTGTGAGAGATTGTGAAAAAGGTTGATTCCTAGAAATTCATTTTAGTGGATTAAATAGCTCCATCTGAAAACAATTCCAGATTCAGTCTAATAGGAGTTGAGGAAGCTATCTTCTCAGCCAGTGTATGTTTGAATTTAGGAACCCTAGAGCACTTTTTGCCATCAGACCTTGATGTATTAAAATTATCAAAATCCTTCAGATGACTTTTCCCTGCTAAATACTTTCTTATTCTGAGGTACCTGGAAACAGGTCTGGATTTCAGCTCATTATCTGTTCAGCCCTCTGTGACAATCAGTATGAAATGGTGTTTTATGTGTTACAGTCTCCCTAGGAGAAATGAAGGCCAGGAGGAAAGCATGGCTGACAGATATCTGAAATTCATCTTAGGTCTATCCTCACAATCGAATCCCAGGGGATAAGATCTGCCAGATACACAACATAACAGCCATTGGACTGCCATGGGATTGTTGGCACTTTGTACCCATGGCAACTGAGTGCAAGAAAAAGAGTTCAATAATCCAGGCAGTGGAAATTTGGAATTGTTGAAAAGTCTCAGATATGAGGTACTTTGAATGTTTTGGACCTGACGACATAGAAGCCCCCCAAACTTTATTCTTTGGTAAATCTTCAGTATATTCTAATTAGAAAAGATATATCGCTAGGTGACAACTCAAAAATATTAAGGAAAGGACACAGTGCTTGAACTGGATTGATTGGTTCAATTGACAACACAGAGGTAATTTAAAAAAAATAATAAATCTGCTTTTTCTGACAGGCAAGTTCCTACCCTCAAGTAGATTTTATGTGTAGCCTACACAGATGATTACAGACAAAAGGGGTTTTTTGTGCTGCCATTGGATGTAATTCTCTGAGAGAGTTATGCAAATGTAAAGAAAAAAAATCTATATTACAGATAAGTGTACATGTCATATCTTTCTTTATTCCAGTCTGGGAATCTTTAAAAGCACTTCAGAGTGGTTAATTTTTTTTTTGTCTCCACTGACCTGTGCTGAGCTCACTTAAGATTTATGATCAAATATAACACTTTTCAGAATCAATAGTTTGCTGGTCAAAAAAGATTTCCTCAAGCATGTACAGCTAGGAGGCTGCCTGAAGATGTTGAACACCTTCCTGCTCTGCAGCAAATGGCCATGGGGGATTTTACCATAAGGTTAATTACTTACAGGTGTATGGAGTTTTCAGGTCTTTTGCCCAATTACTTTTGGTCATAATTTTCTGCAACCAGGAAGGAACAGAAAATCAAAATGTTTCAGTAAGCTTATTCAACTTTGGGGTCAAATTCCTATAATATATTGTTGTAACTGTTTGCTTCAAGAAGGTGCTGTTGATTTACTTCAGCTGAGCATACACAGGTAGCTGGGTTTTCTGCCTCCTTGCTCTCACTTTGTGGATGTTGTAGCATTTTGTATTAACTTTGGAATTTGTTGAGAGATTTCCAGTTTCTGTTTAAATCTTTACTGCTAGACTGTGCTGCTATTTGCTCATTGCTTTTCATTTGCCAAATAAGATTCAGACAGTGGTTGACATCACAGGGATGGTGTGCTCAGGAGGTCCATGGGTGCAGAGGGGAGCAAGACAATGACAGCACAACATTGTGAGACCTCCCTATCTTCTAAATGCCAGTGCTGACCAGAAAGCAGCATGGCTGTAGTTGCCTCCTCTCAGCAATGGACTCAAAGAGGAACCATGGTGAATAATCTCTTCTGTCCTCACTCCAATTAAATGCTTTTCTGGTAAGACATTAGCTTGGGCCATGCAAGACCATCAGCATCAGCTGTCTGCCAACTATCTAATAATGCTTTCAGAGAAGAGTTTTAAAAGTTGTCAAGCACCTAATTTCTCTTAAAATCATGTTGTATGTTAGTGTTTTTTATAACATCTCATTCATTATGTCAGTAGATAACTCACTGTGGAAAGGACATTATCTTCCAAGAAGCCTTTGGGAATCCAGTACAGCTCTCTATACTATATGTACTATATTTCATCATCCCTTCAGTACACAGCTGTACTGAAGGGATGATGAAATAGCTACCAGAAGGAAATAAGCCATTAGAAGAAACAATAAAAGAGATAAGTAATGCATAAATCCAGGGAAAGAGAAGGTGAATTGAAATCCAGGCAATAAGAAAAAATATCACTTAATCATTTGATTAAATGGGAATTCAATGGACAAATGAAGTTTTTATTGTTTCCTGAGATGGTATAACACATGTCAAGTAGGCTTTCTCAGAAGGTAACAAAGTGCAGGCTCTGTATGGAGCTAAACATTCTAGTAACTCTCTACTTTCCCAGTCATAGATTCTAATACACTCACAAAGAGAAGCATTTCTCTGGCTCAACCATTTTCTAAGTGTACATATAGATGAAAGCATACAACATTAATGCCCACCAAAGATATTAACAGAAAATTCAGATGTGGGACCTGTTTAGGATTCTCTGAATAAACAGCCTACTGCAGTCAGAAACTAGTGAGTGTTAGATAGTCTCTCTCTCCTGAATCAAGCATCAGAAGCAGGAGGAAGAAATAAATAGGTTCCTCCATCTATTAACTATCTATGTTTTCTATTATCTTCTCCCGTGTTTGTACTCTGGCCCTTTTTTTCTCAGAATTCCTGACCTAATCACCATTCTTAATAGATCTATTCTAAAGTTTAACCTTATTTCTTTATGGGAGACAGTATTATAGGACCATCCAAATTTAGTAGACAGATATTTTGTTCTACCTTCACTGTACTAGATCAGATGCTGAACTGCTTCTACTCCTTCCTACTTACTGCTTAGTTTTGAACATATAGTTAACCCACACATATTTTTAGTAACTGCATTGATTTCATATTCTTTTTTTAAATTCTTTCCCACTTGCTATTTTTTCAGTACTCAGCTGGTCATACACATTCTTTGTGAGCTGCTTTGTTATGTATGAATATATACTATAATATCTGCCTTAAACAAAAGAAGGATTTAATTTGTGTAATTTTTAATTATCTCATGTTTTTTTCAGTTTTGTTTGTCTTGCACACCCTGAATTCCAGCTACAACCAAATCTGGGGTATAATGAATGAAAGATTGGCCCTTGTTAATTATCTCTCAAATTGGCTTTTGTAGAATAAACCACTGAATATTACTGAAATTAACAGTTCTACTCAGGATTAAAATTTACCAGATAATGAATACTTTCCAGTTTTCTTGAATTGCCTAAATCTCTAATTTGTGCTTCTATATATAGGTCTATTATGCTGCATCTTGTATTTCTTGTTAGTCTGTGTTTTTATTTGTTGTTTAGTATGCTAATAAACCTTCCTTAGTACTTGTTTCAGGGAAAGCCTTAGTGTTTATAAAAAGGAAAAGAAAGAGGGATGGAGAGCCTTCTGTGCAGGCCTGGGCATTGTTTTCCTCTCAGTGCTCTATGCTGTTTGCACTGGGGAGGCTCAGGTTTTCCCCTTGCCAGATGGTCTCCTGCATCACATGGCATCTGCATTGCATTCACAGGTGCAGGCTGCGCGTGCACCAAGTATCCAGGTAGCTGCCAGTTATATACAAAGGCTTTGAGTGTTATTAGCAACTTTAATTAACAGCATGTGAATCATGTACTCACATGTCTTCTAATTATGACCAGTTAGCTGAAACCCTTAGCTATGTTACAAACTAATAGCACCTGAGAGAACACAGTGTGCCAAAGCATTTCTGATTTGTAAAAGAAGCAACCTTTACAAAGCTGTAATTAAATTTTGGTGAGATATGTTTCCATTACCAACAACTAGTGAACTGTCCATTCAGTCAAAAAGGTACCCATTTAAATGAAAGAGCTGTACAGTTTATTTACATGGACACTGATATAGTTCAAAAGGGTGTTGAATTGAGCTCTTTTAAACTGCTTCATCTGAACAAGCATGAACAGCTTTCCAGTAACACAGACAGCTGAGGCATAGTGAGGTTATTTTCCTTAAAGGAAAAACAATTAATGACATCACTAAAATAAATATTTTCAGGAATTTCTGGCTGGAAGTGACTTTAATATCCTATTGTATTATTTTATATAGAGATTTTTTTTCCCAAAACTTTTACTGAGATTAATAAAATAAACCTGACATCTGTGTGTTACAGATTCCCATAAATCTCTGAATACTCAAATGTATATTACCTTTCCTTGACTAAATTGCTTGGACTGCATTAAAAGCAAATAATAGAGTAATTAAGGAAAATACAGATGATAAGGTAATGGAAATTCCCTTGTTACTTGAAATATCTGACTGGGGAACTGAAATATTCTAGAAAATGCTGGGTGTTGCCTCTGCTGATATATATGATTAAATGCCCTTCAATGGTGCATGAAAGTGAGCAGCTGATGATGTGAAGTCCTACAGGCATCTCGTGCTTTTTCCTGGGAAGTTCTGTGAGGAGGGGTCAGGGACCCTGGGGATTTAGGCTCTCTCCACTTTCTCATGTTGGCTCTTGCTGATGGGAAGAAGGGTCTGTAAGCCATTGGGTAGAGAATGGCTTCCCCAGGCCCTGCTGACCTGGCTGCTCCAGGGGAGGTTAAGCCCAAGTTGTGCCAAGGCTTTTCCCTATGTCTGTCCTCTTTCTGGGCCTGATCCCAGAAATGCTGGGAAGACAAGAAATCACGGAATTGTACTAATTATAGTAGGCTTGGGAACAGCTTCTGTGGAAATCAGAAAGAACAAGCCTTCAAAATACCTAAAAAAAAGATTATGAAGTCCTATTTCATATAGAATTGAGCAGGAATATTTATTATTACTGTAAATTATTTCAATAAAGTTATGATTTAACTTTATATATTCTTATTTTTACCAGCCACTGAGATATTTTAATAAACAGAAAACATTTTCATTACTTCACGATAAGATCTTTTAAAATCTTTTGTGGAGTTATATTTTTGTCTTTATGTTCCTACAAGGACTTCAGTAAAGAAAAAATCTCTTTAGCACTATGCTGCACTAGGATCAAAGCAATATATTTGTTTAGTATTTTCCTTCCCTAGTCTTTGGGTTTTCACTTTTCCTTGCAGAAATGAATAATTTGACTCCCTGCATATATCTCATAATATGAGTTACTAATAACTCAAAAAGGAAAAATGCATCAAAGCGAACTCTTCAATAAGATGGCTTGTATTGCAGTGTATAAAAAGGGATTTTGGTAACTAAAAGTAAAAATCACAACAATGATCTTCTAGTCTGTTCTTTTAAATACACACATTCACACACGCACAGCTATGTATGTATTTTTTCAGATTTGTACCAAAAATGGTTTTATCATTTGTAGATCAGTTAAAATTACTTTTCTGTGTACGAGCATCTCACTGTCATTAAACTGGCCTGTAGAAACTGATTTTTGTTCTTTCTGTGGTTGTTATTCTCTTTCCCAAGGAAGGTGTGGCCAAACTTCTGCACTCAACAAGCCATGTACTTCAGTCTTCATCAAGTGAAGAGTTGTACCCCACCTTTTGATGGCAGAAGATGGCAGTAATTAGTCCACTTTCTTGTGAAGGGCAGAGGAAGCAACCATCAGGATTTTGGATGGTTTGCACTGCCTGCCAAAGCTGATATTCCCAGACATGGTTATGCCTGTAGTGCAACAAAGCTGATTTTCTCCATCCACACATGTACCATCAAGAGAATTCATAAGTAAGATCTCCTAAAAATCACACTGCCTACATGGTAGGGACTTCTTGTATTCCTTGGAGCTCATGAGTTCTAATGCTGGTGACCATTCAGTGAACTTGGATCCAGTTCATGGGTGAGAAGACTCCAAAATAATTCTTTATTCAATAGGTTTTGGTGTAGGGAGCAGAGATAAAAAGCGATGCTTTCACAGTGACATCTGTTGCTGAGCAGATGGGCTGTTGTGTTCTGCGCTAGTTGGAGCTGTTTCTGGGTGTGTAGTCTTCATTTCTATGCTTCAAAGCACTTCCATTATTATATTTGTCCATTAACTGAAACTGGAAGAAAAGAAATTACATGTAAATGTCCAGTAAATACTGGAGAGTCTCCCTGTGCCAGACCAATCCATTCTGGTGGAATACTTGCCCACCAAGGTTTTATTCTCTGACAGTGGCAGATCTCACCTGGCTTTGCTGATGATACTGATCCCTCTGAAATGGAGTACCTGCCTCCATTTTTACAAAACACAAACATTATCTTTTTTCCTGACCTCCCTCTGTACTTTTTAATGAGCCAGAAATGGGATCCCAGAAACAAGGAGAAAGGCCTTACCATTTGGATTTGTGATTGTCTCTGCTTTTGACAGAAATGTTTAATCTTATAGTCACAAAGGCAGCTTCAAGCATAGGATGGATTAAAGTGAGAGCAGTAACCAAAACCAGAGAAAAGTGAAGAAGAGGATGGGGGTATATGTGCAGATGAAAGCTGTTCAGTCACTTCTGTGGCGCTTATTATTTCATCCCCATTAACAAATTTATGCTCATAATACCTGCACAGATTCAGAAGTATTCATCTATTTATATGAGAAGCAAGAGGGAAAAAAAAAAAAGACAGAATCCTTAGAGAACTCCCAAAGGATCAAATGTTGCTACTTAAGCTATGCAATTTGTGTTCACCCACCTCATCAGAGAAAGGTGTACATTCCTTATGATGTAGCAGAACTCTGTGTTCATTAAGACTAAAACCCTGATTCCAAAATAACAAATCTATACCTTGCCTACAAATATTTTCTCCAAAATAAAAGTTATATATACTTCAGTATTTATTTGCTAAAGATTAATAGAACTTACTGGGGAAGTATATGCTATTTAAGATTGGACATAAAAGGAATAAACTTAACTGAAACTGTGAGCTGGCCTACTGCTTCATAAGATAAAGAACTGTAACAAAAGAAGCAAACTTTATCTCTTCATTCAGAGCCATTTATTATTGAACAGTTGATGCTTCTAGGTCAGGCTTTACCAAGAAAGCAATATTCAATTAGATGAAGACCTATACCTAAAAACCTTTGAGAGAGAAACAACTCCAAACTATTCTGATCATGTGGTTGTCATAAATTCTGCTGCACTGACTGAACCATACTGTGAACTTAACTATGGTTGTCCATGAACTTAACCTGGTTGTCCAAGAGAACAGATCTGCCAAAGAAACAGGATTTGGTCAGAATATGCAGATTTCCTAAAATCCAATCACATCACAGAAAAATACAATTTAGGGTAAAAAGTGGAGAGGAAGGAGCTGAGGGCAGAGTTCTTGATCAGACTGGGAAGACCCACTCCAGAGCTGTATTTGTTGGTACCTGTTTGGTCAGCAGGAGAGTGAGAAAACAGGCTTAAATGTTTCTCTTGTGCTCTGGATAAATACCTTTACCACATATACTTCCTCCCCTGAAATACTTTGAAATGTCTTGGTTTCATAATGACATAGAAATGGAACATTTCTGTAATCTCAAAATATTTCACAGGACAGACAGTTCCTTCCCAGATTAGCCCTATTGTGCCTGTGTCTTAATCAAGCTCTCTGTCCATTAATATAATTCATCCAGAAATAATGCAGGTAGAAAGAGCCAGCAAGCACAATCAGTAAAAAGGTAAACAAGCTAACCACCCTGCCAAGTGATCAGTTTATTCTATGCTGAGTAGTGTATAAATAAGCCCTAATTTACCTATGTAATACTTATATACCACCTTTTGTCTTTAGATACCAAGCATTTTGTAAGCAGTAAGCTTTAATTCAGGATACCATTTAAGCACATGTTTAAACCATTCTTCTGGAAAGGGCTTAACTGAAACACTTGTTTAAGTGTTCTCCTAATTTCTCCTAATGAAACCACCTGACTTTCCTGTGAAAGGATATTTTTCAGATGGAAAAATGGAAGCCAGACGAGCTGTCTTGCCAAAGACTGCACGGAAGGTTATATACAGAGCAAAGATTTGAGCACCTATCACCTCTCTCCAGACAGTTCTGTTTTCCTAAGATCCATGCAGTCTTATTTCAAGTATTTATACTGCTTACAGGGCTAACCATAGAGCTGCATCACAGACTTTGAAGTCAGGAAGTGTGGTAGACTGCAAGGATACAAGCTGACAACTTTTGAAACGTTCTCTAATGTCTCTTTATGGGTCAGGACACAGCAGAATAAATGAGAACCTGGATACTGTTTTATTGACACCTTTTCTTTGCAATTCTCAGACCTTGTAAATCACTAAAAAAAAAATTCCTCATCTCTGCACATCAGACAAAGAGAAAGGGAGAAGCATTTTCTTTGACAGAGAAGGTCAAGGATGTTTTTCATTTTCATCTACAATTCTGGCAGCCAAGGGAAATCCAGATTCATGAACAAGGAAAATTATTCTTACGGTCGATTAATCTATGGCTTTAATTCCCTTCAGAGTGATTGTTGTGATCCCCAGGTGTTTTTACCCTGAGCAGGGACTGCCTGTCTTAGCCTTTGATGGCAGCCTGACAAATTCCTTATGGACAGGTGCTCACTAATACAACATGTTAATGCATCAGCCACACAACAAAACATTTGTTAGGTTTACTAAAAGCCTACATATTATTGGTGTGTAAGAGCTAATGCCATAGTTCTGTAAATAGAGCTGGGTTGTTGTAGTTGTGTGTGAAGAAAATTATACCTCAACAAAGTATTTTCTTATATATATTAAAAATATTTCACTGCAAGCTGTACTTCTGTCATTGACAGCAGCAGCTTTTCTGACTAAAACAGGGACTTCTGCAACAAATTTATAAGCACATTTATCAAAACCTAGCAACACCACAGTACTAATTTGGGATTCAGCACTTTACCAAATGTGTTAGAAAGTAGCAGCAGGAGATGTTCCCAATCTGTGAATGAATTCAGTGCTCAGGGAAGTGAATGAGCCAAGAATAGTTTGTGAGGCCTGTGGTTCCTCACCCAGCTTTCCCTTCTCTCCATAAGACAACTCCTCAAATTTTGGAGGGTTGGTTTTAGAAACCAGTCATTTTCTGAGCAAAAATATTTTACATGGAAAGTAGAATCTGAAACAGTTTGTCTCAAGGGAATATTTGCTTTAATCAAACTTATTTGATGAAATATTATCCAGCAGAATATCTATGGCCTAAAACCTCCTGAATCTGCCTTCTTACATGGTTTAGTGTAAGATTTCCAATTTTGTCCTTTACTCAGCATCAGAAACAGTAAGCTAACCCTTTCCACTCACTGGCATAGTTTCTGGCTCTGTTCTCTTCCAGCTGCTCACCAAGCTTTCTACCTCACCTTTGTACTGCAGTAACATTTGTCTTCAGCCTTGTTTTACATCCCCATGTCTTCTCCCAAGTCCTCTTCTTCCTTTTCAAAGGACAATTCCCTCTTCCACTGGTCTTATATTTTGTTCTAAATCCACTTTTAAGTCTTCCCCAACTGCTTATTTTATATCAATACACAGAATAGGTAGGAATAGTGACATCATTAAAAATAATAAAAATCAGCTTTTTTAAACTATATCTCTCATCTGAGATTGTCGAGAGCTATCTGAACACAGTTATCAGCAGAGCCAACTCAGGCTTTCTGCTTTTCATTTTTATCTTGTTTTCCTTTTTTATTTCTTGTTTCTTTATTTCTTTTCTTCTTTAATTACTAAATCCTACTTCAGCTCCAAAACAGATGAAAACACAAAGATTTAATACATACACATACTTTTTTTTTTAAATTAGGGTATTTTTTTCTTGAAAATGTCTCTATTTGTGCAAATATTTAGTTGATATTGAACCACAGATAGTAACCACAGAGTGACCATGTGCTTCCCTTCCTTCCCAGGAGTCCTGTTAATCAGACCCTCAGCTGGCATTAACTAGTACAGCTCTGTTGATTCAAAGGCAATATGCTGATTTACCACAGCTGAAATAATACCAGATATCACCTTTTTTTGGTTGTGGTCCCTGCTCTCTCTAGTAGGCACATCACATCAACAAATTCACAAAATGAATTGCCATACTATGAAACAGTGTGGTATTATATCTATTTCATACCTGTGCACTGAGGTGTGGTTCTTCTGCAGTGTAGGTGGGGCCAACATGTTTGTCATTGACACCTGCAGAAAAGCTATCGTACTGACAGAGTAGTTATACAGCAATTCAGGGCTGAGAAATCTATCAAGAAAGAGGCACTGAGACATTCTGCTCAGCAGCAATGTGCATAAATACACGTGTTTTTGTACATTGTGTATGCTGCTGGATCACCACCTCATTTACTTTCTTGAAACTGTACATAGAATATGTATAAATTCTTATGCAGGAACCCAACTTTGTACCTTTAATTTTCCCCACCTTTTTAGATCTGCTTCCCTCTCTCGTATGAGCAAGTACACGAGAGGGTTTGCCTCACTTAGCTTTAGCCTTCTAGAAGTTAAGCATCTCTTCAAAGCTAGTTGATCACATTCCCTCTAAGGCTGACGAGAAGAGTATCGTTCCACCCAGAGGGTACTTAGCTTTCCATGTATATTTCCACGGCTTACATACAGAAGCTAGATAAGCTTCCACACTGAAATTCTACATGGCAGAAACTGTGTGAGAACAATCTTATAATTTGTGACTGGATCTTATACAACTCAGCAAATCTGTAGCTGCAGTAGAGTCAAGTATTTCAAGTATAAAAATGTAACATCAGAAAGCAGAGTTAGGATGTTTAGGCAATCCACAAATGTGTAATAGCACACTTTTATGGATACTGTCATGTTACTATATATGCACCTAAATCCCACAAGAATTAGTACACTCTATTAACCATTTAATTGAATTATTCTTTAATTTTTATGGCATGACTTCAGTTTAATGCTTCAACTTTCCCAGTGAATAGCGACTTCTTTGTCCCAGGTATTTCATGACTCCACTCAAATCTCATCTAAAGACTGAATTTGTTTGTAGTTCCATGGGTGGTAGGAAGCACAATCTGAAATCAGTGAGTGAAAACTGATTGACGTTGGTTGATTTTTTTATTCTTTTCCTGAATACAAGTTTCTGTATTTCTGTTTGGTTTGTTTTTTTTTAATGCATTGAACTAGATGGAATTTGCTCATTTGTTTCATTTTACAGTATTTTCATTAGTTTACACATATACCAGTCATAATGATGGACATGCATATTTGTAAAAAAAACCCCACAAACCAGTATTAAGTCACATTTAAATACTCAACAGTTTATATGTACATAGGATTAATTTCCATTACAGCCTGAACCTGGTTTGCAGCATACAGCTACAAAAAGGCACACAGTTCCTTGTTCCTGTAGATACAGCCAGGTAGATACAACACTGGCAAGTCCCAGCAGTGACAAACCTGGTGTATCCCATCTGTTGGGAGTGCTAAATGAGTAAGCACAGCAAGAAAACACAATGTAAGAGCACCAGACTCATGTATAATTCACCTTCATACTGCAATACAAATAACATTTTTATATATTTTGAATGTCTGGAAACTTGAATGGCTGAATATCCGTAAGTCTAGGGAGACCCTAACCAAAATCATAAGATTACTTACTGTGAAAAGAGTTACTGGTTGCTGTCAGCCTCTGCCACTGCACACCTCCTCCAACTTCTGCGCTCATTGCACCACCTACCATGGACACAGTCTCACTGAACCCCACAAATTCTCTTTTTGGTTCTGTATGGAGGTACAAGCAGCAGACTGCCTTGCAGTATATTGCAGGCAGCAGTGCTGAGGATGTCAGGGGATATGCAATGAAGTATCTGGCATTTGCTGAGAACAAAGAATACAGTGTGCTTCTGTGGCATGATTATTATACAAGGTAAACTACTCTTGCAATTTTTTAGAAGCTATACCTAAAAAAAACACCCAACAAACTCTGTTTTGGGCCAGTATTTTAAAGACTTTTAAAGACTTTTTGTTTTAAAGGCTACCATTGACAATGTGGCAAATATCTCAAATTAGGGAATACAAAAAAAAAAGAAAAGAAAAAAAAGAAAATGAAAAGAAATTTTGGGCTTGAATTTTTTTCTCTTATTGATGTTTGTACTCCAGATAATCATTCCAGAGGTATGAATAAAACAATAGCATTTAACCTATCTGAAACTTCTTCTTCACATGCAGATGAAAAAGAATTGATTTACAGCTTCTTTAAATGAAATATAATAAAACAAGGTATATCTGGAAAAAAATGTAGCTTTACCTAGTAAATGATCTGACAAATATAATTGCTTACAGAGTAACATAAAGTATCTTTGAATCATTTTGAGTAATAGCAAGCACAAATTTATCCCTCATGACCTAGTACTTCTGTCCAGAAGCAATAGTAATTAAAACAGTGTTCACATCTTTTAAGTGACACAAAATCAGTATAGATGAGGGATTTGGGACATAGAGGTGAGAATATGCTTCCAGGGAAATTTTTGTTAGAGGTAATAGTTTTATTCATGCAAATGATATACTCATACAGAGACATCGCGTATTATCAGAGCCTTTGAGCCCAACCTTTACCTCATGAAATTACTGTTGGTGCTAATGGAGACAGGATGTGGCTCTGTATTTTTTAAAGCTCAAAGCAGACCTGTCATGGCTGTTTTCCATGTACAGTAACCCTTGATAGTAAAAAATTTGCTTACTTCCTCTTCATCTATGTTTGCACAGCAAGCTAGGCTTCACTGAGCATGTGTGATGCTTTTGATGTTAGTGATGCTGGATGGATAAGAAGTATGACTGCTGAGTCCTTAAAGAAGACTTATCTCATTGTATTTTAAGCTTTACACTCCCTTTATTCAGAAAAACAATTAATACAATTAATACAATTCCTCATTTTTATGGCTGCTAATATTTTCCTAACAGCAAGTAGAAATAAGGAATTATATGAAACATGTACGTTCACAGGATAAGAACACTGGTTGCTAATAAACCTGGCTGGACCAAATGCAATGAACTTGTGAAGTTCAGGGCAATTTCTACCAGTATTTTGAGAAGTATCTCAGATCTGGTTCAGTCATTGCAGACTCACTTATTCAGGCTCAAGACAGATACATTGTCCCTGAGTGGATGAAACTGGTATCATCTCATTTGCATGTGACACATAAATACTTAATTCATGATGTTCTTCATTTCACTTCTCTTTCTTTTCTTAGAAAAAGGGAAAATATTACCATGAAGTTGGTGAACTGAAGGACCCAATTGCAATGAATCAGGAATAAATGCACTTAAAATGCATGTCTCATCACTGGCTTGATGTGCAGCATTTAAAGAAGATGGTTATTCTACATTTCTTAGTAAAATGTTCTGCCATCCTACTTCTGCCATGCAGGACCTTCAGCACCAGCAGTGTGTGACACACTACAGAGAAAGCAGGACAGCTGAAGCTACCCAGAAGAAAGGCTTCAGCTGAAAAGCCTGAACCGACTTCTGCATCTTTCTTTAGGAAAATCACACTGTGAATAGGCATTAGGAAGGTATAACATTTGTCAGCTTAGGGCAGTTTTAGCTTTCGCTGTTTACAAATTGTGCATGGAGCAGCTAGGACTGCTTTTCACAGACACAAGCCCAATAGCATCTTTTGCATTGGCCCTCCTGCCAGTGTCTTGTATCTTTAAAGCTTGTCTGTTAAAAAGGGACAGCCATACTGCTAGAGCTGTGCAAGCCCTCCTGTGCAGAGACAGCTTATACAAGAACACAAGTTCCTTTGCCAGTACTATTCTTAAGTTTAGCTGCATAGACAAAGCAACTGCTTACATGTTTAATGAAATCTGTTTAGGTTTTCTTTGATTTGTTTGTTTGTTGTTTGGGTTTGTTTCTTTCTTTTTTAAGCATATTTATGTTGGTTAAAGCCAGATTTCTCCACTCCTAAAATACTTAGTTATGCCTTCAGAGATTCAAAATGAAGGTCTGTCTTGGGTATGTAATTCAATGGCTTAATTCAGCAATAGCAAGAAAAGTTCTCTGTTCCTTTTTCTTTTCCTTAATGCCTAACACTTTTTAATGAAAATACCATATCGTATTAACAAGGACTACCAGAAAAATTCCCAAATGAGTTATTCCTTGATTTTATGTGGCCTGCAGCCACACTTCTCTTTTTTTCATGTTATTATTGAACAATGGTGTAGGTTGCCAAAGGTATATGAAAGGCTTTCTTGGCCCTCAGGATTGAAATGGCTTCTTTTACCTGTTCTAGATAGCATAATTATGTCAACTATATACACTATTAGAAACCTTTTACATGACCTTTGAAAAGTCAGGTTCAAAGGATTGATTTCAGGGGAAGTTAGATGCAGAATTATTTTCAAGGATAAGCCTCTGCTGTAGTTTCAAAACACCATAAAGCTCCTCTGGTGCATCCTGCACACCCCAGCTCAGCCGTCTGCTCCTGCCCATAAGCCCTCTCTTCCCTTTTGGTTACTCTAGAGTGTCCACAACTCTATAGTGAACTGGAGCAGGAAAGTCATCAGGGTAAAACTAACTTGCCAGGAAAGTAGTTAATTTTAACCTAAATTAACTCCTGAACAGAGCTGACCATGTGGCCGCACAGAACAAGTGTGGCTGTGACAAGCAGGGAATAAGGCCCTGGTGAGGTAGTTTCTTCTGGCAGAGGTCCTCACTTTGTGCCTGCCTACTGGTTTGGGAGCTGCAGTGAAGGCATGTGCATATGCCTGTTTCTCCTCCACAATATGGGGAAAATAGTTCTTTTTCACCTATCACTGATGCTGTGAAGATAAACTTTTGCAGGCTTTGTGATCTTCAGTTTTAACATCTATCAAGGTATATGTGTTCCACAGGTAAATTAAAGTGGTAACTCCAAAAAGAAATCTTCAGAAATACGGCAAAAATTTTTCATTCACTTTAAGGTTCAAGAATCACCCTGCTACTCTGTGCCTGATCCTGAACATAAACATCTCAGGATCCTCAGCATGTGCAAAGCCCTGGGACCTAAATAGGAGAAAACATGTTTTTATGCATTCATCAAATCAGTTTGCATAACTCCACTGGCAAAAAAAATGTTGATTGTGTCCGTTACTTCTCAGAATAACTCACAATTATGCTAAAAACATCCTAATATTGATTTTATGAGAAGAAAAACATGTCTTTTAGAACATTCTTTTTCCAGAGACACCTGAATCTTTGTGAAGTCTAATGTAAAATGCCCTTTGGGCAATCAGACAATCACTGCTTATATATATCAAAAAGTGGCTTCTGTAGCTATGTCCTATAAAGTAGGTCCTCTAAAACTGACATAGTAAAAAATGCTGCCATTTTTAAATTGTAATTGATTTTGGAATGGTTCTCAAGAGATGCTGTAAATATACATTTGAGTTAAACATTGATCAGACCAATACTGAGCTGCTCATAACTTAAATGTGTGATTATCAGAGAATGTACCACTTATATTAAACAGAGAGAGAGCACGGGCTTAAAAACAAAGGACTCAGTGGATCATCTAAATTCTCTGGGGCTATCCCATCAGCAGTGAACATCAGATATTCCACCCTGCTGGTCCAGATCCCAGAGGGTAGGGCATGGTCTGCTTCATGCATTAGGCATTTGAAGGAGCATTTAACAGCAGTTACCAAGCTGCTCAGGTTTTCAGATAACTGCTTCACAACAGTCTTTCACAGCCAGTCAGTCAATAGGTAGCCAAAACTTTCTCAAACACATGTACCCATAGAATGCAAATTTTAGTGGCTTATTTTACCTGAAGATCAAGTATGTGAGATTGGCTTTGTTTTTAACAGCTGTGAAGGTTATTTGCAGTTTTGGAGAAGCAATAGTCATTATGTCAGTTCTAATTATGTCAGGGAAAATTATAAAGAACTTGAAATATTTCAGTACTTGATGAAAACTTTAAGTTCAGCACTGCATCATAATTGCACCTCCCTTCTTTGGGAGAAAAGAATGACCTGTTTTTAGCAAGCATACATCATATTTTCAGTGAATGACTAGATAGACAGGGGTAAGCCTCTGTTACTCAGTACTAAGGAAAGGACTGAAAAGTTTTAAGAAGGGAAGGAATTCAAGACTACTTTTTTGTAGGTCTAAATTCCTGGTCTATAATGATAACTTTTCCTCCTCTATTTCAGCCTGTGGTGGTGAGTCAGATTCATAGAAGTATCAAGCCCTCATTTTTGTAAAATCAAGCCAGCTGAAGCCATACCAATAGGAATTATTGAAAAAAAAGTCTTAATTTTAAAATACTGTCAGACATCTGTACACTGATGAATTAATTGCATTATACTTCTGTCTCCATATTTTACGAATAATCTCAGAATCAACTAAAGCACTGGCATAACAGAAAGGATGTTCACAGATACCCTTTTCATCTCTTTCTTTATTAAAATAATTAAGAACTGCAGGTGTGAGTACATAGAATCATAGAATAGTTAGGGTTGGAAAGGACCCTAAGGTCATCTAGTTCCAACCCACCTGCCAAGGGGAGGGATACCTCACACTAAACCATATCACCCAAGGCTTCATCCAGCCTGGTCTTGAACACTGCCAGGGATGGAGCATTCACAACTTCCCTGGGCAACCCATTCCAGTGCCTCACCACCCTAACAGTAAAGAATTTCTTCCTTATATCCAATTTAAACTTCCCCTGTTTAAGTTTCAACATGTTACACCTTGTCCTATCACTACAGTCCCTAATGAATAGTCCCTTCCCAGCTTCCCTGTAGGCCCCCTTCAGATATTGGAAGGCTGCTATGAGGTCTCCACGCAGCCTTCTCTTCTCCAGGCTCAACAGCCCCAACTTTCTCAGCCTGTCTTCATATGGGAGGTGCTCCAGTCCCCTGATCATCCTCATGGCCCTCCTCTGGACTTGTTCCAACATTTCCATGTCTTTTTTATGTTGAGGACATCAGAACTGCACACAAAACTCCAAGTGAGGTCTCATGAGAGCAGAGTAGAGGGGCAGGATCACCTCCTTCGACCTGCTGGTCATGCTCCTTTTGATGCAGCCCAGGATGCATCTGAGGAAACTTCTGTTTTATCTTGTTTGTAAGGCTTGATTACATGCCAGCTGAAATCATTGGAAAGACTAACATTTACCTGAAAACTCTTTGGATAAGCCATCTGTGTTGCAGAATTCCCCTGCAATAGGGAATGGATTTATCATCTTGGGCCAGAGGCAGTTGAACTAAATCAGGTAGCAGGTTTCCTTTCTGCAGGAAACACAGCCATTTGGGTAAGGTTAGGTGGTGGAGAATTAATCAGTATGAATTTTGTGTTCTTGAAGGAACATCTAACAAAAGGTGTTAGGCTGATGGTTTAGTGATGCAGTCATATAAAACACATAGATCATTATGCACCTACCCATGGGCTTCCTGTCAGATATTCCCTTTTAGATTGCTTCTACTCTTTTTGTTATGCCGCCTGCCAAGCTGTCATAAGGAAGACCATCTTTTGAAGGAGCCATGGATAATCCAGAAACCTCCAATGGTTATGGTGATAGTTTTGAATTGCTATATTCTTGATGCATTTGTTTGTACATGTGAAGACTGATTTTCGCATGTTTGGTAGTAGTCTTCAGAGGTGAAAACATAATATCTAAGTTAGTGATTATTGCTTGAGGAATTAACTGTACAAACATTAGATACATTCTCACATGTTGCTTCTTTTAAAATGTATTATCAAAATTTGATTTTGCAAAGTTATTTAATAATCTGAGAAGGAACAGATTCTATTTCCATACTACTTTCATTACTAGTCAAATCAAAATAAAGAGTATGGATATTGTGAGCCTGGAAATCAGAATCTAATCCTACAGTATTATGTTGCTGTTATATGATGCTTAATTCAGAAATTAAAATTACCGTTTCTTTTTGGGGGGTTTTGCTTGGTTGGTTGGGGTTTTTTGGGGTTTCCTTTTTGTTGTTGTTGTTGCTTTGGGGTTTTTTGTTTGTTTTTTTTTTGTCAAGTACCATTTTCACTATTTGTATAACATGAATATTGCAACTCCAAAACTCAGGGAATAGAAAAATTAAGCTTCCTAAAAAAGTCAAGACTTTCAATTTTCTATTCACTGCTTCATAGAATCACAGAACCATAGAATATTTAGGGTTGGAAAGGACCTCAAGATCATCTAGTTCCAACCCCCCTGCCATGGGCAGGGACACCTCACACTAAACCATATCACCCAAGGCTCTGTCCAGCCTGGCCTTGAACACTGCCAGGGATGGAGCATTCACAACCTCTCTGGGCAACCCAGTCCAGTACCTCACACCTGATGTGTTTTTAATTTATCACCCCAAATTCATCTCAGAATTCAAATCCAACACTGAAATCACCAGCTGCTATATTAAGCATATCATGTTATGTCATATCTGTCCCTAGCTTCGTCCTGCTAAAACTCAGTATAAAATATTATTGAAGATCTTTGATACACATACATTATCATGCTTTGTGCTCATTACTGATATGGATACTGGAGTGTTAAATGATAATGCATATTATATGATACATATTACATGATACATATTACAGCTCATCTTTCCAGAGACCAGCATCTGGTTATTTGCATTTTTATATTTGCTATCATTTTAATAAATACTAACTTTAATAAATGCTGCATTTAAATGTTTTTTAACTGTTTGTTGTTTTTTTTAAATAGCTTATGCATCTTTACAAGCAACCTGAATTTGATACATCTATTTCATTCCAACTGATAGAGTAAAATGATCATTAGGATGTCTATGAGAAATTGACATGATTCCTAAAAGCTGAAAATCCTGACTCCTGATTTTTTGATTAGAAAACACTAGTGCATTCTCTTCCCTACCAAAACACATATTTGTTCATAATGGACAATGCAGCTAATTATACAGTATCTCCTTGCATGCTGACTGAAGCTGGTTTGCATGTTAATGTGGAGAAAAAACAGCGTTAAGACTGTCAGTGCTGGACGTGCTTCAATGTTGCCTTTTAATTAGAAGTTCAAATTTCTGAAAGAATAGCTGGAAAAGAATGTACCGGAATCTTACACAAGAGCTCGACTTACAAAACACAGCAGTCACATGGGTTTGTTTCCTGTCACACACTGTTAGCATCAATGACATTGCTGCTGCCAAGTTCACTTGATCTATGCATAAAAGAGATGCTTAGTTTTCAAGAGTTATTTGCCCAGCAATAATGAAAACATCCCAAATTCCTCCATAGTTAACATGCCCCACCCCCAGCCAGTATTAATATGTGTCCATACAGCTCAAGGAAAACAAAGTGTTGAGTTGCTGACCTCACAACTTTTCTGTGGGGTGGGGGTTGTTTTGATTTGGGATGTTTTGCTATTTCTCATGAGAAGTGAAGTTTTCTTTTTATGGGTGTTGCATGAATGCACATTTTCTGTACTTACTGGCTTATCTGCAGCACTTTGCATGGATTTCTAGATTGAGGTTCCTCTCAATTAATGGAAATTGAGATAGTTGGCAGTTCTTTCAAAGCCAGATTTATGTCCTGAAAGTGCAACAGCCCAAGGAAACTAATGCCCCAGGTTTGTGATTTAAATTGTTCATTCCTAGCAGTGAGTGAATATCAACTTTTCAAAGATAACATGTCAAAGTTTCCCAGAGATATTCATTACAGTGGGTCACATCTGATTATCTGTTGCACTGGGGTAAATGTGAAGGCATTTTCCCTACACAAGTAAGTCTGCTCTGTCATCACACAGCTATAAATTGAAGCACAATTCACCCACACTTTTTTCATCTTTGGAGCATAATGGCCCAGCTCAGAACAGCAATAGAATAATATTTACATATTTGGTCCATTTTAGAATCAAATACCATTATTTAAATTATAATTGGAATCCTTTCTTTAGAAAAAGCAGCATAAACAATACAGATACGAATTAATCATCTTCCTTTATGAACTTTACAGTTCAATGGAGAAGATCATTTAACCAATGCAGAACAACTACATTAATCAGCATAATACATCTAAAGTTGCATTAAACAAATGAAAAAGTGCCTTTTAGCAAGAAGTGTTTGGCCTTGGCGCAATCTTGTAATATTTGTTTCAACTTAAACTCTACCAGATTGTTCTTAAAGTGATTTTTTAAATAAGAAAACATCAGGTGACATAAAAAGGCAGTCTAACACAAAGTCCTGCCAAAGACCATGGTTGAAAGAGGATATCTAGAGGAAAAAGAGAGGGTACACATGTATAATATTTATTCAAATTGCTTATTCTGAGTTTTTGCACTTGTGTTCTGTGATCTGGCTTTTCCAGTGGATATTGAAGGCACATGCTTCTGTTAGCCATTCAAAAATTTACTCCTTACATTTCTTACTTTGAACATGAATTTGTCAGCTTCTCCTTTTTTCCTTTTTCCCCAAAATGTCAAGATATTTTACCTTTTCCCTCTTTTCTGAACTTCAGAACATTTTTGTTGTATAATAAATGTGTGACAGTATCAGCTGATCACATGAAAAAGAAGCATAAACCAAAGTCACCTTTGGCCTGGTGACCTTTCTAAGATATTTTGCATCTGAATTTCTCTCCAAGAACATTTCTTCTAGAGAAGGCCAGCTCCTCCTTATAAATGTATCTCCAAATGTTAACGTTTTATGTTGTTTCATTCTTTCTAGGTATCAAAAAAATGCACTAGTTAACTAACAAACAAAGCAGAAGAAAACTAAGTCATCACTGCTGTACAGGCTTTGCTTTAAAGCCACCACAATGCACTTTATGCATCTGTCTGAAACATCTCGAGGCCTAATTGCCCTAGGCTTTCTATCTGTTCAGTTCATGGGGAGAGGCCACCCATGACTGCAGCTCAGACCTTAAATGATCCAGGAAACAAAGCTGTCTGCATCAACTGGTCAGATCAGCTGTTCCAATTGTGGACGTATCTTGTTCAAGTGTCTAAAGTTGGATGATATAAATCCAGGCTGTACAATGGAAAGACAAGTAGCATTAAACATTTTAACAAATATTTGATCATGAATATTATCAAGCTTTTTTGGTGGGTGATATTTACTTTTTTTCAAATTCATTTCCTACAGAAGTTTCAATAGACTTTAGTTATTGAAATGTGTGTTTATGAAAAGCAAATTCCAAAACTTCATGCCCACAGATCACTGGAACATATTTCACATATGCACGTGGAAGAGTCCTTGCCAGACACGTTCCCGTGCCCAGCCAAACACCAGAGAGAAATGATCCCACTTGAGTGATCTGAGTAACCATAACTACAGAACACATCTTAATTTTCAAGTGTCCATGAATGATTATGGAGTTAAATGTTTCAAAAAAACAACTACTGAAAAAAGCTGGATTACTGATTTTTTTTAAATGGATTATCTAAATAGATATTCTGCAAACAATAAAGATGCTAAATTTCTCAGATAAAGCTTTTGTTGTGAGTTAGTCAGTCCATGACAGCTACAAGCACCAAAAGAAATAAACACACATCAAGAATTGCTTTGTGAAATTTGTCACAATTGACAGCCTTCTGTTAAGGTCTCTGACAGAATGGAAATGGGTTCTGTATTATTTGAATAATGTAAGAAAAAGGAATATGTCAAGTCTGTTGAATTTATTCAGACTTCATCACTCCAGGGCCTTCAGTTATACTAAACCAGCCAAAAGCTTCCCAAAAACATTTTGCCAGGACAGTATTTTACTACTAGATAGAAAACAACAGTTAAAAATATTCAAAAATCTTTAAGATAATTTTAACTTTCTCCCATTCTGTTTGTTTTTAAACCACCAAAATAAAGATTAAAAGATACACTTAAACTGTATTCAGAACATAGCAAAGGGAAATAAGCCAAAAAAATCCTCTTTACCCAGCAACAGAAAAATATTTGGCTTTATTTATTTATCTATTTATTCATGTTCTCACGTGTAAAATGTGCCAGAGAATTATTAATATATTTTGAAAATAAGTTATGATCTAAGACATCAGTCAGGGAAAGCACATATGCATGCGCCTGATCAGGAAAGTACTTAACCATATGCCTAGCTTCAGTAAAACTTAAGCATATTGAATAGGATCCTTTCCAAAATCAGGGCCTCAGGCAGTGAGAGAGCTAGCTCAGGTATTGAAGAATATTAGCACAAGTCATTTGAACTACCTTACCCTGCAGAGTCAAGCTGATCCATAGTATTTTTTAAAGGGAACATTTCAATGATCTTATTTACAGGACAGGCCCCAAGGAGCTGTGGTGGCATGACTGAGCTGGTGATATGCTATGAGAAAAGGGAGAGTGCTGAGGGAAGACTGGGAGCTCAGGGCTGGGGTTGAGGGATGAACCACCACCATCACCTCTGCCACCATTTGGCTGGAGCCTTACACAGTGCCTCCAGGATGTGAATGTAGTGGACTGCTCCCCAGAAGCTCCAGGTCCAGGCACTGTTAGCCTTGATTTGTTGGATAGCGTTTTCATTATTATTCTTCCGTTTGCAGGGATGTAGTTTTGGGTTGTTAATTGTGACTCTCAATCCCACACTTAAAATCTTAATTTTTGTTGATTTAAGGAATTTTACATACTCATGGTACTTTTATATATAGATGCTTCTATCACATGTAGAAGCACCAAACTTTATTAGACAAATGTTTGATTGCTCTAAACTAAACTTTTGGCTGATCGGTCATAAAACAGTTTGGTTGAAATTAACTCCTCTCTTTAATGCAATAACATTTATAAGTTCCTCCTCCTTTTCCTTGTCATGAAGGACTTTTCTGTGAGAGCTGCTTGTTAACAATGGTTGACTCTGAAGCCCATTTTTGCAGCTACTAAGCAAATTGGCTCTGTCACTGATTTGTATTGAAAACAAGCCCAGAAAGCAATAAAATCAGTTGTAGAAGGAAAATTGCAAGATGTTTGAAATCTAAGGGCAAACTCAGCATCATCCTTACAGCAGAATGTGTTTCATGGGGAAACAGTGCTTGGGATTCTTGGCTCCTTCCTTCTTCACTTGGCATATGCTGAAAACTGAAGAAGCACATTAACAGCCAGGCACTCACTATCCTCAGGGGTCCTGTTCCTCAAGAATACTTAGTACACTTAGGCACCAAATGGAGATATTTTTGGTGCTCAAATAAAAATTCAGTAATTTAGGCATTTGAGAATGTGATGCTGACAAACCTGAAAGTAAAACAAGGAAGCTGAGAATACAAAATCCTTTATTCTCTTTGAAATCTATTTACAAATTCTTGTGAACAAGACAAACCTTCTGACTTCTTTAAATTCCCTAATATTTTGCTACGGCATGAGATGTTCCCTAGTGAAACTATAAAAGAAAAAGCTACTAAGTCTGTTATTTGAGCCTTATTTATTTCAGCTATAATAGAGCACAAGCACCCCTTACTACTTCATACCCCTGGTTACTCATTCCAGCTCTTCCATCACTCCCTCATTTTGTCAGTACAACCATTTGCAGGGCTTTGCAGAGAACTTAATTAGATAAGTGACCTGGGTTAAACATGAATCTTTCTTATTTATTCATTTACAGAGTTAGTTTTTAACCAGATCAACTCCTCATCCAGATGACCACACAAGCCCTTGTCTGATGGGGGTAGGAGGTGGTGGGAGAAACGCTTCAGGTGTCTGTCAGGGTAATTGGCACTGTGACTGGTTTAAACAAAATGTGACATTGCACCAATTTATCTGCTTTCCTTCCCTATGGTTGTCAAACACAGGCCATTTCCTCTACACCCTCCAAAGGAGCTATTTCTTTAATTTGGTCAATTCTTCAGTCTGCTTCATGATGTTACACCTAGAGAGGCTGAGATGGGACAGTATGTGGGCCTCTGTTTGGGGGATAAGTGGCCAGGTACTGTCATATATGATGGGGCCCATTTCATGAGCAGGGTGAGGAAACACCTGGACAAGCTGTACTGCATGAGAAATGAGCAGTGCTGCTATAGGTCAAGAAACACATAGAGATCTTCCACCTGTGGGACAGTGTGGGGGCTAACAGTGAGGGTGGAAAGGAGGAGTGATGGGAGGGGATAACACAGCCTGGCACAGCTGGCAAAGAAATACAGATCAACCCATTCTGTCTAACCCGTCTCAATTTTTGAGCTGACCACTTTTTATACAAACGCCTGAAATCAGATTAAGGCACACAGTTTTGGGTTAGATGTTCACACTGCAGTTTACTGCTTGCTGCAGTTTATCTCTCCGAATCTAATTGAATGGATTTTAGTTAGCTTAGACTAGTTTTCATGAGAGAGACCATTAAAGAAAACACCAGCAGAAGCTGCATGCTTGAACCTTGCACACCTTGTGTGACTTCAATATCAAGCTTGTGCTGGCAGCCTTAACTTACGCATTGCTGTACTCTGTTTTGCCAGGCAACACTGCTCTTCTGTCATCTGTGAACTGGATACCACACAAATGGGTTGAGGAGCAGCAGAGACACTATGGTCTGCAGGCAGCCCTGGGCTGTGTGCTGCTGGGGAAGTTACCCAGAGCAGAGCCATGAGAATGCATGATGCCCAGCTGCAGCCCTAAGACATGGAGGTGACAGCCTGCTCTCCAGGGTTCAACCAAGGTACATTCAGCAGCATGAGATGCATCACTCAAGTGTACTCCCCTCTGACCCTCCATCTCAGGTTTCACAGTGGAGGGTGAGAACACTTTAGTGTTGTGGGAGGTGCTGGTGGGTGAAGGAATACAAACAACTGTTACCCAGAAAAATATGCTGCTCATATTTGAAGAGGATTGAGCCATGAGGTCTCGAATTTCTATTGGAAATTCTCATTAGATATGACAACCATTGTTTGAATTTACACTATTTTCATCAAGGATACTCACTCATCATCCCCTGACTTTTTCTTCTCCAAGGACAGCATTTAGCAGCTAAGATTTCTTGAGCTTTCTTCACATTTTAAGAACTATTTTCATTATTTTCAGTTAATTCAATTAAGATTAATTCAGTGAAATAATAATTGAATCAGGCTCAAGAGTTTTGAGCAGTTTTTAAATAATCAGTCCATGAATTTGCTTACTATACAGGATATTCAGAACTCTTAGGGTTCTAATTAAATCACAGTCTGTTTGGACATGGTCATCATCAGTGTTAAATTAACTTCCTGAGAGCCATTAACTGGACCTGATAATGTCAGGGCTTTTTCTTGTTTTAAGTGACAGTAGAAATTCAGCTGCTTTGTGCTTGAGCTTAAAAAAACATTAAGCTGAAATAAATTGCTGTTAAGGATTCTTGTCTTTAACCTTTTGTTCGATAAAAACTCAGAACTGGTTAACTCAGCAGCTGAGAACACATTTAATCTTGATTGCTTCATTCTAGCATTACTTAATTTAATTTCTTTTATCTTTATCCCTAGCTTTGAAATCTTACTAGCTCTTTCCAAGCCACTGTGATTGATAGTCATATTACTCTCATGTGAATTTGTAGCGAAGGTGATGTTTCTCTGCTTTGAAAGCAATGCCACAAATGAAATTGAAAACTGTACTTTTAAAAGGTGAAAGAGTATTTGTGATTTGGATAAAAATATCAACCTTGGGACCAATATGAAAACTGAATTATAAGAGTAGCCTCATTTACTCATATCCTACATTTAATTTACATCTTATATCAACCCTTAAGTGCCAATTTTAATGCTAAATGAGCTGTTACTTTGGAAATATATTACCTGATTTGATGGAGTGGCAGAAGCTTTGACATCTACCTCAGCACAAGGGTAGTTGAAGCAAGCCATCTTAAATGTTACAGTTTTCAAGGACAATGGGAATGTATAGCTCTACTCAGAAAACTGCATGCTAGACACATGCTGCTTATGGCTTATACGGACTAAGAAGTGGTAAAGCACTCTACAAGAATTTATCTGATGTCTCCATTGCTCAGACACCTCTGCGAGCTGCCTGAGTTGCTTCTGCAGAAGCACTTGAAATCAATCCACAGTGGAGCTCCAAGTCCTTCCTCTGCCTGACTAGATGCATCCCAGTTTGTATATCTGGGCAGCTACCTTCTGGCTAAACAGTTTAGAGCTGGCTAGGGAAATACCAAGGTGTTTCCTAACTTCTCTAGGTGATCCATCAGAGTGTGGCTGACACGCTGGACTAGTAAAACCTAAAGGTTGTTATTTTTATTGAAGAACAACCATTCACCATCCTTGTAGGCCAACCAGTTGATCACCATCCTAGAAAGCCTCCATCTTGAGGGGTGTAAGCCTATAGCTCTTACTGCCAATGAAACCTGTATAATTACTACAGTGGACACCAGCCATGGAACAGCATTCCACAGTGTCTAGGCTACATTGCAGAGAAGAGTGAAGGATTTATATTGCCAAAGGGAAAACAAATGAGAAAGATGCACGTGTGTCTGTAGCACAAAGGAAGTTGGATTCTGTTTTGCTTCCACAGTTGCTTGTAGATTTATTCAGTTATTAACTTTTTTATGCAGCATTCCCAGATGAAGGACTGCAAAGAAAATTAAACTTATTTGTATAATTTTTATTGCATTAACATCTACCTTGTCCCTGAGAAGGTTGATCTCTAATGTTCTAGTCAGGATGTTCATCTTTTGAGGCACAGGCCCTGACAGCTTACAAACTAACAAAGAAAATACAGGAGAGTCAGGAAAGGACTGGAGGTTTATGATTTATATGAGTTTAGACCATTATGGTTCCTTTTCGCCTTGCGTGAACTTCACTTAAATTTTAGTGGTTTCATCTCTGCCATTTTTATGGTGAACTGAAGGACTCTGCACACACTGAAGCTTCTAAACATTTCTATTATCTGCCATCATGCAGATATTACCTCTGGAAAGTGTTAGAATGACTTTTGACATAATGAAACTACTCATTATATCAATAAGAACAGACTCAGAATGAACTGCATAAACCACATCATGTTACGTTTTGTGTTTGAAAGATTTACAGGTTTCTAAGCACCCAAACTATCCTAAATCTGCAAAGAGCAGTAAAATATCTGCCTCCAAACTGAAAGCACTAATACTTGTGGGAGCTTAAATCTGATTAATAATATCAGTCACTGTAGACATTTGATACTCAGATTTTGACCTTAAACAAAGCATGAGCCACTGAAGAGCCAGCACTAATCAGTTGCAATTTACAGCTGTGTCTTTTTCTGCTGTCTTTTTAACAGTCCTCTGAGGTTTGTCAGGATTAGGCCCCATCACTTTTTTTGTATGAGGCCTTGTAAGAAGAAGAGTTATTTTGATAATTTGTCAAAATGAAATCAGTGCTGAAGCAATGATTTGTGGGCCTTGGAAGTGATGGTCATAGTAGGAAAGATGTGAACTGAAGCCACCTCTGGTCTGCTTCTAAAGGCATGGGGGCATGTTTTCACATGAGTAGACATGCTATGCTAGTTTGAATTCACTCAAACTACATGAACTCAAATTAGTGTGCTGCATTCACTGCCCTTGAGGTTCATTTGGAATAAAATATTATATATCAATCTATGCACCAGAGCTCTTTCTCATTCTTTCATTCTTTGTGCATACTACAAGCTGAGTAATAAGAGAAATCACAAGTAGGCAATCTGTCGCTCTGGTTGTCCCTCTCTAAACTCATTTCCAAGTATCAGTAAAACCAGGTTAAATTTTGCTATCAGTGATGCAAAGATTCTCTGTATAATTAGATTGCCTGAAATGCTCTCTCTCCCTCTGTCTCTTAAAGAAAATCATAAAGAAACTCAATAATTCACCTAAAGCTCTTTCTGAGTGAACTGGAGAAATCGTGTTGGAATAGGAATATGTGGTAGGAGACATTAACTTAAACTTTGGTGGATACTGACTAGAAGTCACTGTAAGCATGGTAAGTTTCCTGCTTTGTTTCAGTTGTTTTATATATCACTGTCATTAAGCTCAGTTTCGTGGCTACACTGTATGTAGCAGAGCACAGGATGGACTAAGACTTAAAACCAAAAGCGTGAAGGTGGGAAAGACAGGCTTGTAGAGTATTTACAAGACGTAATATGAAGAGAAGGTTCCTGATGGGAGACAAGGAGGTTGCTGAGCCAGATCCCTGCCTCTCAGCCCCTGCTCTCAGTCCTGATGCCCATGCAGAGGGCTACAGGGACCCATGACTACTCTTGCATTACTCCTGCCCTTGCATTGCATCCCTCCACGCCTTCTGCAGGGAAAAAACCCTCTTTCTGCTGCTCCATCCACATCCTCCCTGCCTACACAAATGGCTCTCAAACTAGAGGTAAGCAGAAATGTGCCATGGATATAGAGGGAAAGGCCAGGAAAAGGTAAAAAAATAATTTCAGCTGAGAAGATGAGGACTTACCCCATCTTTACAGTTTGCAGACTGCTTGAATTCCTGACTGTAACTCCCACAGAGCAAGTGAAATTACAGTGAACTATGACATAATTGAGGAAAAAGCCAGGATCTTGCATGATGATGACCATATACTTCTGTCTGCCAGTAAAATTACACTTACACTGAAACCACTCATCCCACTTTTCTGCTGTTTTGTTTCCACAAGTTTAGAGTCCAAAATAGTACATTACTCTTATTTTTCCTTATCTAGCCAGATTTTCATATACACTTCAATACTGAATGTACAAAAGGACTGTTTTGACAATTACTTGCTGAAAATGCTGTTATAGTTTCTAGCTGTGAAACTGAACTTACATTACCTCAACTGACCGGACCCGTAGCAGACTCTCAGATGGAATGTATGCATCACTCTTTGCCAATTCAGAGGTTATTTAATACGGTATGTCTGGAACTAGCCTTTTTGTTGAAATTGTTTTGGCTAAGAAACTATCCAGATGAGTCTACTGCAAAACTATGTGCTTTGACTGGGATTTTCAAAGTCGGTCTGGAATCTCTCCACTCAAAAATGGGCTGTGTTAGAGATTATTTCTTTTGGAGAACAGCTCTTAAACCAAAGGTTTGGTTATGTTTGTTCATTTTTATTTTTTTATATGCATAGGATCAGTACAACTCATGTATGCATGTATTATTATATGCAAAACAACTTTATCTTTCTTCCTCAATTTTTTCACTGTCTGTTAAAATTATGCAATAAAATGTCAGCAGAGACGGGGTGATAAAGACAGGAAAGAACTCCAATTTAGTCATGGGGATGGGAGCTATCATTTTGCAGTACTCTCTTTAGCCATGCATCATACTATCCAGAAATGGCTAGTTACTATGTTAATGGGAATAGCTGATGTATTGCAGTAAGTGCTGGCATTTTTCTGCTGTGATGGTTTTCTATTCACACTAATGAACATTTTTCTTTTAAATTGGTTGCACTGTTTAATTCATTGTTATATTTGTTTGACACCCCAGAACAAATTCTGCCCTCAATTATACTAGTGTAAATCTAGGATAGGCTATCTGTTCTCATCAGTGTTAGACCTTTATTTGTCCAGTGATTTAAACAAGCCTTTAACCTTAAACACATTTCCATCATACACTGATACTTAGGGAGACTCTAAAGTGTTGAGTTTTTTTTTCTTCCTTATGTTGGTGAAAGAAAGAGAGCTTGAGCTTGTGTAGTTAATTTTACCATTTCATAGCTAAGTGTATAGCTATATATAGCATAGACTGTACTAAGTAATAGATACTGAACCATCCTTGAAAACAGCAATCGTGGTGAGTGAAATATTAAGCCCAAGTCAATAGGCATTGCTGAGACAGCAGAGCTTGTTAACCTGGGCATGACAACCTCACTGCTATTTGAAAGGTGACTGGAAAGCTATGTACTCTGGCAGGAAGGTTGAAGAGGATTTAGTGAGGTCATGTACAGCCTCACCCAGATACTTGCCCCACAGCTGGGCTTAGCGAGACCTGGCACCTGTGGAAGGGGCAGAAATGAGTATGGCAGCTCCTCCCTCAGCCTCTGGAGTTCACAGTCTGGCATATTAATTTGAGCTGCTTTCCTCTGCCAAGAGTTGTCTGGATGGTTTTTCAAGTCCTGCAAGATAGATTGGATTCAATTTTTCATCCTACTCGTCATTAAGTGGGTAATGGGCAGTTTCAGGCTTGTAATGAAACTAGGTCAAACAGTAGCCTGCTTGTGTAAGCTCCAAATGTCTGGTTCAGTAGACTCTGTTATATCTTAAATGGCAATAGATGGTATTTTGATGTACCTTACAGAGCAGAAAAGGATAGGTGTATATTATTCATGAGTAGATTTTTCTTCTAAAACACAATGGAATTAATTATGTCCCAAGCCCAGCATTTCACTCCTCAGGCCTTTGGGATGTGGTCAGAAATGCAATTGCAATGTCCAAACTACAATTTATGTACTTTAAATCCTGGCAGCTGTCACTGCACTAGCTCTAATCTCAGAAAAGATACTTTGAAGTCCAGAATTTAAGTCTATGTGGGAATATAATGCAAAGTAGCATAAAATCTTTATATAGCCCCCCTCCTCACTCATTCAGGGTTGAAAGTACTTTGTCTAGCTTGTGACATAATAGATAATATACCATGCAACTCTCTTTAGCAAAGCTAATGTAAAGATCCCCAAACCAAAACAGTTCACAGTTCTCATTTTTGAAATTCTGAGCAGGTCAACCATGACACAGATAAAGATAAGCTCAGAACTTATTATTTGTAAAGTTTTCAACTGCACATCTTTGTACAAGCTTCATAACAAAGGAGACAGAGGAAGGACAAAATGAATGCTAGACACCAAAATATCAGATTGCAAGGCAGAGTCTCGGGGTTCTCCTGGGGTCACTCCTGCTGAGCCCACAGAAAGCCACTGAGCCAAGCCCTACTGTTTGTCTTCATGCCTTTTGTTTCTTCTGAGCTTCTTGAGGGCAAAGTAGCCTCTTACTCTCTTCTTGTAAGAGTAGATGGTTTAGTCAGGAGCTAGATTATGAATTATGATAATGGTACCTGGCTATGATAGATAACAGCATATTCAGTCAATGGAAAAGTGTGGAAACTGTGTAAGGATTCACAAAGTGAAAATGAAGTCCTGGAAGAGTAACAGCAAAAGACACCAGGATATTTACAGTTTTGAAGGAAATCTGAATGAGTTATGTTTTCAGAAAGTGCTGACTCCCCATCTCCAGGCACCTAGAGCCCTCATATGTAACCCACACTTTGAATCCAAACTAAAAATGAAGACATTTTAACTTTCCTGGATTATATACCCATCAGCTTCAGTCTTGCTCCAGTGCCATAAGTCTGACTCCCTTCTGCTCAGCCTCCCATCTTCAGTGTCTCCAGGGCTAGGGGCTAGCCTTCATCTTGGGCTATTCCACAGCCTTGCAGAAAGAGCACCTTCTTAAAAATGGGATCTGCGGATTCAAAACTACCACCAGCCAAAACGAGTCTGTTCTGTTAGGCTATTGTGTGGAAGTCAGTGAGCAAGTCTAATGGATCAGGCTTCTCCAAGGAGTTAGGGTAGATATAGCTGCCTCGTGCCTTTTATCAGCTTGCACTGGAATATAGATGCTTTATCCTCTTAGCCAACGCACCTTTAAGTAAGTGATATGCCAGTCCTGAGGAACTTTGTGCACTGAAATGGAGGAACAAATTGATTTTAAGTACCTCCAAGGCTTAGATGGGATTGGAGTGTCAGCAGTCTGAGAGCTGTGGACCTGGTGGAAGGGACTTGGGGAGTGAGAATGAAGACTAATCCAAGGGGCAGGCAGCTGGTCCCTGGGCTTGGGGTAACACTTCAAATGAATGTCTGCACTAACTGTTCACATTCTTGCTTTTCTGTAAAGAAAAATCAATGTATTGTTTTGTTCTACCCTGACCCCACTTATTACTTGAGCTGAGCGAATAATTCACAGCATACGTCTTCCCTGACAAAGAGAGTTGCTTTTTCTCTTTTTCAACGTGAATCTATGAAACCATCTGCCTGTAGCTATGTATAGATTGCAGTTTCCTCATGTTTATCTGTCTACAAAAATGCAGTGATTTTTCCCCCCCCCCCAATCTTATTATCTGTATGAATTGATAGTAACCTGATCTCTGAACTGTGTTTTCTGGTCACAGAAATCACCAGGATGGTATATTTCAGCTACAGAGGGTCCACATGTGTTGCTATCTGCTACTGTTTCACCAATATTTTTTTGTTTTGATGGATGCTCTCATTTATGATGACCAGGTTTACACCTTCCTAATCTATTCAATATTGTAAGAGCTGGATGAAGATATAAAAACAGGTGCAGCATAAAGCAAAACTGAAAAAGGATGGTTATAGAATATGCAGTTTTCTGAGTAATTTCTGGACTCAAAGCTGACATGGAAATTTGCAGTCAAAAGCGTTCAAAACCTTGCGAATATTACTTTAAAATTAGATTTCTTCTGTCCTTTATTGTAGTTATATTTTGTGACAAGCAACTGCAGCAGTGGCAGGGTACAGGCTGAAGAAACCATAACAGTTATGAATATATTAAAAACCTCACAAGTATTTTTGGAGGGATTTAGGTGTTATTTGGGATGCATTTTGCTATATTCATTCCAGCCTTTTTTTATGCTTGATTAATCATTCTTCTTTGTGAACTGGCTAAGACAAGGGTTAGTGCTCAGTTGCAAGAATGTGAGTCATCTTGGTGGATCCAAGGCATGTCACTGTTTGCTGTAAAATTATATTTTTCTGTCTTTCTAGAAGTCTGTTGTCTAGTTCAGCCCTACAGCTGGATCAACAAAACAGCACTGAGTGAATCATTTGCTGTCATCCCTGTAAGCAAGGTTCTTGCAGCAACTCTGAGTCAAGTCTAGAAATAATGCCAAATTTAAAATGTGGCCCCATCTAAGCTATTTCTTTACAAGTGTGTATTAGAGGTCTGCAGCTTTCTTAAAGATGTATTTTTGTCCTCTGAAAACAAAGCTGGGAAAAAAAGGAGATCACTGATATTGCACTGAAACCATGTGAGCTTCAAACAGAAAGGCTGATAATAACATATATTACAAGCTTTTGCATCTTTAACATGCTGGACACCTCATGATATACTGACTGCCTTTAGTTCACTAACCTCAATGGCAGCTTAAAGCATTTGATATAGCAGGAGACAATAATAATTTTACAGGATGGAACCTACCAGTGTGGCAGCTTACGTGAAAAACTGTAGTGTTAAACATGGCATCCTGGGTTTCACATTGAATCTTACTACATATTCAGGCTACTTAAGTGAACGAACCCGGGTCTGTCAAGAGGTAGATCAAGGTGTTGAGAAGTGCCTGTTTAATTTCTCAGATTTACATTTGACAGTGAAGTATGCAACCTGTCCTGATTTTCTATGTACTTCAGCTGAATGTACAGCTATTTTGTATTAAAGTTATAGCTACTTTCTTATGAAATCTCTGAAAAATGAAAATTATCTTGATAAAAACTTCAGTAATTGCCATTTTCTCTGAGATGCTTGAAAACACCTCCATATTTTTCTGTATTTCTTTATTATAATTTGGACCTTTGTTAGCTATAAATAGCTGTAAGTTATCAGATATTTTCTGATTAGTTATGTTAGCAAAAAATGTTTTTTGAAAGTTTGGTAGAAATGGTTTCGATTTATATGCCTTTAGGATTATATCAGCACACTGCAATCACCTCTGAACGGACGAAGGGGAGGTAATGTACCTGCAGCCTTGTGGACTTCAGCAAAATTAGGGAGAGCAGCTTGTCATCTTCTATGAGCTGTCTGAATGTATTTCTGATCCATTCTTGTGACAGTTATCATCTCATCATCCCCATACTGTAGTGCTGTACCTTTCTTCTTGTATAGGAAAAATGGCACAGGTTCCAAATAGTAATACAGTCTAGACAGATTTACTGCATGACTTATTTTGAACAGCCAAGTTGTCTATATTCTTTGCTAATATTAAGGTACAATTTCAATAGTTAGGTTGGTGGGTTTCAGTACTTGTTTATTTTTCTCTTAAGTCTGCCTAGCAGGAATCTGGCAATATATTCTCACTTCTGTATCTAGGACAGTGTGAAGATTTGCATAGGCCTTTATTTTATGTTTCTAGTTTTTTTACTGCCTTAGACTAATGCCATGCCAGTTTAGACTCCTCTGTCCTCCTGTCAATGTAATGTTGGACCAATGCAGTGGAAAGTCTGGCCCAAAGTATAGAGATTCTAAGAATCAGTCATTTTTTCAGTATTTGAATCATTCTTGAATCTTAACACCTTCATCTTATACGAGGTGTCTTGACTACAGAGATGACTCTGAGAATAGTAACTCATGTTACTGAGAGAGTTGTGGTTGTTTATCCTGGAGAAGTCTCCAGGGAGACCTTATTGCAGCCTTTCAGCTCTTAAGAGTGGCCTATAAGAAAGATGTGAAGAGACTTAAGCAGAGCCTGTTGTGACAGGATGAGGGGTGGTGGTTTTAAACTAAAGGAGGGAGATTCATTAAACTAAAGGAGGGAGATTCAGGCTGGATGTGAGGAAGAATTTTTTTACAAGTTGAATGAGGGTGCTGAAACACTGGAACAAGTTACTCAGGGAGGTGGTGGATGTGCCATCCCTGGAGACATTCAGGTCCAGACTGGATGTGGTTCTGAGCAACCTGATCCAGTGGAAGATGTCCCTGCTCATTGGACGGAGGTTGGACTAGACAACCTGTCAGCAGAAGAATCTTGTAATTTTTCAGGCTTTGTCAAACATAGCAATTTATGTGTACCTTTTTATTTTCACAGAAGGTTGATATATACACAGGCTATGAAAAGACAGTCTAATTCTGTTGTGGTATCAAAGTCACATACAAGGCAAGCAAAACTAAATGATGACAGGCCCTCTTCTGTGATGGTATATCTATACAGACCCTGAGGGACCCTTTGGAGAGGAAAACTGCTGCTGGTGAGAATTTTTTTTCTAAAGAAAGTGATGTCATTGCTTACAGACATAGATACCTAGTCATGGTTAAGAGTTCCTGTGAATTCAGGAATAGATTTTCTCTATTTCTTTATTAAGAGCAGGATTAACTAAATGTCTGGCATAACAGCTCATCATGCAGTGAGGCCAGCCCATCGACTGACATTCAGTACAAACAGTTCAGAGTATACAACAAAAAAATTACTCTGATATTGCAGGAAGTTTTGGGAAAAAGCATGTTCAGAAGGAGAACTTTTGTACTTGAAAAGGTCCCACAGTAATGCAAGAGTGGAAAGCCCTCAGGTGTCAGCTGAACCATAGCTGTTTGATACAGGACTTTCCAACTCAAAGGACAGGAAGTCTCCTCCCCTGCAAGCCCCTAAAAGCCCAAGTATGTAAATGTAAGAAAATGACATTAAATTATTCTAACTGAAAGGTAAAGAGTATAAAGGAGAACATCTTCTAGGCTTAGCCCACAATAATCCATGTGTGAAAGAGCAAATGGGGACAAAAATGTATACTAGGTATGTTTATAAGTGAATAAACTCTAGACCAACATTTTGCCAAATGCCCCAGCTAGCGTGGGCTGTGTGTAAATTCATTCCAATTTTGGAAAAACAGTGCCTTGAAGAATGAAACTTACATTTCTGTGAGAAGGTACCTGCAAATGTTGACAGGTAAAAGAACTGTTCTACATGTTGCTAGGGTGTCAAAAAATGCATAAAATTTTCCCCTAACCTTCAATAAGCAAAAGAAGTGACAAACCAGATGAAATAGATGCATCAAAGAGTTTTCCTTCAGGCCCCTAGTAGAACTAAAAAGGATGGCTTTCAAGAGCTTGTGTCAAGAGGTTCCCTTCCAATAATTAACTCTATATGAATAGTGACTGTAAGTGAAATATAGTTAATTGGGTGAAAAAAAAAACCCATAACTGATAGTGTGAACAAGGTTAGGTCAATGGTAGAAACTCCTAGAGAATGATCCGGTAAGCCTCCTAATCTCCTCTTCTTGAGAACTTGTCAATATGGACATCACAGTAAAGAAATTTTGACAGTATAATCTTCAGCTGACGTTAGGAAAGATATCCTCACCAAGTTTAATGGGATCATTTCTTTACAAGTGTAAGAAGTGATTAAAAGTCTGAGTTACTTGAACAGCACTTTTTCAAAATCTTAGTTGCAGTAAAAATATTTGAAAAAACTACAAAATGAGACTGGAGTTGTTTTGAGTGTCTAGATGAGACAATTATTTTCTACTTACGTTTTCACACTAAAATCACAAAAACTATGCTAAGTTTGATATTTCTAAACTTTCTTTTGAGTTTCAGTTGTTATTTTTATTCACTATATATTTTTACACCTGCTTGCTTAAGCAAACTTTTAACACTTGTTAAGGCAAAATTTTAATACTAGTTTAATCAAGCTTTCATCCAGTTTAATCTTCTGTTGTCTGTAAATCTTATTGTTTCTATGTGGATGACAAAAAAAAATTTTATCTTTTACTTATGCTTAGATCAGTTAAAAGCTTGCATTTTTAAGGAGTTCTATCATAAAAAAATTATATCCTCATTGAAATCTAAGACTGAAAGAAAAATCCCAGTTGGACTACCAGAAGATCCAAAATTAATCTCTAAGAAAGCAAACAGTTCACCAAAGTCCAATCTGTACATCGGTTTATTTTCAACTTAGAGTTCAAAAGAAATAGCAGCTCTGTGGTTAAGCAATGATTGAAGAGGTTAGTAATAGATCAAAGTAAAGGATGGGAGAAAGATGGCTAAGCATCTGGGAGGGAAAATGGATAACATTTTCCTTGGTCTGGTCTGAGAAAAAATGAGAATGTGGGGGAAAAAAAGAGGGGTGGGAAATAAGATCAGACTTCTCAGGAGAAATGCTTTTACTCAGAATGAACAGTGAAAATTTCCAGAGAAAGACTTGAAAGATGCTACAACTGTACTTTAATCCTTCAAAATGCTTGCTTTAACTAATATCACCTTCAAAACCTGTTACATTGTTTCAAAATACATGGCACAATTAAAATGCCCCAAAAGTCTAAAACCACAGACCACCTTTATTCTTTATACTTAAGAGTTCTGCTGTGTTACACTATATTGCAAAAATAATATTTTTTCTTCTTCCCCCACACCCCGAGATGTTTCCTATCAAAATGAAAGTTTCTTTTGTATTAACCTTATATTAGGTCTCTATTTGCATAAGATTCCTATCACTTAAGGGTATATATTTCCCTTTTTTATTAGCAGTTAAAAATATTTTTGCTCCCATGTTCAGCATTTTAAAATATGAAGGCAGAATATTGCTTGTAATTTGATGACAATAATGAGTAGATCTACAGTCACATAGCATTATTCACTATTAAACAATTTGTGCAAAGTAAATTTCTTAGGGTAGTCAAGTTTAATTTCAGTAAGCATCGAATTGCTATATGCATCCCAAGTCTGCAAAACATCTTTGTGACTGAAATAAGGGAATACTTTTTTTTTTTTTTTTGCTAAACATATCTGAAATAGTAAAGTCTTAGTCTAATTCCATCTTTCTCTTTTATCTAGTGGATTTTCATTTACATCCCCAGTTTCTTCTGTTGATGGTGCTCCTGCCAGCACATGATAATTATGTGCAACTTCCTTTGGAAGAAATGTGTCACCTCTGTAGTGTTTGCTGGTAAGATTTTTTTCCCACCTGTGATTTTGCAGGTGGAAAATATTAATTGTCTCAAACTATCTATATATTATAGCTCAGAATCAAACTTAAAGACAATATTGCATGTATGACTTCCAAAACATAAAGGAAATTATTGTGTATCTCCTGTCAGTAGGACACAGGCTCTTTACAAAGGCAAATCCAGTGGGTGGAATATGCTATAGAGAAGTAAGCATATGATCCAGAAGAATTTCTCTGGCTATTTCATGGGGGTAATGGACAGGATGCCCACCACTTCTGTAGGAATACTGTACTTGGGCATTTTTAGGGAGTGAGGTGATTTTTTATAGGATGACATCTCTAATCACGGAGCCACTGAATAAAGTAAAGCTTTTCCTTTGGATCAGTTTAAAAAAAATCCAAAACCACATAACTGCTGCATTCTGTGCTGAGCCTAGTTCTATGGTTATGACTTAGGTCTTGGGAGATAATCACTCAGTCTGAGCATATGCCCCCATGGTTGGCAGCAGTTGAGCAGTGGGTTCTGAAGGTCACAATTTTGGACTTAGGCAGAATTTAAGTATCAATCTGTGGGATCTGGAACTTTTCCCAAGATCAGAAGCTGTGGTGTAGCAGAGAATGAAATCCAGTTGTCTGGTGTTGCAACCCATAAACACTGGGCTCTAGAAAAGATTTTGGATGTTAAATCACTGTCTTAATGGGGATAA